>NC_133392.1:125599733-125905694 GCF_047511655.1 Castor canadensis
GGGAATAAGCAGGTTGGTATAAGCCCCCAACTAGGTCTGTATGGACTGCCATTAAGCAGTATGTAGTCACCTGGATATCTATGGAACTGCAGATTGGGACTCCACACTTGCCCCATGTCTCAGACACGTTTCATTCACTCTCACACAATCTCCAAGATCCTCCCCAAACTACCAAGGAATACTTTGCTCTAGTCAGGAGCTTCCAAAGACCCAGCCCAAGCTCCCTTCTGAGCCCCCAAGTGACTCCTTATCAGCTTTGACCTCACCTTCAGGTCATGTTAGTCCTTTTTGGGGCTCAGAAGGGATATCCAACAATGTCAGTGGGATATTTGGAATCTCCCATTCTCTGTTACCCAAAATGCAGACACAGACCTTTTACCTACTTAGAGAGGTCACAACTCGTGGTAGAAACTTTGGTTTTGTAGATGCCCCACTAACTAGCACAGAAGTCTGAAATTTAAAGAGAGAATTAATGCCCCTTTTAGAAGACCCACACAGAGTTTCACATCAAATTGACCAGTTCCTAGGCCCACAAATTTACACCTGGGAAGAACTCATGTCTATTTTGGGGATTTTATTTTTTGGGAGGAGAGAGCTATGATCAGGAGGGCTGCCATGGCCATATGGGAAAGAGAGCGCCCACCACGCCCTGAGGTTCAACCTGCAGACTGGAAATTTCCCTTTGAGGACTTCCTGTGGAATAATAAAGACCCTGCTAAGAAGGGAAATGGGGAATTTGAGAAATATGATCTTTAAAGGAATCAGTGAATCTGTCCCCAATCCCAAAACCTTGATGTACAACAAGAAAAGGATGATGGACATTGGACATGCTGACTTTCTTCACAGGGTAAAAGTCCAAACTGGAAATGTTCAGGTTTAAATTTAGATGACCCTCTGGGACAGGGAATGCTAAAACTTCATTTTGTGACCAATAGTTGGCCTGACATCACAAAGAAATTATAAAGGATAGAAAACTGGAAGGACAAAAGCTTGGACAAATTATTAAGAGGGGCCCAAAAGGCTTATGTGAGAAGAGATGAGGGAAAAAACAAAAACAAAAAGCTAAGATCATGTTGTCTACAATCAAGCAGATTACTCAGGAGAAAAATACTTTTCAGAGAGTTGGATTGAGACCTGCTCAGAAACCCCAGAAGGGAAGGCCAAACTCACAGGCTTCAGGGGGAAAGAAAGAAAACAGGTGCTACTGGTATGCGAAGCCAGGACATTTCAAATAAGAATGTCCTGAGGGAAGGAAGGAAGAGAAAATAGCTCCCCTTATGGCCTTTGAGGAAGAATAGGGGGCTTAGGGGCTCTTTTATATGGACCGGTCCTACAGGGAACCCTTGATAAATTTAAAAGTAGGACCCAAAGAAAAAGAAATCACCTTTTTGGTTGACTCTGGATCAGCCAGGTCATCTTTTATTATGACCCACTCTCCAGGCCTGTCCCTCTCCTTGGGATGGCTTCCAATTTCTGGAGTAAAGGGAGAAGAATTTCTTGTCCCTCTTTTTGAACACACCCTGGTGAAATTCCAATGTCAGGTGGCATGGGTTTTTCTCCATTTTGTACCTGAGGCTGGGATCAATCTTCTAGGAAGAGACTTATTGTCCGAGCTGAGCATAGAAATAAAAGTTAGGGAAAATAATTTTAATATTTCATTAAATTTGATGACAGGAAAAATTGAGGTCCAAATTCTCCCTGAGGTATACTAAAATGCAAGCTCATGGGCAGGAATTGTTTGTCTTATTCATAACTCTAGCTTCTGTTTCTCTACCAACATATATGAGAGGTGCTCATTTATTGAATAAAGACAGGGCAGGGAGAAAGAGAGATGCTCCAGCTCCAGCTCAAAATCCAACTTTCCCAGGCTTGGCCCCACCCCCAGACCATGTCCCCATCCAAAATTCAAACTCATTTATCTGTTTCCAAATCTTAAAAATATACGGTGATGTAATCTCTATTTCACCAACTTTTCCTTACCTCCAGTTCCTTTGCTCCTGATTTGTTGATTGTTGCATCTCTTGGATACAATTGAGACTCACTATTTCTCATGGCTTTCCCAAACACAATGCTTAGGACTGTGATCTTGACCCTATCTTACCTTCATAATGTCCACCTATGTCTCAGAAGAATACAATATATCAGAGTAAATAAAGAGTAATAAATATGAAATTAAAGAAAACTAATTGCCTGTACTTGCCACTTGAGTCAAAACTAGTACTTTACCCCAGGTAGGTCTGTGGCAGGATCTTGTCTCGTCCAAAGCCTGACCTTCTGTGTAAGGATCCAGAGAGTATGGGAGTTGTTCTGGCCTTGAATAAGTATTCCAATGGCATTTGTGCCATCTGCTTCAAATATCTATAATGCAGGATGCCATGTAGGGAGGGTAGCCTCAAATCCTTTTTAAGGCTGAAAGTATACATGAACAAATTGCTAAATAAAAATAGAAAGGTGTTTGTCCTCTCCTGTTTTATCAACCATAAGTAGACACCCTGACCTAGAGACACACAGTGAAGAGGAGATGGACAGTGGTTGGGCAAAACCACCAGCTGTGTTCCTTAAAAACTTAAGCAGCTATAAGCTAGAAAAGTACCTGAGCGCCATCTGGAGGTATAACTAGACTGCAATTTTTTTTTCTTTTTTCTTTTTTCTTTTTTTGTTTTGTTTTGTTTTGTTCTCTTTACATTTTTTTAACTTTTGGAATCATTGATAGTGGGAATTTTGACATGTAAAATTCTTAGATGAATTCTGTAGAGTTTGAGCAAGTTCATCCCCTCCATTATATTCCCTTAATCCTCTTTTCTTCCCAGCCCCTTTTCAAAAAGTTTTCAGTTGGCTTCATTATGTTATCTTCAGAATTTTTAAAGGCTGCTCATACCAAGCCTGGAGATAAATTTGCTCCTAGAAACCTCTACATGATGGGAAACCTTATCACCACAGCCTTATGGATATTGCCCTATAGTCAATGATGGGAAGTAAGCAAGTTTTTCAAATCCTGAGTCAAAACCTGCCTCTACCTTTTCTGACCTCTGCAGAACACAGTAACTGCCTTTCCTCTGGCAGATCATAGTATATTTGCATTAACATTTTGTCAGTCGCAAGTCAGAGCAATTTCTCTCTTCAACAAATAATTTTTATCAAAAAGAATTAACCAAGAAGGTAACACCCACGCACAGGAAATCAATGTGAGTCAATGCCCTGTATAGCTATCCTTATCTCAACCAGCAAAACCCCTTGTTCCTTCCTATTATTGCTTATACTCTCTCTACAACAAAATTAGAGATAAGGGCAAAATAGTTTCTGCTGGTTATTGAGGGGGGGGGAGCGGGAGGGGGTGGAGTGGGTGGTAAGGGAGGGGGGGGCAGGGGGGAGAAATGAACCAAGCCTTGTATGCACATATGAATAATAAAAGAAAAAAAAAACATATTCTTTAGTGCCTGAGATTGTGGTTATCATGTGACTGCTGATTCACAAGTTAGTCCCTACACAGGAAGAGCCATTGTCCACCCTCTCCCTCCCTATGACAGGAGCACCCTGGACATCTCTGGAATATACTCCCTGCCATTTTCAGAACCAGATCCTCCAGAAGGGCACTCCCACCATATCTAGGGCAAGTGAATATTTGCAAGATTATAACTTTATGTAGTAGCAATCATCAGTTTGGAAGTCAGTAAGATATACTGTTGGAGCTTAGCTCTATCATTTATAAAATGTGCAATCTACTGAAACTTGGGCAAATTACTTAACTTCTTTGAGACTTGATATCTCAGTTAGTTAAATGAAATAGTAAAAACTACCTTATGGTCTCACAGTAGGGCTTAGCAATAACATTTATCATTTCCCTACAACCCACACAATTACTAAAGCAAAGAAATTACTAAGAAAATCTTAGCTTATATAATTATGATGACAACAAAAATTTCTAACTATGAGATCAATCCACCTACTTTGCAAAATTGTTATAAGCATTCAGATATGTACACACGTATGATAGACCACCAGGTGAGACAGAACTTAACATTTTTTTCATCAAGAGAAACCAGTGACTTCTGACTGTCATTGAAGTTTTATCACCTTGAAACAGATCTTTGATTTTTTTCTCTGAACACTTTAGTTGTATCTCCTAGTTATCACAAGATACACACTAAGAAATGGAATAACTGAAACAAGATTCTTTAAGGCTGACAAAAAATGCCCTTTGCAAAACATCCCAAGATTTAGCTCCTTGGGAGAAGGGACTAAATTTGCACAGGTTCAAAGTCAATCTCTTTCCCACTGACAATTGAGATTAGACTCTGTTAGACTGATTACATTTGGGAACATCATAAAACTCTTTTTACTACACAATGTTCTTGGGAAAGTAGATATTATGGCAGGTTAGGCCTTGAGCAATTAAATGAAAATGTGATGCAGCCTATTTTTATGCCCCAGGTGTATGCAGCATCCCATCTGGGATAGGGTAGCACTCAATCAATGATGGTTCTTATTGCTGATATTATTACTCCATATGGCTTCTTGCTAATCCAATCCAGAGCTCTGACAAGAGAGCCTTATCTGGACCAAGTCAGCAATCTTATTGGAAATGCTCACTCAGTGGCCGGGCCAAAGGATGGAAGGAGAGACTCAGGGAATGGTGGCCAAGTCAGGCTGCCAACACAGACATGACTCAGAATTCTGAGATGTTCTTCACATACTTCTCCCTTTGGCATGGGGGTCTAGTTAACATGGGGACATTAGAAAAGCAACTGAGAATAATGCCTGCCCTGTGGATGTTTCTAACAGGAAGAACTTGCTCTCTGTCATGTGTCTAAGGGGAGCTGCCTAAGCTGTAGATTGTGTTTCCTTTTTCTTTTCCCCCACCAGTGTTAAATTTCATGTACAGAACACAGGGAGAAGGAACAGGGGAGTGAAGTAGTAGTGCTTGTGGATGTGACGAAGTCCAGAGGCCTAGAGTCATCTCCTGAATGGGTTGCACTTTCACTCCCAGTGGACTTCCCATGTACGCTTCATGAATAATATGTTCTTAAGTGCTGAAACAACACAATGGCAACCTTAACAAAATGGCAATTGGAAGGTAAACTGCCATTACTCATTTGCATCTCCATAGTGCAGCTTTCCCTGTAATGTACACTTAATTACACTAGAGGCAAGGGGAATAAATCATATTCCCTGGGCCTGTTGTTAGGATCTCCTTATGATGCAAACATCAAGATGGATGTTTAGGTTTATTGGTGACAAATATCAGCCTGTTGTCCTAATGGTGAAATAATATCTACTGCTGCAGGATCCAAGTTAAATTTAGTGAAACTCCTCAAAAACAATCTCTGAATTATAGGCAATAGGAGCAAGATGAGTCCAGAAAAACAGCCCACATCTTTCTCAGCCTCGGAACCACACTGGAATCACCTGGGAAGCTTTTTTATTACATATTCTTAAAAAGTCATATATATTGGCCTCACCTCAGACCTATTAAGTCAAAATCTCTAGGGACAGGGCCCAGTTATCAGTACTTTTTAAAACTTCCCAGGTGATTAATAAGTGCAATGTAGAATGAACACAGCAGATATAAGTCAACCCCAGGATTACACAGGCAGGGGCTTTGAATCCTGCAGCTCAGCTAAAGGCTTGTGCAGGATGCCCAGGTGTGGCTGGAGTGCCGGATCTAGTTAACACCTATTCCTTTGGTTCCCTCTTCCCTAACATCCCAAATCTACTTCATCCACTAATTTATCAAAGTTGTATGGAGCACCTGCTGTGTGGCAAGCCCCCTTCCCCACATTCCTGGAATAGTCTCTTGCCTCCTAAGACTTCCATTGCAATGATTTTTCTCAGCATTCCTGAAAGGCATTGCTAGGAAACAAGATGAGTAAGTGAAAGTGATCTACTGAACAGAAGGGAGACTATATTTAGCAATGATGAATTTCACACTCCAAAATAGCTACAAAGACTGAAAACTCTCACCATAAAGAAATAATAAATATGTGAGATGATAAACTTGGATTTGATCATTACATGATTTATACATGTATAAAATCATCACATTGTACCCCATAAATATGTGCAATTATTATGGGTCAATCAAACACTTTTTCTTCAATTTTTAAAAAGCATCGTGTTCTACAAGCAATAACTTCTGACTACTCTGACCACCAGAGGGAGCCAAGTGTTCCACTCCTTTGAATAAATCCATAGGTTGGAGTATTCTCATAGGGCAAGAGGTAAATCCTTCAGGAAGTAGGTGAGAGCCATGGGAAATAACCTCTGAGTGACATTTCAGGCCTGAGACACTGGGCTATCCATCCTGAGGAAGGTCATGGGGTGGCCCCAAGTAGAGCAAGTTTGGCAGGCTGGCATTCACTTCTGACCATCATCTGTAAAACCACCCCCAGAAGGTGGTGTAATGATCAGATGTGACCGAGTATGCAAGCACTCCTGGAATATAGCAAAATCCCAGTCAGTAGTGGTTTCATCTTCTGATGTCCCCCTCCCCTTCCTTTTCTCCCCACTTTCTTGTGTCCTCACCCTGTTCTCTTTCCTTTTCCTGATCAGCCCTATACTGCAGGAAAAACCTAAAACAGAGCATCTATACCTCCACCTAGGGCAACAATGCATTATGTAGCATCCCCTACAGGGACTATGCTATAAACTTTAAATTACAAATGTTACACACTTCAATTATGAGATTAGTACTGCTCAACTGGCCCTGCAGTCACCAGCCCTTTACCAGACTGCTCCTCAGTCAGGAAGCTGAAACAGGAGCTCCAGCTGACCTGCAATGTCATTGCTGGGGCCCTTCTGCACCCCTCATTGACTGCCCAGCCCCATTGGTGAGCAGTCCCAGGTCTGACACTCACTATCTCACAGGTGATTTGTCAAGAAGCCTTTCTCCATTTTAAGTTAAAAGTTGTCTCTCCATGATGCTTCCACCTTTGACCTGTCAGCATTTTGCAGTCTTCTTCACACTGGGCTTTAAAAACAAACCCCTCCACACCCTAGTAGCATCTCTCCAGTTCGTGGTCCCCACACCTGAAGAGGACTGGTTTAGTGCGTCAGCTAGGACTGAGGCAATGGGATGCTCATGTGCCATGATCTGAATGAATACCGCATTACTGCATACTTGTTGTCACACACTCCTGAGGCAGTAGGTCAGTCTGCTCTTTCTCATCTGTCCCCCTAGTGCCACCTCCACTTGCCAGATCATTTTCCTATGAATTGTATGAAAAATTGAGCTCCCTAAGACTAGATATTTAAATGTAGGGGGCTTGTGCCCAAAGCCAGACCACCTCCATCAGCCCCTCCTCATTGTCACATTCCTTCTGCCTCTTCCCTATCCCTCTTCACATATGTTGGGGTCTGTTAGCCAACACTCACAGAGCTCAGCTTTGTTCACTGCAAAACCACTCATTAAGATTCCAACTCCTATAGCAGTTTGGACATTTCAGATCTTAGATTAACGTCTTTGATCCACTATGAATTGATTTTTGTGCAGGGTAAGAATTAGGGATCTAGTTTCAGTCTCTACGTGCGGAAATCCAGTTTTCCAAGCACCATATGTTGAAGAGACTATCTTTTCTCTAACATATGTTTTTGCTACTTTTTGTTGAGAATTAGATGGCTGTAGCAGCATGGGCTTATTACTGGGTCTACTTATTGCTGGGAATGAGCTGCATGAACTTATTCTATTGGTCTGTTTTGGTGACTATGGTTCTCAGGTACAATTTGAAGTCAGATATTGTGATATCTCCAGCATTGCTCTTTTTGTTAAGGTTTGATTTTGCTATTCAAGGTCTTTTATATTTTACTATGAATTTTAGGACTGACTTTTCTATTTATGTGAACAATGTCATTGGAATTTTAATGGGGATTGCACTGAATCTGTACATTACTTTAGATAGTATCGCCATGTTCACCATGTTAATTCTGCCAATCCACGAACATAGGTCTTTCCATCTTCTAGTGACTTCTTTAATGTCCCTTTTCAGAGTTTCATTGTTACTACTGTAGAGGCCTTTCACCTCATTGGTTAGGTTTACTCCTAGATATTTATAGGCTATTGTGAATGGGATTGTTTTCCTAATTTCTTTCTCAGCATGTCCAATATTGTTATATTGAAAGGCTACTGATTTTTATATGTTGATTTTGAATCTTGCTACTTTACTGAAAGTGTTTATCAGATCTAAGAGTCCTCTAGGGGAGTCTTTAGAGGTCTTTTATATATAGAAAACCTGAACAGTGACCCCAGTATGAGACAACTCTTCAAGATATAGTCATAGGCTGCAACTTTCCCAATGGGACTCTAGTAGCCCAAGAAATAAGAGCAAAAAACTGACAAGTGAGATTGTATCACATTAATAAGCTTCTACATAGCAAAGGACAAGGCTGAAGAGACAGCCAACAGAATGGGAGAAAAATTTTGCTACCTCCTCATCTGACAAGGAACTAATATCCAGAATGGGAATCTTTACTTCCACGTCCTGCATGGGGAACAGGAAATGTTTCTCCCTTTCCCCACTTCTCCCTACTTTTATGCTGTTGTGCTAAATTCCCTTCCTCATAAACGTTACTATTACTTTCACTGCAAAAAATTATCAGAACACATGAAGAACTCCAAAAATTAGAAACCAAAAAAATCAATAAATAGGAAATAAGTAATAATAAATAAGAAAACAAATTGAACAGACAGTTCTCAAAAGAAGTACGAATGGCTGACAAATACAAGAAAAAAGTTCAACATTTCTTGCCATCAGGAAAATGCAAATAAGAACTGCATTTAGAGTCCATCTCAATTCTACCCTTGTCAGAATGAACAAATAACAACAAATGTTGGTGAGGATGTAGGGAAATTGGAACCCTGATACACACTGTCTGAGGGAATACAAATTAGTTCAATCAATATGGAGGGTTCCTTAAAAACCTAAAAATATCACTACCTATGATCCTGCTATACCACCCTATGGGTATCTACTCAAAGGAATCAAAGTTAGCATACAATAGAAATCCCTGCACGCCTCTGTTCATTGTGGCACTTTTCACAATAGCCAAGACATAAAATAAGCCTACGTACCCATTGACAGATGAATGGATTAAGAAAATGTGGTATATATACACTATGGAGTATTATTCAGCCATAAAGATGAACAAAATTGTCATTTGCAGGAAAATGGACGGAACTGGAAATCATCATGTTAAGTGAAATAAACCAGACTCGGAATGACGAATACCATATTTTTTCTTCCTTATGTGGAATCTAGATTTTTTTAAAAAAAGAAAAGAAAAAAGAAGAAGAGGAGTTATAGGGGGAGAGGAACTCAGGGATGAGGGAAGGGGACAAGAGAATGTGATGGGGATATAATCAAAGTACATAGTATACAAGTATGAAAATGTCAAAATGAAACCCATTACTGTATACAATTAACTTTTTTAAAGACTCCAACATCCCCCAGGGATGTTCAACCAGTTTCCAAATGAGCACTCTCAGTCACACCACCAGAATTGGTCTTGACCAGTAGGGGAGTCATTGATTCCTCCCAGGGCTGAGAATAAAAATATACCTTTCATATTCGTGCATAGGTTCTACCTCTCCTTTCTCCTTCCAAAAACACACAGACAGTCACACAAAGACATACACAGACACACAATGACACACACATGCAGACACATGCAAAGAAACACATACACACACACAAATTATACACAGACACACACACACAGACATACACATGACACACACAGAAAAACACAAATACACACATGACACAGACATATACAACAACACACAGACACACACACATGCAAAGAGACACACACACACAAAACCAGACACACAGAGCCACACACACACTCTTCTTTACCATCCAGCTTCAGACAGCTTGTTTGGACACAGGCACTATTCCTGTTTCATTCCTGAATCCCCAGTGAAGTGTCTGGCACCCAGTACCTGCTCAATAAATGTTTGCTGACCTGAACAGAGCCCCAAGAGAGCCAGCCCAGGCAGCTGCTTAGAGCAGCAATGAGAAAAATGAGTGCTGTCTGGATTTCCTGCTGATTAAACCCTGCATATAAAGTTTTAACTGGGAGATTTTACATTGTGAAAACATTACTGAGACCCTCCTGCCTTCCTTTCCCACAAATCCCAGACGCCATCTTGAGCCCCAGTGATGGGGCCTGTTCTCTCTTGGCTGTAGCCTCATAGGGGAGATAACAGGCTTGAAAGGTTTCTGTCTCTTTCTCTGGCTTATGTCCCCCAAGAAACTTAAGCCTCTAGGGAACCCCACTATCAGACATAGCTGCCTCTCAGAGAGCACTTCTGCCCACCAGTTTCCTGGGCAACATGGAAGCCAAGTGTGCTCAACTGCAGAGCCTGTGCTGGAAATACTGTGCTACACGACCTCCAGCCCCAATAGCAAGTAATGAGCCCAGACATGAGGACAGCAGCGTCCACAGCCAGGCAGCAGGTCAGGTGATCCAGCAGGCAGAGTGGAGGGGCACTAAGCCCAGTTTCCAGAGGAGGCAATGATGGTGTCAGAAACACCTGAGAGGCTGAATGCCTATACATAAAGGATTTTGTTCACTCATTCATTCATTCACTCACTTGTTCATTCCTAGAAAAGAAGCAATGCAGAATATGCTCAAAGCAAAGTTTCCAGAAGTAGGCAGAACTGGGTTTCTATCTGCCTCTGTCACTAAGAAGTTAGTTACCCTGGGTAAGTAACCTGAATCCCTCAATAGTAAATTTGAGAATAATTAGATCATTATTTCAAAGGTGGCTGTGAAAATTAAATGAGATGATACATATAGTGTAGCTACTGATCCTCAAAAAAATCTCACAAGCTAAATGGTGTTACACCAGTTTTACAGATGAGGATACAAGGTACTGGTAGGGGAAAGAAATTTTCCAATTTTATACTGCTTATCCCTGGAAAACATGGGACACAGAATGCAGAAATAGCATCTGCTATTTCTCAGGACACACGGAGTCCCTGCCATCTGGATACCCCGTTTCAGGGAACTGATTGCCATGACCAGGACAAACCAGCCTCAGGGCCCTCAGAATCTCTGGCTTCTCCCTTTCTCAGAGTCCTTCAGCACCAAAACCTAATGTATGCAGACTCTGGTCCCCTGCTAGTTTTGCAGAGGATGAGAGTTACATCCTGCCAGCGACATGCACATGGCTCAACTGCCTTGCTCCTGGTCTGCAGTGGGCAGAAGGTGCTGCCTCCCAGCACCTTCACTCTCCAGCTTGGAGAGTGACCTACGCAGCTGTCCACTGATCAAGAAGCCTACAGCGCTTCCAGCCCCAGTACAGGGAGGGCCCTGCTCTCAAAGCAGGTGCCTGGCCCTTCGCCCCATCTCTGGCAGCCACTAGGCCAGTGTGAGCCGTTTAGACCCCTACCAAGGGGCATTGGCTGCCCCCTTCCTTCCAACCCTCTCAGGTCAGGATGTGACCTCCTTGGCTCTATAGAGCTCTTTTTCCCCTTTCCAGAGGACATGCGCTCCCTCCCAGCCCAAGCACTTGTCTGGGAGGAGCCATCTCCACACCATGAGCAGAGGTGGGTTTTTATGACTCTAACAGATGGTGAGAACAGAAGAATCAACCTAGGTAGTTTTGTTTTGCTTTTTTAAAATTATCACCCTGCAAGAAGTCTTGGTTCAGAAGAGCTGAACTCTGGGAACTCCTGCTGCGGGCCCTGGGGGCTGTGGTGCTTTAATGCCCCTAACCCAGGGTCTTGGGGCAGGATGCCAACCAATAAAACTCAGTCACAACCTCCAAGGTGAAGCTGACAAAGCCCAGGCTTCTGTGTCACAAAAACCTGGTTCCCATCCCAGTTGCACCACCTTCTAGCCATGCTGTTGGGGTCTAATGACCTACCATCTGTGAGCCCCAACTACCCTGTCACTGGGTCCCCTCCCTTGGATTAACTGAAGTATTATTCATTCACTGAAACGCCCAGAGCATGGGAAATCAGAATCCCTGCAGGCTCTGCTTGCATCTCAACCAGAGAATCCCACACTGGCTAGCACTGGCAGTAACACACTGAGAATATCTGGTGATGATAGATGGTAGATAGATAGATAGATGAGAGATATAAATATTCATCCCCAGTAGGTGTGAATTCCATGTCATAATTAATCCCTCATTTTACTTTCAGGGGCCTATTGCAAGGTCTCTCTGTGAGTTGCGAGTCTAACGAAGTAAAGAGAACAGACCCTGAGCATGTCCGTCCACCCCTGGAACCTTGGTCAGTTCATGCAGAGTAACAAAACCTGCTGGTGCTCATTGAGTAGCTATGCAGTACCAGGACCTGCACTAGAGGCTTGGCACAACTCACTTTTAATACTTATTTCATCCTTGCAAATACAGATTACTAACCTCTCTGGTTTTATTTATTTTTCTGGGTAGGTTGTTTGTTTGTTTGTTTGTTTTATTTTGTTTTTAAGCTTAGAAACTGACTGGTTCAGAGACATGAGGTATCTTTCAGCTAGAAGATATCAGAATCAGGACTGGAACTCGAATCCATAACCCCAAAGCCTGTGCCCTTCTCACTGCACCAACTAACTCTCCTCCTAAAAATCAGCCCCTTTCCAACCCCCTGTGGCTCCTTTCCCCATGCCCAGGATGCATGGAGGTCAAGGTGAAAAGCACAGAAGAAACCAAGCACATTTCAGGGTCCTCAGCAGGCCTTCATGTCTATCTGATATGTATTCATCCAAACTTCTCCAGACAGAAGCCATAAAACCACAGTCTTCTCTAGTGCTTCTCCCAGCCCAGCTCAAAAACAGCTCCACTACTCTTGGCTAGGAATATTATTTCTAATAACTCATGCAGACAGCTGTGTAACCAAGAGGAGAGATAGATGGGTCCCGGAATGGCCCTGTGCTGTAGATCACATACCCTCCTCTCCCCTACCCTCCCCCAAGCTGCCCAGATAGAAAGAGGTCAATGATTAATTATGCTAAGATAAACAGAGTTAATTTTCTTCCTGGATAAAACTAATTACAAGTGTGTTTGTTTTGGTAGGACACGGAATTACTGTCCCCTGTGACAAATCTTCCTAATTGAAAAGAGTGTTTATTTTAAAGGGGTGGGGGTTGGGGTCACTAAACAACAGTTAGCTAGTGTTTTCCCCATTTTTCATTTGAGGAGGGACAGTGATTAGGTGTTGGCCTCAAAGGAACATGCAAAATCTCTTTCTCTGGGTCTCCCTCCCTCAGGCCTTCTGGACAGTCTGGGCCACAGTGAGGGAGAGGCATTTGGCAGTTTGGAGGTATTCCTGCCCTGTGGCTGGTGAAGACAGCGTAGCACCCTGTTTGGCAACCCAGTGAGGAACAAAAAAGGAGTGTTTTGAATCCCACCACCACCAGCATCATAAACTCTGGGAGAACACGTGACAACTCAAATAAATACTTCCCACATGGTACTAAGCAGTGGGGTAAAGATGAGAAGCAGAGTCCCTATCTCAAGGATGCCATGGCCACACGAGGATACTGGAAGTAGGTGCTCATCCACAAACCGCTACAGACACCATAGAGAAGGAGTGGGCAGTTGGAGAAAAGAGAGAAACTAGCATGAGCACAGGTGCACAGGTATATGGTATGTTTAGAGAGCCACCTGAATCCAGTGTGACTGGTCTGAAATGGCAGGGTGAGTTGAAGCATGTGACAGCAGATGAAGCTGGAAAGATAGTTGGTATCTGGGTCATGACAGGACATATTAGTTTACAACAGCTTCAGTAACAGATTATCACAAAATGCCACAACAAATTACCACAGAAATTTATTGCGTCCAGTTCTAGAGGCCGAGGTCCAAAATCAAAACATTGGCAAAGGCATGCCCCCTCCAAAGCCTCTAGAGAAGGACACCTCTTTGCCTCTTCCAGCTTCTGTAGCAACCTCAGACATTCTTGGCTTCAGGCAACATGTATTCACTCACTGCCTCCACTTCATATGGCCATCTTCCTCCTATGCCTTGTCTGTGTCCAAATTTTCCTCTTCTTGTATGGACACCAGTCACATTTGATCAAGGGTCTATCCTACTCTAGCATGACCTCATTTTAATTTCAATAACCATATTCCCAAATAAAATCATATTCTGAGGTAACAGAGGTTGGGGCATCTATCTTTTGGGAGGGACATAATTCAGTCCATGACACACTTTGAGAAATATGACATTTACTCTGAGCAGAGGGAACACATTGAAGAGCTAGATACGATGGAGTGGTTGTGTTGTGTTGTTTCATTTTGCTTTAAGAAGAGTTCTCAAGGTCTAATGTGGAGGACTCATTCATCCCAAAGTAGGACAACTAGTTAGGTAAGAGGATGGTATGATAATCCAGGTGAGTCTTGATCATACCTAAAGTTTCACAGCAGCAGAAAAGATGGGTTAGAGATAGAGGAATCTGGTAAGTATGTTTAGACTTCCAAGATTCTGTGCTTCAAAATACTGTAGTTACTGGGATGCTGGAGGAGTAAATGAGGGGGAGGCACCAAAGATGACTTCTGGTTTCTGACAGAGCAACTGAACTGGAGGAGAAGCAGACTGGAGGGGAAATCAGCTCAGTTAGGACAAGGGCATTTGAGCTCCTGACCATGCAGGAGGCAAGTAAATGCACAGGTCTAAAATTCACTTTCCTCTGAACATACAGATTTAGACGCCATCAAGAATCAGATAATCATGGAAACAGAAAAATGACCATGTAGCGTAAGAAGGGAAGAAGATCTACTACAAAAGCTGAGGATGTCAGTCAGGACCTATCTCATAAGAGGTCCAAAGAGAAGGAAAATCAAGGAATTAGACCAGGAAAATACAATTACAGAAGTGAGCAAAAAACCAGAAGCAGCAGCCAAGGGCTGATTGCTCAGGCTTCCCACCCTAGACAAAAACGACCTCCTGCCAACAACTATGGCACACACAGCATTACTGCCCTCCACTGGACTTTCTCCTGGGAGCTGACTGTCCAGCACAGCATGGAGTGGGGAGGGGTGTTTTCTAGGAAAACTGCTAACACCCCAAGGGCATTGTGGATCATGTCCCTGTCTGTTTATCTTGGGTTCCTTGCACACTCCCTGAAAACTGCTTATCACAAAATAGGTACTTATTGCTAAGTATGTATATAAGTAAACTACCATCAAACATTTATTTAGTACCAAATATAGATAAGGTTCTCTCACAGAAACCTAGGGTACAAAATAAGACAGATTCTACCAAATGTTGATGGAAGAAAGGAGACAGCCAACTAGCAATCAGGAATATCTAGAATACTTAGAAGAGGCTCAGGGAGAGATTGCCTGCTGTGTTTGTGTGTGAGATGGAGAACAGAGCAGGGACTGGTAGCCAGGTACCTGGACGCTGCTCCTCTTCTCACACCAACTCCCTGTAGAAATCAGTGAGTTTTCTGGGCCCAGTTTGCTCTTCTATTAAGTTGGGGGTTAGGCTATAAGATTTTCCGAGGTCCTTGCCCTCTGTGAAACTAAAAGTTTCACAGCTTAAAAGTATAACAAAAAAGAGTACAGAGGTCTCATTCTTTACATCATTACAAACAGAATTGCTATACGTTTTGTTTGTAATCATTACCTTTTTATTGCTGATAAAGATTCTTTGCTTGGCCAAACTTTATTTAGGCATCTGAACCTTCTTCTAGGCCTATGTGTGTACTTCCTTATAAAATTTGGTTTTAGCAAACAATGCTGGTAAAGCAGTTTAACAAAAATCCTCACCCTTCATATCTGCTCATCGTCAATATCTGAGCAAAATTCTTCAGTCCCCACCCAAGTTGGTATATGATCACCCTGGCTTGCCTTCCTAAGAATCCTGTTAGGTTGGCTTGGCCAGAATTCCTCCCAGACCTGATGCCTCCCTCCTCTTAGCATTTTTCCATATACCTATCCCCTGCTTCTTAGCTATAAATCCCCACTTTTCCCTGGTGCATTCAGAATGGAGGCTAAGTTCTGAACTGAGGTCTCTCTTCCCTTATTGCAATATCCCTCAATAAAATATGTCTTCATCACTTTGACTTTTGTCCAGCTCTGGTTTTCTTTGACATCTCAGCAGAGAAACTAGGGCTCAAAGAAGATTCTGTTTGTCTGAAGACAGAGAATATGGGAACAAGGGACATAGGATGCACAAGAGTGGGAGGCAGGGGAGAGCATCCTGGTGGTGAAAAGGAAGGGAGGTCATTCTGCAGAGCAATTGAAACATAGTCTCTCTGGGTGTGAATCTGGATTCAAATAAAAACAGGATCCACACAGTTTTGGATTATTTGGGGACTCTGACATAAAGGGCTTTAAGACACCTCCCTCTGAATTCCAGGAGCCCAGCATAGTGATAGTGATCTATGTTCCAGTTACACATTTCATGCTTGTGTGTGACCACTGCTCTCTGGAATATTCTAAAACAGGAATACGTCCAAATGCAGGTCCCTGCAACAAACTAAATCATAGTTAACCTTTACAGTGTTTAAAAAACACTGTGGCCTGGGCCCCACTCCAAATCCATGGCATCAGAATATCAGGGTGGAGCCTGTGCATTTCTTTTCTGACCCAAGAGAGCCTGTGTTCAGAGCCCTGATAGAACTGGTTATGCAGCTGCCTCACCTCATTTCAGAAGCATCACCTGCCACCTGGTGCACACAGAAGGTACTTCAGGCACCTACATGTCTCACTGGGTAACCAGCTGGTCAATCTGAGCTGGACTTAAATCCTTATTCTAATACCCACCCAGCAATGGGACCAGAGGTATGCTTAGAAATGCTGGAAAGAATACAGTGTAAATGTGGGTTATCTCCAGTAAGATCAAAAAAAATTCCCTCTCTTTTTCTTATGAATGGAGAAGTGGTTTTTGTTCTGCAAAGAAGTAGTTCTTAGGATGCTGATGGACATTGAGTAATGAAGAAGGGGCAGTAAAAGTGTGGAGAACAGAAGAAACATATGTGTTTGGGTTCATTTGGGCTTTTTCTTTCAGTCATGGTAATTCAGGGCAGATAAATACAACACTAATCCTTGGGTAGAGCAGACCAATGTCAGAGACTGATCAAGCTCATTGTCTATTAACACTTTGTTCCTCACATTACCCAGTGAAATAGCCCCCAGGATTCTACTCATTTCTGACATAAAGAAACTAAAATACAGGAAGATTTTGATGCTTCTCACCTGTGGTTCTATGTGCTCTGACTCAAACATTTTTTCTGAATAAATCAAATGTTTTCCTAGAGCATCCTCCTTCCTCATCCACCTCCATTCCAGCAGCTAAGCTGTCATTTCCTCATTAAGAGATAGACCCACAGAAAGTAGCTTAGGGAAATGAAAAACACTCTGAACATCAGCAAAACTGTCTGGAAAAACATCAAGACTAAGAGTGAAAGGAGCTAAGGAGAGATACGTGTGAGATTTCTAAACTCCATATTTAGGCAAATTGGTTGGGAGAAATAAATTACCAACTATCTTATAAGTCGTGAAAAGTAAATAAGATGATATGGGTGTGTGCGCAGCGCTCAGCACAGTGCCTATCCAATATTCAGCAACTGTTTTTAGCAGATCAGATGTGACCAGTTCGTTGAGAAGCCTTAATCATTGAGGTATCAGGAAAAATAGTTCAATTTGTTTTCTCCAGCCCCTGCGGTTGATCGTGACTAGTCTAGTCTTACAGTCTTGTCTACTAATGATCTCCCTGGGCAGATCCCATCACTTTCCTGTCAATATCAGTGACTAAAAAAACTCCAGTGCAACCCAGTCCACAGTTCCAATCTCCTATCTAAATTCACTAGCATTTTCTCTCCTCCCATCAGAGTTTGCAGACTTGTAACTCAAGTTAGAAGAATGGGAAGGAGGTAGGGTCTTATCTTTCACTCTTTTTTTGTTTCTAAATCCAGTGACTTTCATTGTGAGGTAAGAAAGGAAACAAGAGAATAGCAGATATGGCATTAAATAAGAAGCTGCATGTCATTGGTGGAGACAGATCCCTGCTGTCACACTGGCTTGATCTGTGGCCCTTTGTTGCTGGTAGCTTCTCTCAAAATGTTGGCCTTTTATGAGATAATATGGCATATGGAGTTACCTGTTTTGGGAGGCAGATGCTTATCTTTATGTCAGCCCCCTCCATTATTGAGGACCCTATAGGAAGGAGAACCTATGTATCCCTTTGTTCTATCAGCAGTCTGTCCTCCCAGCTCCCTCTCTGACTGGATGTCACCATATGCAGGCCAGAGAAATAAACTCTTCCACCTTCTCCTCTCATTTCTATTCTGTCCTTATAATGGAACTCTGACAAACATGAAGATCTTTTTCTATATTCTCAAGGGATGGATGGAAGTTGGTGAGGTGGGTGCAGAGCATTTTCTTCCCTAGAAAACATGACTGGAGCATCAACTCGCCTTTCAGCACTGGGTCATTGCACAAAGCTCCATATAGCAGCTATCTACAGTAAGAACTGATGCAGATTTACACTCTCACCCAAGTGAAGTTTACAAGTTTACAGAAACAAATGAACAACCAAGAAAATATGAAAAACAGTAGTTTTTCAAAACACTGGATATCAGAAAGCAAAGTTAGTGACGATTCTTAAAAGTCAAGCAACAAACCAGGTAAGCCCCAGGACTGCCCTAGCTTTCTGCCTTCAGAGTTTCCAGGCCATGGGGCAGGGAAAGAAAATCTGAGTGGAGCCAGGAGGCTCCTTGAATTGAGGCGAGCAAGCTGAGAATTGGAGAGACCAAGTGATCTAGAGTTCTCAGGACAAAGAGTAAAGAGGAAGGAGATGGATGGAGAAGGATTCCCCATATTCAGTATAGCACTGACTGGCACATGCATATGAGGAGACACTGGACAATAGGAGAAAATAATCAGAGAAGATGAGAAGCCATTGTCTAATACATCTTTCCCCCAGCCAGCCTCAAAGAATCATAATTCATGGGCATTGAGTAGAACACACAAAAGTCTTGTTCAGTAGTGAGGAATAATTACCTCCTGACTGCTCAGATATGCTTGATCATGAAAGCAAAATCCAAAACCAATCTGTTCTCAAGTAACTTGGTACATCCCAGAGCAAAGTTCAAGAAGATTTGTAGGAATAAAGAAAAAGATCTACCACCAACAAGGGAAAAGTCACAATTTCTGGCATCTAATCAAAGATTGTGAGGCATACAAAGAAGCAAGAAAACAGGAAGAACAGTCAATCAAAGCAGTTCAAGAACGAGACAGATTTAAAATTTTGACTAGAATGTCAAAATAATTGTTAGAACTGTATTCTACATGTTCAAAGGTTAAGTAGAAGTATGGGAGATGACAAAAAAAGACTCAAATAGATCCTAGAGATGAAAGGTACTCTGGATAGAATTAAGGGCATATTAAACATGGCAGAAGAAAAGAGTAGTTAACTTGAAGACATAACAATACCAAGAACAAATTAACATAAGAAAAAATAAAATAATAAAGTTCAGTACATAAATCAATAATAATAATAATAGAAAAACATACAATAGAAAATAACCAATGAAAATCAAGAGCTGATTCCTTAATGATATCAATAATATTGATCAATCTCTAGCCAGGTTGATCAGGAAAAAAAATGACACAAATTATAAAATTAAGAATGAGACAAATGATATCACTGCAGATTCCCCAAATCTTGAAAAATAATAAGAGAATATTAGAAGCAACTTTATAACTATGAATTAGACAACTTGACTGAAAGGGACCAATTCCTTAAAAGACACAAACTACCAAAGCCCAGTTAAAAAATAACATTAGTATCTCTGAATCTGGTAGTGAAATAGGATTTATAATTTAAAAACTTTCACACAGACAACACCAGTTTATTCACTATTAAGTTATATTAAATATCAAAAGAAAAAACAATACTAATTCTATTTTTTGGCAGTACTGGGTTTTAAACTCAGAGCCTCACACTTGCTAGACAGGTGCTCTATTCCTTGAATCACATCCCCCACCCCTCTTTGTTTTAGTTTATTTTTCAAATAGGGTCTAGCATTTTTACTCAGCACCAACCTCAAACTTTGATCCTCCTGCCTCCACCTCCCACATAGCTGGGGTTAGAAATGTACACCACCATCCCCAGCACATTTCTTGAGATAGAGTCTCACCAACATTTTTTGCCCATGCTGGCCTCTAATCATGATCCTCCCACTCTGCCTCCCAAGAAGCTAGGATTACAGGCATGCATCATTACACCCGGCTCCTTGAAATATCAACTCTCTCTGAAAGTTAAAGGAGAAATGCTTCCCAACTCATTTTTAATGTCACCATCACCCTAATTCTGAACCCAGACAATGACGTCACCAGACAAGAAAACTACAAACCAGTATCTTCCAAAAACAGATGCAAAATTCCGAACAAAATTTTAGCAAGTCAAATTCAACATATAAAAGGGATAACACATCAGTGCCAAGGGGATTTTTTTCCAAAGAGTGCAGGGTGATTTTAGCATTCAAAAATCAGTGCAAGTTCTGGAGATTTTTTGCACAACAATGTAAATATTCTTAACACTACTATTGAAATAGACACTTAAAGACAGTTAGATGGCAAATATTAAGTGTTTTCTACCACAATTAATTTTTAAATCAATATAGTTCACCATATTAAAAAGTCAAAAAGAAAAAATGATAATCATCTTAATACATGTTTCATGTTTTCTCTCATATGTGGACTCTATACTTAAAAATAATAACAATTATAGCAATGACATGATTATAAAAAAACAAAAAGGGGGTACTGTGGGGGAAGAAGAGTGGGAGCTGGCAGGTGATGGAGAGGGTGATGGGAATGAATATGGTTAAAGGACACTACACATGTCTAAAACTAGCATAGTGAACCCACTAAAATTGTCTTAAAGTGGGGAAGGAAGGTGAGGGTTTAAGAAAGAACAATAGAGGGGTGGATTTGATCAAAGTACACCGTATGTATGCATGGAAATAGCACAATGAAATCCCTTTGTACAATTAATTTTTATTACAAAAAATTAAAGCATTTAACAAAATCCAACATCCCTATAAAATCCAATTAAATACCCCCCCAAAAAAAACAGGAATAGAAGAGAATATAATTCAACAATCTAGAAATAAAAGAATTCCCTGAATTTGAAGAGGTATATACAAACAATATCTGTAATTACTCTTTTGCTTATTGATAAAGACTAAAAGTTTTCTCTCTAATATTAGGAATAAGAAGAGGATATCAACTTTCACCACATCTTTTCAACATTTATCTGAATGTTGTAGACAGGGCAATTAGGAAATAAAAAGATTTAAAGAACCCAAATTCAAGCTGGTTCTAAGATTCATGTGGTGATACAAATTACCTAGAATAAGTAAAACAACTTTGAAAAAGAATAGTGGTACAAACCAAGTGTGGTAGTTTGTAACTGCAATCCCAACCTTTGGGCTGAGGCAGGAAGATGCCAAGTTCAAGGCTAGTCTGAGCTACATGGTGAGACTATCTCAAAAAATAAAAATAAGTTGGGGGCAGGTGCATCAGCCCAAGTCTATAATCCTAGCAAGACCCAATCTCAACCAATAAAAACTAGACTTAGTGGTTCATGCCTGTAATCCTAGCTACACAGAAAACATAAATAGGGGGCACACAAACTAGGCCAGCCTGGGCATAAATGTGAGACCCTACCTTAAAAATACCAAAACAACAAAAAGGTCTGGGGTGTGTGGCTGAAATGGTAGAGCACTTACCTAGCAAATGCAAAGCCCTGGGTTCAACCCCCAGTATTGCAATTCAAGAAAGAAAGAACAGTCTTCTCAACAAATGTTGTTAGAATAATTAAATATGTATAAAGAAAAAAAGAGAGAGGGTTCAGTCTACAACTCACACCATTGTAAAAAATAACAAAACTAGTCATAGACCTAAATGTAAGTCATTAATGGTAAGACATTTTAGAAGAAAATTTGGAAGACATTTTTGTGCCTTTAGAATAGGCAAAAGAGAGTCAGAATCAAAATACAAGCCATAAAAGAAAAGGGTAGTAAAATAGACTTTATCAGAATTTAAGATTTCTGCCCTCCAAATGACACTGTTAAATAAATGAAAAGACAAGCTACAGACTGGGTGAAAATATTTGCCAAAGAACACATTTGATAAAGGACTTGCACCCAGAATCTATAAAGAACACTCAAACTCAACAAAAAGAAAACAAGCAACTCAATAAAAAATGGACAGAATATCTGAACAGACATTTCATCAAATACACACACACACACACACACACACATATATATATATGTAGCAAACAGGCACTTAAAAAGATATTCATGATGATTAGTAATTTTAAAACTATGATGGGAAAACACTGCACATTTATTAAAATGGCTATAATTTTTTAAAGTAATCATACTAAGTGTTGGCAAAGATGTAGAGGGAATGAATTCTTACAAACTGCTGAGGGGAATGAAAATGGTAGAACCACTTCAGAAAATAGTTTGGCAGTTTCTTAAAATGTACAGCTACTATATAACCTAACCATTCCAGTGAGAATATATGAATGCCTATGTCCATATGTCATACAAAGAGTAGCACGTGAATGATCATAGGCATTTTATTTATAATAATCCCCAAACTGGAAACAAACCAAAACTCTACCAACAAGTGAATGAATAAATAAACTGCTGGATATAGATATCATGGAATGGTACTCGGCAGAAAAAGAATGAGTTAGTAATACAGCAGCAGTATGGATAAGTCTATAAAGGTTTATGCTGAGTGAAAGAAACTGAACAAAAATGTTTACTGTATAATTCTAGTTATAGAAAACTCTAGAAAATGCAAACTAATCTATAACAACAATAAAAAGTGGGTAGGGGTGATAGATCTATTCACTATCTTCACTGTGGTGATGGCTTCATGAGTCTATACAAATGTTAATCTAAAACCATACACCTTAAATATATGTAGTAAATCAATTAGACTTCAATAAGTTTTTTTTAATAAAAATAGCAGCAAGTCTCTGTCTCTGGCTTATGTATGCCTTCAAATTCCACTGGATGGAAGCCAAGCTTTTCCTAGAACTTCAATTCTGCTGTGCAGCAACAGCAGGTCTAGGATGGGCTTGTGGGATCAGCACTTCAGCAAACATCTGACCAGGGAGTGAACCTCTCCTGGTTTCCTCTTCCTCTAGGTGCTCCTAGTCTCTAGAGGTCTCTCTCAGAACCTCCTGTCTCACTTAGATCCACAAAAAGGGAAGGCTATTCTCTCTGGGAACATTGTACTTACCACAAGGACTACCACCCATATCCTTCACTCTCTCAAACCTGTCTGCTTATAGAGATGGGGCGCGGTGCTCAAAAGCTGCAGTGATGATTGGGCGTGGCTGGGATGTTTATTCACCACAGAAGGAGGACTCTGACCCCAGTTGCTAGCAATTGCAGGGCAACTTCCAACTCAGATAGACAGGAAAGAGGGAGCCATGCTGATGGGCCCAATCCTTGCCAGGAAGAGGAGGTTTCATAAGTGAGGAGTCAGGTGGGGGCAGTTGTGAGCCCAGAAAGCTTCAAGCTGCATATTGAGCTAAGTCAACAGATCTTTAACGATTTCTCTCTTGGGGGAATTCAGAGTTGGGTCAGCCAGATCTTGAAGTCAGCAGAGTTTTGTGTCAGGCTCTTCCCCCACATTCTTCCTCCCTCTTTTGTTCCTCCTTTCAACATTCAATGTTGCTGACCAAAGAGATACAGACAATTCTCTTATGTCTAATGTTTTTCCACTGTGAACATAATTTTAGCACATAATTTAGTTTTGACCAAAAACAAGTTACATATTCAACTCACATGCATATCATGCCAATTCAAGCAGATTTTAATGATGCCTGCTACGTGCTGAGTCAAGTTCTGGATTTTCTGAGAGAGATGGAAGAAGGAAAGAACAATCCTTGTAAGAATTCTGTAGAAAACTCTAGAAGGTAACAGAGGTTATCGAGAGCCTGTTCTGTACCACCTATCTTCCCAGACTATCTCTCATTTCTCACTTGGCAGGAATTCTCCACCTTCTGTTAGGGACTCTTGAGCAAGCCTTTCAAGGATATCTGAGACTTGGGTTCCCAGTCAGGCTGGTGTTCACATGAATCTTTACAGGCAGATCTGCCAGTGATCATTCTTCTGGGATCCCATGGTTGCCCAAATGGGTCACACCATTCACAGCTTAGACTCCTTCTGAAGAAGTGAGAACAAGGGCCTACTTATTTATGACAATCATCTGAGGACTTCCCTCTGCCAACTGAATTCCTCAGGAGGGGTGATGGTCATTAAACCAGCCACCACCACTGTGCCCTTCCTTTGTAAACAAGACCCCATTCTTTAAATGGATGCTGGTGCTAAGAGAGGAGATAACTTGTCAGGGGAGAAGGGTGGAGAGAGAGAAATAAAGCAGCAGATAAGCTTATATTGGCTCTTAGAGCTGGAAGGAACATCACCTTGCCTACTTTGTAACAAGGGCCCTAAGATCCAGAGAGAAAATGTGTCCAAGGCTGCATATAGCCATTGAGAGGCAGGACCAAAACCTGATGATAAATACCCCACCTCTCAATCAAAGGTCTTTTTCTGTAGCTATTTCCATTTCCAGAGGAATTTCTGAGTAACTGAAAGAGTACTCAGAATCCTACTTGTAGTAAGCCTTGTTTTAGTTTTTCTTTTTTTTTAACTTCTTCCTTTCTCTCTCTTGGAAAACTGAGTTCCTTGATCTGGATGAAATTTCCTTTTCTAAAATGGGGTACTTTGGAGTCATACTCTGGTTAGAAGAGGGGATCACTTTTCAGATTGTAGAAGAAGCCTTCCAACAATCTTTGTGAGGTCAACTTTATTAACTATGTGTTGTTGAGCAACAAAGGAGCAAAGAGTTAAAGCAATTTGCCTTATTCACTATTTGAGTCCATGACTTATTAAACTTGAATTATTTAAGAAATAAAAAAGAATATAGAAAGAGGTCAAAATAGTACTTAATAGTTCTACCCAGTTAAATGTGACAGTACTGTACACCACTTCTCTAAAGACCCATAAAATATTCCCACACAAAATTCTCTATTCCTCTTTTTCTTCATCTGCTGGTTGAATGACTCTGGTAGACTTTAGCACAGGACTTTTCAAACTCAGCACTATTGGCATTTGAGAACAGATAATTCTTTGTTGGAGACTGCCCTGTGTATTTATAAGATGTTTAGCAGTATCTTAGGTCTCTACCTAGTAAATGTCAACAGTATCTCCATTCCTAATAATAGTGACAAGCAAACTGTCTCCAGACATTTCCAAATGTCCCCTGGGGAGCAAAATCAACCCTCGTTGAGAACCACTGTTTTAGAAGATGTCAGGGACAGGACTAGAGGTATGGCTCAAGCAGTAGAGCACATGCTTTGCAAATGTGAATCTCTGGTTTCAAATTCCAGTCCCACCAAATAGAAAAAGAAGGAGGAGAAGGAGGAGGAAGAGAGAACAAGAAGGAGGAGGAAAGAAGGAGAAGAGGAAGAAGGAGAAAGGAAGGAAGGAAGGAAAGAAAGAAAAGAAGGAGGAGGAGGAAGAGGAGGAGGAAGAGGAAAGAAGAATAAGAAGAGGGGAAAGGAAAGTCAGAACCACACAATGAAAGGAAATTGGGTCCTCACTGTCTACATAGAATAGAGCACCCTTCCAACATCTGTCAGTAACATGAGAAAGAAATTAACTTTACTGAAATTTGGGGTCTATTTATTTAGCTAGTCTGTAGTGACTGACAGAGTGTGGCTGAGTCATCTCCATAAGTAGACAGACTTACCCAACCAGGCAAAGTAGCTCTGGACCAGGGGCCACCCTTGCCTACAAGGACAAGACATGGGAGTGACAGCAAAGTAGGCTTTCTGTGGGCAAACAGCTCTTAAGATAAAGAAACTCACAGAGTGAGTGCTCCAAAAACTCCACCCAAATTTACTTATTAGATAAGTCATTTCTCCTCTCCCATGGCATAGAAATCTTAAATAAATATGCTTTTTCTTGGGAATTTGTTCCATGAAACCAGGAGGCTCTACTTAGGGGAACACCAGAACCCACTGTCCTTTCCCTATACCAGAAGATTTGGCTCAGTACAGAAAACAGCTTACATTCTGCTCAGTACAAAATCTCATTAAATGTTTGTCTTATTTTGTTATTAAAGTCAAGGCTCAGTCTTTAGCCAAAGCCAAGGTTTGGTCTGTGACTACACTGAGGACTCACTTTGTGACCAAGGTTCAGGTTCAGCCCATAAATGACAAGACTTGGTCTGTGACATGAAAACAGAATTGGACTGAAGACAGATAAAGCCCTGAGCCTCATCATGAATTTTGTATGGGGCTCTCATCACAAAATCTATTTCCTTTCTTCATTTTTCTTCATATTTCCATTTAAGTGATATACTGACTGCTTCCCATAAAGCTGTCAGAGAATGGAATGAGAGACCTCTGTCCAGAAGAGGCATCAGGGGAAGGGAAATAAGTGGCTGGAAGTCAAGAACATAGATCTGTGTCCAGATCTGATCTGTCATTAACTATTCCAAACTGGACAAATCACTTTCCTTCTCCAGACTTCCCTTTCCTCAACATAAAGTACTACTGAGGTTTCAATGCATCTCCCAAAGTTCATGTGTTGGAAACTTAATCCCCAATGCAGCAAGGTTGAGAGGTGGGGCCTAATAAGAGGTGATTAGGTAATGAGGGCTCTGTTCTCATGAATAAATTAGTGCCATTATTACAGGAGTGGGTTAGTTATGGTGAGAGTGGCTTTGTTATAAAAGTGAGTTCAGCTCTATTACTTCCTTTCTTTCACCTTCTCTTGCCCTTCCTCCTTCTGCCATAGAATGATGCAGCACAAAGGCCCTTGCGAGATGCTGACACCATGCTCTTGAACTTTTCAGTTTAGTATCATAAACCAAATAAATTTCTGTTCATTGTAAATTACCCTGTCTCGATACACTGCTATCATAACAAGAAGCAGACTAAGACAAGTAGGACCATGAAATGGGGTGTCTTGAGAAGTATTAAATAGAGATCCCGCTATATACCATGAATGGAACCACTTGCAGCTGATTATTCCTCCCACATCTCTCGCCATGCCCAACTAGAACTTCAGATGTTGCAATACTCTATAAAATCTCAGGAGCCTCCCAACGCCAAGCTTGTCCACTAGGAATGAGACTGAACTAGATATATTCTTAGGTCCTTTAAGTTACAATATCCTAAAATTCTCAGATTTTACAATCCTGATCATCTGTATCCTTAAGATTCTAGTCTAAATATCCGTTAGCCTAACATTCTGGAAGACTTAGATTAAATTTGAAACCCACAAGAATTCAAAATTATAAGTATAACTAAAGTGAAGTTACATAATACTAGTAACTCATATTTTCACTGGCTCCTGCCCTCAAGAATCCCAAATTTTTAATAAGCTTCTTTTATGTTTCCATGAGCATATTTGGTCCACTAGAGGGCAGCACCTTCTGTTCCTCTCCCCTGTTTCTGCCCTTCCTACCCTCCTGCCAGATCTACTGTCTACTGCCAACCATCACCTGGCCACTCCCCATTCACACACCAACCTGATTTGAACCTCAGTGGTAGACAGGGGCCTACTCTCAAGCACAGCTCCTCACTTTCTAATATTCTTATCATTCAGTATTATAGTACTCCTTATTGCCAAGCTTCAAATTGTTTAGAATTCTGAGTTTCTCTGTTGGCTAGTGGCTCAAGTGGTAGAGCGCCTGCCTAACAAGCTATCTCTGAGTTCAGTTCCTAGGACTGCCACTGCCACTGCTCCCAAAAAAGAATTCTGAGTTTTTCACAATTTATAATCTGAATATTCTTTAGACATTAAAAATATGGGCTTATAAGATTTTGAAATTCTGAAATAATATGATTCTAAAACAGGAGAAGATGCTACCCCCTCTTGGAGGATCTGGGATGAAGTAAGTCAGAGAGGCCAGTTGTGAGAAAAGCTGCAAGAGGGAGTAATAGGTTTCAGTTGTGAGAACAATTGTAAGAGTGTTGTGGACCCAGAATGGAAGGAAAGGCAACCAAGCCCCCACGGGCTTCCCAAGCCCTTGGCAAATGGTGAGGACCAATTTAATAGCCTCTAATCAAGTGTGTTATTTTACAAGTGGCTATAAATAGCAAAATAAAACTGAGAGTTTATGTCCAGTTATTAAAACTGCTCATGGCTGTGCATTTGGGCAGTTCTTCTCTGGCCTCTTGCAGGTGGGGGTCCTAGCCCACATCTCCCGGGTTTAGAGTTCTGAAGGTTTGATCCTTACCAACTTGGTCATACACCCCTCTGACTGTGGTGAGTGGTAGGAAGGCAAAATAGGCTTCAAAGCAGTGAAAGTAATTTAGGCATGTGTCAGAAAACTGGGGCCTGGCCCAAATCTCAGATTTCATAAGAAGCCCATGGGGGCTGGCAGAAATTCTGGGCCCAAAATATCCCAAGAGCCATGAGCATCATCTTCAACCAGAGCAGTGAAGTCCCAGCTTGGAGGAAATTGAAGGCAGGAAGAGAATTTTCTCTGTTGTAGCAGGACAGGGCCTTCAACAGAAATGGGCCCTCCACTAAACTCCCTGGTGCTGTGAAAAAGCTGTTATTTTACTAACCACTCACTATGTGTCAGGCAACATAGGGGGCGGGCAGCAAAGTCTCTCATGTGGGAAGAAACCACCCCGGATAGGGCCTCAAGATAAAACCAGTCACCAGCCTGGTCTTCAAATCCTTTGCAACCTGCCTGTAATCCCTTTGCAGCCTCACATTCTAGCCCTTTCCAGTGTGAACCTGACCATTCTGCAGGTTAAATGTCTCCTCCTCCTCCATGAATCCTGCTCCAACTCCCTTGATGCAGGAATAGAACTTCTCTTTCGTACTTAAAACAACATCATTTTATAGCTTTCCCACTAGGGATGGTTTTTCTTATATCAGTATCTCCAGCCCCTTGCACAGGGCCTAGAACAGAGTTTTACTTAGGGTATCTGCAGACATGGAGGAGAGGGAAGCTTGTCTGAATAAAGTGGAAGAATCTGTTCAGATCAGCAAAAACAAAGTGACATCTGAAGGAACAGCAGGAGAAAGGCTGGAGTGAGACATGAGAACAGATGATGCTGGGCTCAAACCCCAGCAAAGTGTCCAGGCTTTTGTACTACTGGTTCTTCTCTTCAATCATGAATGACTGCAAGCAGACTACTTAACCTTGTTTCCTCATCTGTGAAATGAAGGTGACTGTGAGGACTGAGTTCAGACATATGGAATACTTAATACAGCATTATACATTTGAAAGATAGTACTTCTTAACCAGGCATGGTGGTACACATCATAGGTTTGTTGTCCAAAGCTAGCCCTGGGGCAAAACTGCAAGGCTCTGTCTGGAAAAATAACTAAAACAAAAGTGCTAGTTGCTCAAGTGGTAGAGTGTTTGCCTAGTAACCACAGGGCTGTGAGTTCAAATCCCAGTAATACCAAAAAAAAGAAAGCTATATAGTAATTCCTATGGCAGTAATGGAGGTATTAGAAAGAGTAGTGGTGGTCACAGAAGCATCACTGTACAGATTATAAGGAAAGCAAAGTTTTCTAACCAGTTCAAGACAGGCTTCAAGTGGAAATCAAGGTTCCCCCATTCCCATGACATTACTCCATCTTGTGACCTGCATGGATACAGGTCGATTGCACTGCTGAGCTCCACAGTAAGGTCAAATTCTCAAAGTACTGGAAAGATACTCAAACTATCTGTTATTTGTCCACTGTTTTGGATTTAATTCTTTATAGGTTCCAATCCTGAATCTCTCTGTCTACTTGTCTCTTTCTCTAGCTCTGTTAAGCACAAATGCTTTAGTTCTCTTAACTCTTCTTTTCTTATATTTATCTTTTTTCTTAACTCTCCCTCTCTCTCTTCTGCCATGGAGACATGACTAATAGTGCTTATGAAGCACATCAGACATCAGAGGGTCTGGCTCCAGTCCTGACTGTGGCATAACTTCTGGTGTGATCCTGGCTAAGTCGCTTCTCCAACATGAACCTAAGTGACTTCCTCTCAACAGAAGAGACATCATCTATAGCCCTTTCTCATTCTGTGGCAATGTTCTTTAATGTGGGAACTCTTTGTATTCAGAGAACTTAGTTTCATTCATCCCTCAACCAGTATTTATGGAGCACACATCACATGTCAGGCATTGTACCAGTGCTGAGGATCCTGCAGTGAACAAGCCAAGGGCCTTCAAGGAGCTCCCATTACAGAGGGTTTGGGAAAGATCAAATGACTTCCCAATCATGGATGGCTGAAAAAAGGAGGGAACTGTGTGCTGAATGCCTCGTGGGGGTCAAGTACATTAGCCTAAGACATTCTGATTGATCCTCACAATCACTTTACAATTTAGTTATTGTCAGTCCCAGTGAGAAGAGAAAAGTGAAGCTAAGAGCTATTTGGCAGCCTGGTCAATGTCACCCAACTGGATGCAAAGGAAATGAGTCCAATACCTTGCCTGATGTCCTCTTCACATGAGCAAGTTCCTTGGTCTTCCTTGATACTGACTTGGAGGCCTGGGCACACCTGGAGAGCAAATCCGAGGCCCCGCTTTCTCAGGATGGACCTCTCAGGCCATCCCTCTGGCCTTGGCTCAGGCTTCTTGGGACATTTCTGCTTCAGGCCACTGAGTTCATTCTCTATGCCCCACTGTCTCAACAGGGAGAACTGTGAGATTTGTAGATGGATCATGCTCTCCTGACCCACAGCCCTATAAAATAGCAAGCAGGAAAGAAAGGGAGAGAAAACTAAAAAATAAACACTGATGAGGATTAGGAATGACGAGAGAGTCTTGAGGATTTATGTCTCATGAACCAAGATAGCCAAGGAGGCCAGACATGGAACAACAGCCCTGACGCCTCTGCCTTGTGGATAATTTATCCCAGAAAGAAGAGGCCTCTGTTTGCAGCTCACAGGCCTGGGTGGTTCTCTGGGTCTTCCCAGGCCACTGTCTCGGGGGACCCAGGCTGAGTCAGAAGTTTTACTTTCCCTGTTTGATCCTGTGTCATTCTTTTCCATATCTTAATCTTGTCAAAGGTTCATCTTACACTCCCCGTGAGACTGGCAGAACAGGGACCCTCTTCCTCGATGGCCAGATGAAAAAATTGAAGCTGACAGAGTGACTCATCCAGGATCTCTCAGGTAATTAGGAGTATGAGCCATTGTTGGCTGATGCCTCATAGGTACCCATTTCCCTCCTTCTCATCCTTCTTCCCTAACATCTAACCCACCCATAAGTTAACTTTGCTCAGACAATGAGTTAATTAAACTAACGTCTACTGAGTAATAATATTTACTAACCAGGTAAAGGCAAACAAATACACATTTTTAAATATGTATTGTTGGTGATGACAAAGATCATACTGATTGAATCTCTCTCTCTCTCTCTCTCTCTCTCTCTCTCTCTCTCTCTCTCTCTCTCTCTCTCTAATATAATAATCAGTATAACCCAAAAGACCAGAAAAAACTAAATAAAACTTTTGGAGAGGAACTGGAAATTGGAAGAAATGCTGTAATCAAACTCAAGACAGAGTGTGAGTTCATATATGGGAATATGCTCTAAGATCAATAAGCAGCTAACAGTCACACTGGACTTTGACACTGATGCCAAGCTGTTTATGTCATAGACCCTCAAACATTGTGCCATCCACCAACTACAAAGGTAAAACATCAGCCTTTATGGTAGGATAAAAAGAACTAGGGTCTGGGAATCTGATTGACCTGGTTTTCAATCCCAATGAGTTAAATCCTCCAAGTTGGTTTCTCAGCCTCTCTAAACCTGCTTTTTCATCCATTAAATGGAGATAGTAGTACCTACCTCAAAGTTTTGCCTTGAGAAAAAAAAATACAAAGGGAATCCAGATTTCATGACAGGCCCTAAGATAATGAACAATGCATCCTCAAGTACCACATGAGACCACATGCAAGGACTGAAGAAGGTGGTATTGAAAACTGCTTTTGTGGTTCTTTACTGACCACCCACCTCTGGCATATAAAAGAGGAAGGGGAAGCCAACATGGACTGCAGGATTCAATAGCGTATTTCTGAAAACAGCCTTAAGTACATTGTGTATCTCTGTCTACTCCCTCCCTTAACTCAAGCCTGGGAAAAGTAGCTGCAAAGGGATACTGGACAGCTTGATGTTTTCCCTATATTTGGGAGATACAGTGGACTGGAATCTGACTCCCACTGCTAAATATAAAGGGTTAGAGAGTAGCTGGCCAGCTGTTCTAACAGTAGAGCAAAAGGAGGCTGCTGCACAGGGGACAACCTGCATTCTCAGAGTTTATCGAGGCAGAGAATGCAGAAAGATTTTCTCAAAACCATAGCTGGACCACACAGAGAGGGAGATGGACTAAGTCATGCTAGACCCCTTCAGAGGACTATCTAGAGGGGTGTGAACCCTCAGCAGAAAGAGGCTGGTGGTGCTGGCAGATGCCTAGCAGCTGGCAAAGAGTCTGAAGCATCCAGACAGAATAGAAATGCATTACCTACCTCAGTGGATTACCTACATGGGCCAGGAGCAAGGGTGCAGTGGTTAAAAAAAAAAAAAAGAAAACCCACAAAGCCACTCAATAAAGGAACAAGCAAGGTTAAATGCCTGCCAAGGTCAGAAAGACCCTGGATCTCTGAGTCTACATTAGTTTGTATTAAGTCTTCTGTTCTCCTTTCTTTCTCTATCCCTGACAATGGTTAGCAAATACAGGAAAAGTAGATGCTCTCCAGAGAACAAAAGAGAAAAAGAACTGATCTCCTTTCTCACTGCAAGAGACTGGCTATCAGCAGCTCCAGGTCCAAGAAAGTAATGAGGGAAAATGCTACATTAAAATGAAGTTTGAAGTTTATTGCTGCTATTATTGCAAACAGTAGTGGTATACTTTTAATGTGTGCTCCCAAAAATCACATGTTGGAAACTTAATTTGCAATGCAACAGTGTTTGGAGGTGGAAGCTGATAAAAGGCAATTCAATCATGAGGGCTGTACCTAGTGAGTGGATTCATACCAGTTATCCGAGGGCTTGGGGCTATGAGTTTGATTTTTTGTCCTCCCTTTGCCCTTCTGCCATTGGTGGATGCAGAAAGAAGGCCCTCATCAGATGGTCTCCCCTCAGTCTAGGACTTCCCAGACTCCAGAACCATAAGAAATAAATTTCTATTCTTTATAAATCATCTAGTCTCAGATATTTTGTTAGAATAGCAGGAAACAAACTAAGACAAGTAGTACTAGTAGTACCCTGGACAAGACATGTTTGATTATTAAACAGAAAAAAGTGTTTTATGATATAAAATTAATGGGTAATTTTGTTCCCTAAGAGAAAACAAAAGAGATGTGGGACAAGTCCCAGTTTTATGTTTAAAGAGAACAAGTGACAGTCCTGCAGAATGACTAAAGGAAGTTGCATCATTACATACCCCAGTCTCACTTATTCAGTGTAACTGTTACATGAAATATGATATGTCACCCCCTGCACACAACTGGCCTCAGGTACACCTGAATTAGCTTCTACTATCTCTCTGGGCTTGGTTGACCAGCAGAGGACAAGGCCAATCAGCTAAGGTACCTTTGAGCAGCTACTGTGTATCTGACCTATGCTCCCATCCAAGGGTAGAGATAGGAGGAGGCTCAGTCTTAACCCTTAGCCAACACAGACTACGGGATGGGAAAGTCCCTTAGACTTATCTGTTTGAGTGACAAAGACCCAAGAGGGCAAAAGTTTTCCAAATCCATGTGGAGCTAAGATATGGAACTTGGCTTCCTTCTTTCCTTCATCCTTACATATTTCTTCACCCCACTGAGCCTCCTCCTAGAAATTTAAGACAGGATAGAGTGCTAGAGCGGTTAATCTGATGGTATTCAGATTATTCATTTATTCATTTCTTACTGTGTGACATGTTCCTTGTGTATACTAGTCCTAATTGTAACAAAAACTTGCCAGAGTAAGGTGCAATGAGAAAACTGAGACCCGTGAGTGTAAATGACTTGTGGGGCAGAGTTGATTCCAAGCCAATGGTGTCATCACTGTACATTACTATGTCTCCCAAGAGCTGCTTGAGTCCAAGAAGAAAGTCACCATTTGGGTCCTGAGAACCCGAAAAGGACCCCCCCTCCCAGCCATTAGTGTGGAAAAGAACCAAGCCAGACTGACCCACATACTCGCCAGCAGTCCCAAAGCCAAGACACTAGAATAGGTTTGCATGTTATCTGTTTCTTCCAAAGAATAAAAATGATGCAACTTTTAAAAATCATGAAGCAGTGTGAATAATTTTTTAATTACTTGGCAAATTACATAGCCAGAGGGGTCGTAATCTGTTCTCTGAAGTAGATATTAACTTTATTAACTCCCTCTCTCTGTTTTGCAAGTTAAGTTGGTTCTTTGTGAAGGTGGGTGGGTGTAAGTGTGGTAAGTTCTTGTTTCACTTGGCAGGAATCTTGGCCGGGGTTTACAAGGAAAAGTTACATTTAGATTTTCCTTTTGACAGTGAACTTGGCCTCCCTGTTGAAACCCTACCCTTTGCAGGCGGAAACAGAGGATAAAAAAAATAAGATAAAGAAAGAAATAAATTAGGAGGAGAAAACAACTGAAGAATAAATAATCCTCTTAAAACAGTCACCAGGAGAAGCATGGAGAGTGGGGGAGGTGATGCCTCACTAGCTGGCTTTCTGACCTTGGGCAGATGGCCTAAGCTCTCCAGGACTCTTTTTCCCTGAGTGTGACGTGAAGAAGGTAACTGCTGCTCACAGACTCCACTCAGGCTTGCTGGAAGACCAAGCAGAATATCACCACAGGAAGCAATTTGACTGCTACAGAGCACCGTCCAAATCAAAAGCTGTAGTGTTATCCATGACACCTGGACCAAGGTCCTTGGGTGTCCCTGAAGCCAAACCTGACAAGAGAACCTTTAGGGTGTCATTGAGAAAAGGATTTCCCTTGGTTCTCAGCTCCAGGAAGGGACCCTGAGGGGAGCTGAAACATGGGGATGTGGTGAGAATGAGTGTGCTGGCCATATCTAATACATGTGGTGAATGCCTGTGTCAATGAGGGAGGGGAGGCTCATTTGTTCATTCACTCCACAAATGAGTCTTGAGAATTTACTCTGCTCTCTGGATGCTGGGGATCCATTGGTGAAAAACACAGACTAGAGTTCACATGTATTTGAGAGTGTTTACAGGAAAGCATGGGTCCTTACATATACGAAGCAGTATTTACATGGGTACATGAGGATGTGTGTGTGAAAATCATGTCCGCATGTATGAGGAAGCGTGTACTTGTGTAAGAATCTGTATATGAGTGCTTGGGTATCTGTGTACTTGTGTGTGTGTGTGTGTGTGCATGTGGTGAGAGGAGAGAAAGATGTCCTGGTTGCCCTAGGAGGCATGAAATTTTATTAAAATTCCATAGAGTTGAAAGGCCATGTCTTAGTCCATTTGTGCTGCTATAACAAAATACCACTGACCAGGTAATATATAAAAAGTAGAAATTTATTTCTTAAAGTTCTGGAGGGTAGAGTCAAGGCACTGACATTAGAGTCTAGTGAGAGACATTCTCTGCTCCCAAGATGGCACCTTAATGGTGTGTCCTCATATGGCAGGGGCAGAAAGGTAAAAGAGAGCTCCCTTCAACCTCCAGATTTTTATGAGTGCTAGTCTCTTCTGTGAGGACAAAACCATAATGACTTAATCATCTTCTACCTCTTTATACTGTTGCATTGGGATGAAGTCCAACATAAATTTTGAAGGAGACTTTATCATTTGAACTATAGCAGACCCTGAGATGTCCTTGACCTAGTTTAATTCTTGACATTCCAAATAAGAAAACCAAGGCCCAGAGAAAGGGCTAAAAATCAGACAACAAACAAGAAATAATGTATACATTAGTATTATTATTAATAATATTATTATTATTCCAGAATAATGTATACATCAGCTGCTTCTGTGCTCAAGTATCTATTCCTAATGAAGATGCAAATGTATAGCAAGGGGCTGTTGGGAAGAATCTGGGCCACAAATGGAAAGACTGGGCTGACTGAAGAATGGAGGGTCCTGAATGCCATGACAACAGGAGGTTTCAAGTAGGATAGCTGAATGGTCAGGTTTCTGTTTTATATGTGCCTTTTCTTTGTAGGGAGAATCAGCTGGAGCAAGAGATCCTGCAGGAGAGTGATCTATGAGGTGGCAAGTATAACAATTCAATGAGATAAGATGAACCCCAACTTAGGCAGGGGTACAGAAAGGAGGTACTAGACAGGAGAAGGCTTCTAGCCTAGAATCAGAGCTTTCTGCATCCATTAGGATGTGAAGATTGAACTCACAGTTTTAAATCTTTTGCACAATGTAGTAGTTTCCCCTAAACCTTCTCGAGAATTAGTTAAAGCATAAGAATTGTGACTAGTATCTCATGAAACCTCACAACAGCCCTGTGAGATGGGTATTGTTTTTCCCCATGATTCTGATGAGACAACTATAACTCAGAGTGAGAAATAACAGCCCAAAAACACACAGCCTGACTTCAACAGATCTAAGACCAAACCCAGGTCTCATTTGCCTCAAACTAAATGTTGAATAACCCAATAATCACTTATTAAGCATTTACGTTTTGCCATGAACTATGCTTAGCACTTCATGCATATTACTTCATTTCAGCCTTTCAATGGCCATTTCTTCATTTCTCAGGTGAGGAAAATGAGATTCATAGGTGCTAAGCAATTTGGCCAAGGATACACAGCTGATTCAGCCTATACCTGAACCCAGGTCATCTGACTGTAATGCTTATACACTTTCAAAAATTATGCATTTCCTTCCAAAATCAGGAGAAACATATTTGCAACACAGCTTAGAATAAAGTCATTTTAGGAATTCCTATCTCTAGATAGTGTACAAGGCTTTGGTTGTTCCATTTATTTTCTTGGTAAGCAAAACAAGCCAGACTTTAAAAAATAAGTATTACATGTTTTCTCACATATGTGCAACCTTTAAAAAAGAAAGAAAAAAAAGATAAGGAAGTAGAATGAAGACTTTAAGGGACTAGGAGGGGATCAGTGGGAGGGGGCTTAAGAGTTGGTATTGGTAAATACAAAGTATAAAAATGTCATGATGAAACCCACTACTTTGTACAATTAATACACCCTAACAAAAAACTTTTGTCAAATGCCTGAGTGATAAGCGGTACTCCTAATCATCTAAAAAGAATAAGGTAAATCAGTTTTAACCTCCTAAGACCCATTTCCTCCCTGCCTTCTTCAGAGATAGAGCAACTGTGGTCTCTACTGAGTCCCCAAGAACAACTATATGGGGCTGGAGGCTAGGAGTCGACATACAGGATTCATGACTCCAGTAATCTCATTGTGAGGCTCAGGCAAACCTTGTGAATGTGGGTCCTCCCAGCTCCAGCCATCTGGGATTCTACATCCTCATACTGAGCAAGGACATGTGCTTTTTCTTCAGTGCTAGCCTGACTTCCCTCAACCTGAACAAATGCAGGTACTCAGGCCTTCACACTGCACACTCAGACCTTCTCCATCAGATCCTGTGCCTACCGTGCTCGATGGAGAGAAGATAATAAGCCCTCTCACCAGAGGCTAAGATCTAGAATTTGTCTGGTTTAAGCCCACTGGCAGGTTCAACCACACTTAGACTCCAGCCCTGCCACTCTTTCTAGACATCTCCTGCCCTCCCCTCCATTCTCATTTCCTCTGATTGTTAACTGAAGTCTATTATAAGCCAGATTCAGAGCCTGACTTCCAGGACTGCCATGTATGTTCTGACAGTCCCACTGCCAGTCCATTAGGGGCCCTAATTGAGGCATCAGCATGATTGGGCCTGAACACCCACCCCCTCCTGAACTTGGAACTCTAAGACTGGTCATTCTGATGGCCTCAAGCCAGGCCAGCTCCAACAGTCTCCTTCCCTTCCCCACAGACATATGTGCCAAGATCCCAAAATGCCTTTGGTCAAACTTACCTAATTTACCACACGAGCTGATTTCTTCTGACTTTTGGTCCAAGTCTCTAACCTCACCCCACCCTAATCCCTGAAACTCATTTCTGGCCCCATTTGAAAGGCCTTTAGACAGAGTAAAAGTAATCTTCTGCTCAAGGGCATTGACATCAATACCCCACTGATACTTCCTTCCTGACCATCAGAAGAGTCCAGTAAGGGATTGGCTCACTGCCCTCATCAAGGTCTCCCCTCCAAAGTCCACCCAAAAAACATAGTCGTCAGAAAACATACCCAAGAAAATGGTCAGGAAGAACCAGTCATCTGAATTATTTACTGTCCTGTGGAAGTGAACCCACAAATGACAGCAAAGCAGACACTGGGAAATATTTATGTTGGTCCTGATGGATGCTTGGCCAGGAAAGACTCTCTGCTGTCATCTTTTCTTCCTGCTGATAAGGCAAAGCTATACATGTCAGACAGCCTTAGGAAAGCCCAGCAGCTGGAGCCTGGCATCTGATCAGAGTGGGGCACATGACTGAAGTACTCTGCTCCAGTCCTGTCTCTGCTACCAGCTAGTTTTGCCCCTCCCTATGTCTCAGCTCCTCCATCTATTCCATCATGGAATATACTAGCTGACATCAAGGTCTTTGTAATCTTGAGATTGTGACTCAGACAGAGTCAAATGTATTTTCCAGATCTGCCAGCCTGATGCCATTGGTTTCATTGCAGAGCTATTTTTCTTGGCATCCTGGAAAGGTTCCTAAAATTCCAATATCCTAGGATTTCTCTTTCCACTGATCCAGTTTCTCCATATGGGAGAACTCCATTTGAAGGAGGAAGATCTGAGCTTAAAATAAAAGGGTAAAACAAAAGAGGGGAAATTGAGCTCAAGCAATGTTTATTGTGCACCCTATATTTGCAAAGTTTGATGCTGAGCTTAGAAGGGTGGTGAAATGCCCCATGTCCTGTCCTCTAAGCCACTCTGAGTCCCAGTACTACACTCTCTCAAGAGTTCACACTTAAGCGTTCTTAAGCGCTCACAGTCACACAATAGTAGTAGGGTAGCCCACAAGGCTCATCTTATTCCCAAATTGTTTCTTGTGTTTCTTTGTTCCTGTAAACCCCAGGAGCTCTGCCAACCACTCTCCTCAGCTCTGGAATTCTGTCCTTGTCCATGACTATCCTGTGCTCCTTTCTGGAAGGAATTCTGGCCTCCCCATTAAATGTGGACAACCTGAGCTTACAGGTCCTTCTTCTTTCAGAGTTTACAGCAAGTCCCTTTGAAAACCCACCTGAAGTAATAGTCATGGCTACAGACATACCACATATGTTCAGGAATGCCCAGAGTTCTCTCAGCCATGTCTGTACTCAGGGGCTCCTGATACCTTTTCAGAGATGTTCAATGTCATCTCAGTGACATTGAACCTCTGCCTACCTCAGTTCTCCTGAGCAGGGAGCTCCCCCAGCCTTCCTCTCTCCTCATTCCTGCTAGGAGGTTCCCATATTCCTATTTGAAGGTATAATCTGGTGGCCATGGTAGCCACTTAAAAGTTAGAATTTTGAGGTCTTCTAGGCTGAATAAGTGCATTCATTGGGTATTTCCACAAAAAAAGAGTAGCTAGCAGGGTAGGCCTGGTAAGATCTAGGCATCATCTTAGTTTATCAGACCTAAAGAACTATTCTGTAGACAGTCTTTTTCTCAATCCAATAAATGTTCAACAACTATTCTATGCTGAACACTGCACAAGGCATCAGTGAAGCAATATGCAAAGACAGGCAAACCCCACCCTCTTCACCTGCCCTAGGTGCCTATCATGCTCAAACCAGAGCATAGAACATGGCCAGCCAGGCTCCCAGCATCTCCCACCTTGTCCCTCATCACAACTCTCCCAGTCACTTGTTTCACTCATGTAATCATGGTATCATAGGAGATCAGAGCCACAATAGCCCCTAGAAACCAGGGTATGAAATCAATAAGAATGGAGCTTTGTGCTAGACAAAAATGACCTCCACCAGCATGCCTCCACCTAGAGTGCCATGTCCTATAGAAAAGCCATATGACCAAGGATCACAGTTTGAGACACTCTAATAGTAGGATCACATTATCATACAGCCAAAGATACAGAGGTCAGATAGAGGCAGAGCTAGACACACATTGTAAGTTCTCAGCCTCAGAATAAGACATTCTGTTATTCAATGTAGGTATCTCTTATAAACCTCTGAAGAACCCTAAGAGCTCAGCTTCATTAAAATCCGACTGAGAAAGACAAAATAACATCCCAGATCACACAGCTTGAAGTGGTTGGGTAGAAATTCATATTTAGATCAGTTTGATTCTAGAGTCATTTTGCCAAGAGCCCAGGTAACTCAGCTTAAAAAAAATCATACCAAGGAAACAATGACTGATATTGTTGTTGTGATTAACCATGATAAGAATGCCCATCTCCCAGGGAAGCTGCATTTTAACATTCTTTATTGATTCAAAAAAAACAGCAAAAACCCAAACAATGTGCTATGGTATTATGATAGTAAGAATTACAGCCACATGTCATGAGAAGCTAAGGGAAGCAAAACCAACTTCACTAAAGGTTTGAAATGGGAAGTGGGAAAGCTTTTCAGAAGAGGGGACATGGGAACAGGCCTTAGAAAGATGGGTGGAAATTTGCCCAGAGAAAGGACAGCAGTGCTCTGGTTGTCAAGCTAATGGACTATAAAAGGTCCCTTTGCTGCCTCCAAGAGGCAGTTGATAGGTGAAAAGAAGCAAGAGATGAAGCTGAGGAAGGAAGCTAAAGAGTCTTCAGCTCAACGAAGCAGGTCTCTACTTTATATTTAAGGCCCAGAGATCAAAAAGTTTTCAAGCAGAGAAGCAACACCTTATCAATCCAAGATGACTCTGGGCAAGAAGGAATTAATATAGCTGAGGAATAGGGTCTTACAATATTAAGAATAGTAATAATGGCTCACATATAAGTTTTGTTCTTATAAATCTCAAAATAAATTTTTTTCAAGCAAATTGATTCTTTCCTGAATATCCTGTGAGTCTACAGCCATACCACCCTGAACGTGCCCAATCTCGTCTAAATATCCTGTGAGTTAGGCAAACTTATCCTATTTTTAAAGAAGGAGAAAGCAATGTCCAAAGTCATGTGGCTCTGTCCACTCCAAGCCCAGAGCTGTTCCTCAAACACACCTCTCTAGATAATGAGCTCTGTGCCAGAACCAAATGCTTAAACTGAGTCTGGATTTTTGCCCTGAGTGGGAGTTTGGACCAGCTGCTTTCTGAGTCTCATCTCACTTTGAGATTGTAAAATTCTGCGACTCGGTGGCAAGGCTGGCTGCCTGGTGGGGATGATGGTCTGAGCCGTGGGTGGTCAGGAATGTTTCAGGGCTTCCTGGGCCCAGTGTTGCAGGCCAGAGTGTCTGGATTAATGATCCATCTCCAGGTCGAATGAGCCGAGGCCCTGACGCCAGGCACAGGGCATCGATTAAACTTTACACTTTGAGCTTTCTTTCATCTGAGGCACTCCAGGTGGGCTGGTGCCTAATAATTAACATTCTCCGAGAAGCCCCAAAACATGAGTGAGCTGGAAGAGGGGAGAGAGAGTCTCTGAGCAGGACCCTATTGATGGTGGGAGTAGAGCCTCCAAAGCCTAGGCACAGACATGTGGCAGATGGCCATGTGAACCCAGCCAACATGTTGACCCTGCCTGGAGTTTGTACAATGAGGAAATTGCATGAGGATTATTATCCTCATTGAACAGATGGGAAATTAATAGTCAGAGGAACTCCTTGGGCAGAAGATTGTCCAGGGACAGAGAAGTCAGGATCAAAACTCATCCTACGTCTTCCCAGCACAAGACAGCAATCTCTTCTAGGGGTGTTTACACCCTCCTTGAAGGGATAAAAGGTAGGAGTATGGTATGATTTTGATTTTACAAGAGAAATCATTGCAAATGTGCCCTGTTATTTGCACACTGGTTTAACAAATATTTACTGAATACCTACTAGTATGTTCCAGTTGCTGTGCCAAGTGCTAGGAATAGCAAAACATAGTCCCTGACATCATGAGCACAGTCAGGGAGGCACCATGGTGCTTTAGAGAGTAAATGAGCTTGTTGTATCTAGTAATGGGTATATTTAATAGTACTGAGCACTGTGGGCACAGTGTCTCAAGGTGAGAATGAGCAAGTCCACCCTAGAGAGGTGTGGGTAGCAGTGGGGATATGGCCAGAAGAGGCTTCAAAGGGAAGATGACCCCAAGATGGAAACTTAGAGGAGGGATAGGTGTTCACTAAGCAAAAGGATGAGATATTCTAAGGAGAAGGAACAGGCTGATCTAGACAAAGACAGAGAGCCATGAATAGCCACTGAGTGAACTGAGAGCCAGTGAGTTGGCTGCAGAGTAGAATTTTGAGTGTGAGATTATGAGAAATGAGGCTGGAGAAATGAGCAAGGAAAAGGAGAAAAAAAGTTCTTCTAGGGGCCAGACATGGTGGTGCACACCTCTAATCCCAGCTACCGGGGAAGAGGAGGTATGAGGATAGAGGTCCATAGCTGGCCCTAGACAAAAGCACAAGAACTTATTTGAAAAATAATCTAAAAACAAAAGGACTGGGGCATGACTCAATGCTTGCCTAGCAAGAATGAGGTTCTGAGTTTAAACCCCAGTGCTGCCAAAAAAAATAAAGTCCTCCTAAATGAAGTAAGAGGCCTGAGCTCTGTCCTGCAGGATATAAGTGAAGAGGCAACACAGTCAAAGTTGCACTTTAGGAATCTTCCTCCCACTGTAGTTGTTATATAGTTGTATTAAAGGGGGAAGAGATTGATTAGACACCATCTGGGAAGCAAAAAATAATGGTGACCTGTTTTAGTCAACTTTTAGCCACAAACGACACCAAAAAGTCTTATCTGGTCTGGAAAAATCTGTATCACAGAAATTTCCTTATTATAAAAAAAAAAGTGTATCCCCTGGTTCTCAATTTATGCCAAGGTTCCTGGATCTAGACCTGTTCTATCCTCCTCTGGTCTCAAAAGAAAATCACAATATCCTTGTCTCTCTTTATATTATAGAATTTCCATCATTTTATCCACTTAAGCAGGAAACCCATTTTTCCTGCCATCCCTACATGGTGACAAAGTCCCACACCTCACAACCTTAGATGACTCCACATTACATGACTTTCCCTTTTCATTGAAGATCACGTGTGGATTAACTGAGCATCTATGCACTGGGTGCAAAGCGTTGATAGGTTCAGTGGATGTGACTGTGGCCCTCACCTCCATGAGCTCTTATGGTTCAAGTCCAAACTCTGAGCCCAGCATTTCAGAACTTTAGATGAATCCCATCTGATCTCCACAGCCTCACACAGCCTTCTTCCCTCCTCTAATGTTCTGTTCTTGTCACATTGAGGCACTTATCATTCCTTAAATACCCTACATTGCTTTTTTTTTCAAACTAGAAATGTCTTTTTATTGAAATGCTAATACATACACACTCTGATTCAAACATACCAAAGAAAGTTGGAAGTAAAATTGCTCCTCCACCTCTTCCTTTCACCACCCTACAAACCCTATTCCCCAGAGGGGGGGAAAACACTCTTAACATTTGAGTAAATATCCTTCTAGGTTCTTTTTTTTTAAATTCTCTGCTTTCACACAGCACCTGCTGCAAACTCTTACCTATTTTTCAAGACTTATTACAGTGCCAAATTCCCTCTTCAGTGAATTCTCTCTGATCCTGCAGAGTCCCAATGCTTACATCTAACATAGCACTTGCCACTCTGTATTGAAATCATGTGTCTACATGCTGTGCCACCAGTTGTGAGTGAGTGATCTGACATGATAACGGTCTTTGTCACTGCCATATCATATCATGGTGCCTAGCATGTAGTAAACCTAAGGTAAGTATCTAAGGAATACAAGCATGGATAGATAGATGGATAGATGGATGAGTGGCTGGATGGGTGGATGGATGGATGGCATTCCTATGGGATGCTCAGCAGAATACACATAATAGGATGGAGTTGGCATTAAGCAGTAAAAGAGACCTCAGCTGAGGATTAAGGACCTGAACTCTTGTCCTGGCTGTGTTCTACATATGATGCAGCCTTATGCAGTTCGTCGCCCTCTCTAACATTGCATTGTCCTACCTGAAACTGAATAGTGGGGCTGGGTAGTTCTCCAAAACCCTCCCCAACGGATGCTCCAGAATGCTCAGCTGGCTCTGGTTCAGCACCCCTATTTCACACCTCTATAATTACCCACCTGCATGTCTTTTATTATAAAGATTGGGGTGGGAGTGGTGCTCGTTAAATAAAGGGCAAAAGGAAATTGCTAGCTTGCCAAAATGACATTGCTGGCATTAACTAGATTAACTTCTGAAATGAAAAGCCCACAGAAGCAAAACCAAAACAGAGAAGGAGCCATAGCTTCCGCCAGGAGCTTCATGGTCGCCTGCTCCAGCCTGCCTGACCTCCAACCCAATCTGTCCTTACTGGGGAAATCATAGAAGCTACTAACCTGCCTTCCTGCAGGACTTCAGCTCAATGGTCCCAAGAAAATGGTCCTGAACTCTGAGTCCCAGACCAAGACTGATGAATTCCTTATGGAGGCAGGGAAGGAGACACCCTGCAGAGCCATGAAAGTTGTGATGGAGAGCCAAGGGCCAAGGGGGCTCCAGGGCTCAGGATCCAAGGCAGCAGCCCCTGAGACGAATGATGAGATCTTCTTTGGATAAGCTTATGGAAAGGGCATTCCAGGCAGTGGGGAGAGATCAAGGAAGACACAGAGACGTGAAAGGGGACAGGAAGCATGGGTAGTCCCACATGGCTAGAACATAGAGGGAGGTTATAGTACTATTCCAGGTGGTGATTCCTCCTGGCCATGCCCACGTAGATGAAGGGTATAAGCACTGCTACAGAGTAGACAGAGAATCAAAGAGCAGCATCTCCACACTAAGCGAGAGATGCCAATGTGTGCAGGATCATCCATTAAACGGTTGTGGGAAAGAGTTGCTGCCAGACTCAATGCTGGTGCCAGCTTATTCTGAGACACAAAACAGATGGGAGACTGTGATGGACTCAGACGAACACACTTGCTTAATTCACAAGGTTGCAATCATCAGAAGAGGCAAGAAGATACTAAGGGAGGTGAATCTAGCCCTGCGCAGCCATTCTACCTGCCTTGAGGTGCAGAACAGGAGAGAGCTCTAAGGCCTGATTAACTAACCACTCTCACAGGGAGAAATCTGTCCTTGGAAGAATCCTTGAGAAGGAAAGAAAACTTCTTCCAAGATAAACCAGGAGTCTCTTCTACCTCCCCTCAAGGGTCAGCTACACCCAGTTTGAGAAGGGAGAACAATAGCGGAAGATGCACCCTCTAAGATCAGACTCCTTGCTTATACTTCCTCATTCCATCCTCAGAACAATCCAGAGAAATGTTATTGTCTCCATTTGATAAACTAAGAAATTGTCCCTCAGAGAGGCTTCCCCAAGTCCTCAGAGCTAGTGACCATCAGTGCTAGACATTGTGCTATTGTCTCCCCAACTCCACATCTCTGTGCCCTCATCCCAAACATCCCTGTCCCTGCCTGCGGGCCTCATTGCACAACGGTACGACAGCATCTGACTCCAAACGTCCCTGCCTTCTGGACTCTGTCCTGACTCCTAAGACATTTACCGCTTGGTTGTGCTGAGGATCCAGTCATTAGCTTGATGACTTCTGACTAAAAATCATGACTCCTTAATGTCTTTGAACTGCTGGACACCAGAACTATCAAATCAAGAGCCCAAAGAGCATTCTAAATAGAATTTATGTTAGTTACTAGCTCCTTTGACTGATGTATTAGTGATGTCCTCCTTGTGAGGAGTGACAATGTAATGACAAAATTCCAGGCATAGGACAGAAGAGAGGCCTTGATGTAGAGATCATTACAGCACTCTTCAAACTTCTCCCACCTGCATATGAGCCACATATAGGCCGAGGTCACCAACACACTTGTGGGTCAGTCTTGGTCAGGTCAGGATCACCGATGCCAGACTAGGTCACCAGGTATTAATCATTGCCAAAGGAGCAGTTAAACTGAAATCCAATCCATTAAAGATTAAGCTTCATCTCCATAGCCCTTAGGAAAAGGGAGCTATGAGTGGGGAGCTAGGTCCTATTTCAGGTCACTAACTGGGAAAGTCTTCCCAGAGAGTCTGCGGTGAGGAGTCCAGCAGCATGGGTCCCAATCCTGATTCCACCCTCACCTTGCTGAGGGAAACTTGGGCAGGGAAGTTCCCCATTCTGAGCTTCTGTATTGGTGGTATAGTGGTCAGCATAGCCACCTTCCACTCCAAATTCTCATTTCCTCCTTAATAAATGGAGATAAATGGAGAAAAGTCCATTAGGTTTGTTGCCAGGCTCCAGTATACATTGCCTTGACCATAGTCTGGACATGTTTGCCTTTCTTAGTCTAGACTGGCTCTGAACCCTCAGATGGTCCAGTGCACGTTTTACTTAATGTTCACAATATTTGGGACCTTGGGAAGTCAGCAGTAAAACAGATCTCCACCCTGAACCCTGAAGTGCAGCAACTCAGAGTTCTCCTCCTTATTCCCCACACTAGACAGATTGCAGGGCTGACCCTAAGCCATGCCTTGTCTTCTGGGAACTATCCAAAGACAAGTCTGTAGCAAGCTCCTCTATGCTTCCACAAGAATAAAATTCCCCATTTGGTCAATTCCTGGTACCTGCCTTTGGGTCATCCCATCCTAATAAGATCTGTTAGACCAAAGCTTTGCAAACTTAGTAAAGACACAGAGATGTCACAAATCTTGATGCAATGCTGAAACAATAGTGCAGTGTACACTGAAACAATTGATGAATCAATGCCAAACACCTTGTGCCTTATGACAGGCACTATGATGGCCCCAAATGGAAATGGCACCAAAGGCATCATGGTTTGCAACCAGCAATTTCTGTGAAGGTGGGGTGTCTGAAGATAATAGCGGTGAATGCTGATAGATTTTAAGTTATTAAGGCAGGTGAGGAAGGCATCTGAGATTGGCAACTTTTTCTGTTGTTCTTCACAAAATGAATCTAATCACCTTTCTGTCTGTAGGTGGCAGCACTGGCCCCTTTCACTCCCCAGGAAGGACCTTGATTTTCACTTCAAAGCAAGTGCTCCTCTCAAAAGGGCAGGTAGAATGAGATAAACTAGTTTTAGAACAAATATGTTCACACATTGAAAACGGGACAAGTCTGGTGAATTCACAAGACTTCTAAAGCCTCACTCTACTTGTAAAATTGCCCCTTCAGGGATCTAGCAAGATACCACAAATCATGAAACGTTTTCCAGAGAACCATTACAAAGACTCCATGATGTATGCAGGGTCTGCAGATCCCAACTTGGAAACCGTTGTACAAAAGAAGAGAAGACAGATAACCCCAAAGACAACAAACATCTCCCCTGGCCTGCTCTGCACCAGTCTGGAGCCTCTCACCTCGGAGTCCACTTTTCTCAGTCATTGCCCAAAATGTACATGTGCTGAGTGCTCACTCTGTGCCAGGGACACTGCTAAGCTTGTTGTTTGTATTTTGTCATCTACTTCTCATGACAGGCACTCCTGGCACCCCATTTTACCATGAGGAAAAAGTAGACTGAGAGGTTAACTTCCCAGAATAGCCAGCCATTACCTAGTACAAATGGTTACTGAAGAGTTTCTTGTTCAAGGTCACATGGCAATCACTGATAGAACAGGGCTTGGGCCCGGTCTCCTATTTACCAAATGAAGGAGGATCTAGGCTCACATCCAACAGGCTCTTTGAACAGTATATTCCACTCACTAAGAAAGTTTTAGGGAGGGAGACAGGAATGCCCTATATCCAGTGCCAGCACTGCCCTTAACAAGCTGTGTGGCCTCAGGCAAGTCCCTTCACTTTCCCAGCATCCCACCCTCCCCCAAGTGGGTGGAGAGCATCTAATGAGATAGCGGCAGTAAAAATGCTTTTAAAAGTATAAAAGCTCTCTTGGAGGTATTATTATTAATTATTATTATTACTAGCATCATCATCTTTCATGATTATTAATGACCTGTTACCTGCTAGGGATCTGTCATCTAGGAATTTCTTTAAGCTCCTCTTGAACCTGTTTATGTTCCCAGTCAGCAGCACTTCCCTGGCTTTTGATCCCCAGCACCAGCCCAGGGAGCTACAGGCAAACTCCTCAGCCTAGAGGCCTGGTCTTGCATGGCCTTTCTCAGTCTCTTTAACGGGTTCCATCACAGACAATTGAACTCAGTGCAATAGAATCCCTTCCTCCCTCTAATTCCCCAGGTTTGTGTTCAGGATCTCAGGAGGAAAGGGAGGAAGACATAGATTTGCTTTCTCAATCCATGTTCCTGAGCCCAGAAGCCCTGGGTGAGGTGAACACATAGGACCCCCTCTTAACCACTTGTGGTTAAGAAAACAGGACCCAGACCCCACAGTGCTAAGAGCATCCAAGGTTCAGGGTACCACCTGTTCTCCAAACCCAGTATCCTCTTCACATCAGGGGCAATGGATGAGGAGCCCTTTCTCAAAGATGCTCCATAAGCCAAAATCATAAACCGAATGCAACCAACTTTGACATCTCCTCTGGTCTATACCCTATACATTTCAAGTTGAATTAAACAGTTCAATCCCCACCTTTGAAAAGTTCACTGTCTGATGGTTAGACCAAGACATAAACAATCATCTTGCAAGGTAAGTTTAGCTAATGGCTTAAATAGAGGATTTGTGAAAAGTAGAAATTTAATTAAGGAGAAGCCTAATAACTATCCCTTCCTGGAACAATCTAAAAAGAAGTAGCTTTTCAATGAGGTGCTAAAGGGTAGATAGAAATTTGGTAGGCAGAGAAGGTGATATGCAGAAAGGAAGAATTTCTGTAGCAGCCAGGGCATGAACAAATATTGATGGCCACATAGTGTCAGGATATAGAGATAGACAGGTGAGAGGACAAAAGGGACCACCTGATGTCCATCAGCAGCTGGTAACTCCTGGGTTCATTGTTCTGCCCATCACAGAGAATTCCTGCTCTTCAGAAAGGATCCTTATTGACGATTGAAGTTTGGGCCTACAAGAGAACTCTCCATTTCCCCTTAGGCAAGGGCTTTGGCTTTTTCCCCGTTGTGGAGAATGCAGAAAACTGAGCATCAACGAACAATTTCTGCCTTCATACCAGTGCCAATATTCACCAACTAACTATATGTGTCTCAAACACCCTAGCTAGACAGGACTTCTCAGACATATCTTACCTCTTTATCATATGTGTCTTCTCATTGCAGGTGAGGAAACAAAAAAAAAAAAGTCCCCTTCCTCATCAGTCAGGAGCAGGGGTTGGGTGACACCCAGGCCTCCCATTCCTTCCCTCCCTCTACTCACATAACCAGGTAAAGTTCATCCGGTCCAGCTGGAGGAGAACTCCAGACAAATTTAAGGTAATTGTAACAGTAGCATTTGCAAGCAAATTATACTCCATGAGCTAATTAGGAAGGGATTGAGGCCCTCAGCCTTAATTAATATCTAGTCCCTATCAACTTAATCCTGGGTGAAATCATAGCAGGGATCTCACCCGAATGCTGAATTCTTTCCTCCAACAAATCACCTATATAAATACATATGTTTTAATAGCAGCAATTATAAAGTTCTCTGCCAACTTCTGGGGCTGTTTAACATTCCGGGATTGAGGCCACAGTTTTTTTTTCTTGGTCTCCTCCCTCCCCACAACCAAAGCCTAATGAATACTCACTACAGCAGCTCTGCGTGCCATGTAACCAATATCTCCTACCCAACGGGTCTTCGCAGGGAGTTAATAAGCAGTCTGGGAGGATGGCCTGAGGAGGTCCACAAACCTAATCGTTAGCTCCAAGGCCTAATCAGCATCTGCTTCCCACCCAGAGTCCCCCACAGCTATACAGCCTGGTCCCCCAGTAATGGATGGAAAATCGGCGATTTCCTGACAGTTAGCAACCAATTTTCCACCAATTAGAAGAGAGATGGTGGTCTCTGGAGGAAATGGGGTGGCTCTACTGCAAGGAGTTGGGGTTAGAAGAGAGATAATCCTAGCAGCACAGGAGAGTCCAAACCTGGGGGAGAGGGGAGAGAATGCTGGGTCACCCCACCTGCTTCTCCCTCCCCCAGATCAACCTTTGGCTTGTTTCCATAGAAGAGAAATTTTCAGAGGCAGAGATTATACTGGAACTTTCACAGGGGCTCCTTTCACTCAATGACCCCCTTAGCTGTCATCCTCCTGCTTCTTTCCTCCAGGGCAGCCTGATAAGGGTCACTTCCTCAGGCTCTCTTCCCAGTGTCCAAGACAGTCACAAAATTTCACCACGGCCATTAATGTAGTAGCCTTACTAGAACTTAACTCTGGAGTTAGACAGTGGTGCTTACAAAGTCCTAAATTTGTCTCTTTCAAGGTATGTGTAATTTTGAGTAATACACCTAACTACTCTGGGCCTCAGTTTCCTCATTTGCAAAATGGGGGTAGTAATAACACCTACTTGATAGGAAGTTATGAGAATTAAATGAAATCATATAACAAAGTGTCTTATACAGCATGTCATAATGTTCAATAAATAGGCACTATTATTATTCTCTCTATTATCACTTTCATAATGGTATGATTTTTTTGTGAGTAAAGCAGGAAAGTTTATTGGAAAGTTTAAAGTGGAAGAGTAGAGCCTCCAGAGTTGTGGGGGGGAGTCTCAAGAGAGGATGCCCTGAATGATATTATTTGTAAGCAATATTAGTGACAAATGTAGTTAATACTAAGCTCTATGAAACTACTCCTTTGACAATTCTGTTTGCTGTCCCTGACCACTCTCAACTCCCACCTGGACTACTGCTGTGGTCATCTCCCATCTGACCCCATCTGGCCTCACAGCTCTCCAGTCCATCCCCATGACACTGCCAAGGCCATCTTTCTGAACTACAGATCTGACTCTTCCATGGTGCTGCAGAGACTAAGACCGTGCAGTGGTTTTTGCCCTGAGTATAGCACAAACTCCTTTCCCATGCCTCGCATGTCCTGAGCCATCTGTTCCCTGCTACTTCCCCAACCTCATTTCTCACCAGTCCCTGCCTGACTTTTTGTAATCCTAATAAAACAGAACTACTCCTTATAGCCACAGTCCTTTAGCATCAGTCCTCTACCACTTCTCTGGATACATGTGAGGACTCACTGGAAAAACTGATAACCTGCAACGGTTTTTAAAAAGCTGAACTTATTTCTTACAGGTATCACTGTCCAATACAGAGTATTCAGGGGAGACACACAGAGTGATTTCAATGGATGATGGGAAATAAGTGGTTCAGTAGCCTTGGAAGAGAAAAATGGTTTAGTCGATATTTAAAACTGCCTCTTCCACAACAGATACAACCCTTAGAGCACTGACTGCAAGTTATATAACAACTGTGCTCCTTGGCTTCTTCATCTGTCATGTAGGATGTTAAAAGAATTAATCTATGAGTTGATGTATGTAAAGCATTTTTAACAGGACTATATATGATAATAGTATGTAATATTAAGTGATATACTATTACAATAAATAAATAATTAATTAAATAGCTGTACACATAGCAAGTGTATAGGACACGTGGCTCCCTTCTTGCTCATTCTGGCTGCTAGCCACAGCAGAGGGCCATAAGGAGTAACTAATAGTATTACAGACACTTATGAGTCATGAAAGAGAAAGAAAGTCACCCTCTGCATCATGTGGCATATTTGGATTTTATTGCACTCTGAGTTCTCCAGCAATTGGTCATTTTCATCTGATGGTTGCAAAGGAACGAGACACAATCCCTCTCTCAAGGAGCTCATTCTGTTTGGGAGAGGGGTGGAAAGCAACAGCAAATATTGAATGAGCACTTCCTCTGTGCCAGGCCCTCTGCTGAGAAACTTCACATGGATTATCTCCCAAGATCATCTAATTTGATCTTCAGACAAGCTTTAGGAGTAGGGTGAAATTACAGTTTATCACACAAACTGAGATTTTTCTGGAGTGTACAAGGCACTATTAATAATTACCCAGGGAGAGCAAGCATAAACCAGGACCATCTCCAGAAAGCAAGGACTGACAGAGCCCTGTCTGAAAAGTATATGGCCTTATTCTAGAGCTGAAGGAAGGGAGGCCTTGGGAGGTGCAGAATTACACCCAAATTTTCTCCATTCCTAAGAGCAGGCTTCAAGTCAGGGCCTCTGACTCCAATCACATAGGCACAACTATTTAACATTCAAGGTCAACCAATGTTTCTTAATGTAAAAAGAGAGAGACATGGCTCCAGGCTGGAAGCTGTAGCCATAAAAGGGGTTGGCAAAGGGCCAAGGGATGCTGGTTAGCATAGAGGATCTTGAGTTGAAGGCAGGTGGGAAGCCTGAGGGCCAATGGAGAAACGATGCCAAAGTGACACAGACAGGAGGTCCAGAACACTGAACTGCAAGAAATACAGTGCAAAACAGCAGATAGCTTTGGCCCCACTCCTTTGCACATACATGCCCCCTCCTTGTTCCAGGCACATGCTGGATCCACAGTCCCAGGAACATCAGACACTTTTCTTTTCCAAACATGCCTATCCCAAAGCAGGCTAGAAACCCCTGGCCTGGGAATCCACATCAGAACAATGGAGGTTCTGCTGAGTTTCCTGTACCGCTTCCCTGGGTTGATGAGTTCTCTTGATTTGGGCAGTCAGTGGCCTGACTATGGACACTTGGCAGAGCTGGGGCTCAGAGAGCAGATTCTCAGGCTTTCACATTCCACATCCCCACCAGTGCCCACCCCTGCCATGCACTGTGGATGGTTCTGCCAGGTGCACCCTGTCCTAGATCCCCACTACCTCCAGCAGACCTCCCCAGAGCCCAGCAGTGTAACACCACTTTCCTGAGGAACTTCCTGAGAGAGGAAGCAGGGATTGGGGTCTAGAGCAGAAATGTGGCAGTTCAGGCAGGACCTGCATTCTAAGGTTACTTCTGGCCATAGAAGAGGAACCACATGCTGCTTTTTACCCACAGGCTCAGGTTCTGGGCAGGTGACACTGCACCCAGAGCAGAAGGGGCTCCATGCTCCTTCCCGGAGGAAGCTTAGGCTGCTTCTCCCTCCTATATGTCCTCCAGCTGCTCAGCCACCTATATAGCTCTGCCTTCCTCATTCCTCAGAGTCTCCCATACCACACTCTGCCAAGTGCCTCACCCTGCTCAAGAGCAGGACTTGCCACAGAGCTGTGACACACATAGCTCAGGGCTACCCTGCACTTGTTTCTGCCCTCAGAGTCACCTTCACACCTTTGCCAGAGGATCATTCTAAATGTTCTGATCTAAATTCATTCAATAGTTCTGCATCCCCAACAAGAGAAACCATCTGGCATCCTCACATATAACCCAAGGCTGTCCAGGTCCAGGCCTGCCCACCTCCCCAACTTGACCTCCCTAAAGTCCCCTGCCCATGTCATCTGCATGCAATCACTTACTCATTCATTAAGAGTGTTTGGAAGACTTTCCTCCACTAAACTTTGTAAAGTGTGCTGAGATCAGATGCCCACACTCCAGCATTGCCTTGGAGGGGCTGCCCACCAGCCCCTACTACCAGAGGTACCTCCTCTTCATCCTTCACAGCCAGTGCTGTGGTGCCTTCTGGAGCCCCTACCCCCACAGTCCCCCAGCCTGCCATCCTGGACATCTGTGTCCTGCCTTAAGCTGGAGCACCTGGAGAGAAAAGGCTGAGTGTGAGCTGGTACTTTGTCTCTTTTTGCCCTGTGGAGACCTTAAGGAGAGAGGCCTTTGGAAGAAGGCCATATAATTGTCACCCTCCTAGCACCTACATCCCTCCTACATTCCTTTTATAATCACCTACTCTACCTGTCTTTGCCTACTGTTAGACCTTAGGACACCTGTCTGTTCATTAGGGAAAAGGGACCCATCCCCTGGTTGGAGACAGCCCCAGGCCAGGTGTGAGTCTTTTGTGCAGAACTGTGTTCAGATCTCTGGTTGGATCTTGGCCCCAACTGACCCCACAACCAGGCACTTTTGAGCAAGACACAATTACACAATCATATGCATCATGCCCAAACCCTACCCAGATGCCCATCCAGCTCTATTTGGGGGACATACCTTCAACTCAAGGTTATACTTACATTCAAGGCTAATAGGTCCCTCACCTCAGGTTGTTTGCCTCTTCTAAAAGGAAATGGTGTGAGGAAATGAGACAAAATGAGGAATTGGAGATGTTTTGCAGACTAGTAGAGAGATGTGTGACATGGGTCTCATCACCTGTTGCATGTCCTACTTCCTCAATGGGTACCCTTCATAGTAAGGTCCAAACCCATCACCCATTAAGAGCATTTCAGGTACCTCCCTTCCTTTCTTGTTCCTCTTTAGTCTTGATATTTTCAGCTTGTGAGAGCTAACGTCAAAGGTCTCTTTCCAATATTCTACACAAAGGTACATAAACATAGGCACACATACACACAGCTCATTCCTTAACTACTATTGCATTGGGCTCTAGGATGGAGCTCCAGAGAAACTCACCTGCCAGGAGAACATGGGCACATAAAAGCTATGGAAGGTGACAGAAATCCTTCTGAGTCCTGTCTCCATCAGACACACCTGGTCTCAGTCTGGGGTGTTAGTAGACAGGGCTTGGCCAGACAAAGGAAGCAATATGGTCTTGTAGCCCAGCAAGAAGTAAGACCAACAGAGGCTGACCAAGGAAGACAAATCTGGACTCAGTGTTCAAGAACTTCTCAGAGGCAACCTAGGACATAGTGAACTCTGGATCACGCATGAAGATGTGAGAGAAGACGGCAGATGCAACTATCATTTTTTTTCACAGTTTAGGATTGTGTGAGTCTAAGATTCCACATTGCTCATTATTATTATTTGATTTCATTACTCCATGATCTTAGTGCTTTTTTAACTCTGTGTTTCAAAAATGCTAAAACTTTATTCCCTCACTTGGGGCCCTTAGAATTATAAAATTATCTGAGACATGGTTTCCATGTGTGGTTCTTTTAAAGATATGCTGAGCACTGTCTTTTCATGAGGTACTTTTTTCCTATCTCCTGTACTCCTCACAGTGTACCTGTAAGTTACATACTATTAGTACTCCTATTTTTCAGATGAGGAAACTGAGACAGAGAGGTGAAGTAGCTTTCTTGAGATCACACAAGTAGTACATTGTGGTTCCATAATGAAAACCTCCCTGTGCTAAACAGACTACACCCAGAAGGGTAGGGTGGAGGTGCCCTGGCCATTCCACAGCTAGTTTATGGAGCCCTTTGAGATTCTTGCTCAGTCAGACTCCCCTGGTCCATCTCAGTCCCATTCCTGGGCTAGGTAGCTGTGACTCTTCCTTCTTCTTTCTACCTTTCAGGGCACGTTCCCTCCCTAGCCTCAGGTCCTAAATTCTCCAGACAAAGCCAGCCACATTCTTTGGGCTGAAGTCCAAGTTTATTTAAGAAGAGGAAAATGTTATTATGGAGATTACAACAGCTTCATGAAACAGAGAGTCGCTGTATCCATGCAGGACCACAAGAATGCTCATCAACTTCACAGCTTCCTGTTGGGAGTCTTTCAAGCTATGCCTGTACCTGGCAGGCCCTGGGGTACCAGAGCGAGGCCAAGCAACTGGGTGAAAAGCCCCCTCCTCTGCCCCTGCCATAGGAGCCCATGGGAGGGACCCCTCTCTGCCTCCACATGCCCTTCAGTACTAAACAAGACAGGCAGGTCAGTTTCCCATTCTCAAAATTGGAGCCACTTGTAGCTCTCTCTCTCTCTCTTTCTCTCTCTCTCTCTCTCTCTCTCTCTTTCTCTCTCTCTCTCTCTCTCTCTCTCTCTTTCTCTCTCTCTCTCTCTCTCTCCACACAAGTGTCTAGGGATAGTGAGCAGAGCTGAGGGCTGGGGCTGCTCCTTCTTCCCCCTCCCCCATTCCACACCCTCTGCCTAACTTACTAGGAAGGAGGTGCACTTCTCAACTGCTCTCCCCAGACCCAGTGAAGAGGTCTGGATCTAGGTCCTGATAAGGAGAGAACAGAAAGGTACTTAGGACAGAGACTGCTTTCTTTACAGCCTAAAACTAAGGAGAGAGAAATCCATAGTCTTCTTTTTATCTCTCTCTCTCTCTCTTCTTTAAGGAAGAAGAAAAGAAAACCATTAATGTGAAATTCCTGGGGCCAGGAGCAGCCAGGAGTCTGGCTCAAATCTCCTCCTAGGTAATTATCTGGCATTTAGCACCCCTCTTCCCAGTACTTGTAATTAGCAGGGAAGTCAAATTGCTGTCATCCTACTGCCCAGCTCTACTGTCCAGGCTGGGGGAAAGGCCCCTGCCAGAAAGTAGAGATCCCAGCAGCAAGTCGAATAGAGGCTGGACATCAGAAAGGACAAAGCAACAGGGCCATCCCACCAACAGGAGAGCAGAGGAGGGTCCTCTGGGATGTACTTTCTGCCTCCTCCTTTTTCAGCCACAGCCATCTCTCCTTCCTGAATTCTTGGAGCCTATTCAGGTTGGGCTGTGGTCCTTCCCAGAGGCTGCTATTCTGGCTTTGGTTAAATAGCTGTGTTCCAGCAGGATCTCATTGCCTTCACCTACGTAATCACAGATTCCTCCTTTGTGCCTGCCTCTGTGCTAGACTCTGAGGACAGAGATGAAGCAGTCCCATGGAGAATCATAGTTGGTCCCAGGAAAAAGTTAAGAAATCTAAGGTGACAAAAGTGGCAAGAGCCAAATGAAGCAGGACTAGTCGCTTAATTGGGAGGGGACCTAATACAAAATAAAAATGTGGGTTCCCCTTGTTCAAAAATTATTAATAATTTGAAGACAGCAAAAGCAGAGCATGAAGCCAAGGACAAGCCCCACATAACCACATGGCTCTATTCCCAGCCCTGGCAGAGGGCAGTGTGGGTCTTGACAGTTAAGGAAGAATTCTTGGAGGAATCAGCATTTGAATTAGTCTAGTTCAAGTAGTCAGTATTGTTTAATCGATAGGGTCTCTACCTACCTGGCCAGTTTGCTCATCCTTTGTTTGTTTCAAGAAGCTTCCCTACCAACCCCACATTAGGCGGGAACGCTCTGGGCTCTCACTGCCCACTTCCTACCTCTCCAACCCTGTCTTTAGGACACCCACTGGCTCTATTCCAAAGCATCAGATCATGACTGCCCCTCCTACTAGCCATGAATTCCCTAAAGACAGAGCCTATACCTTATCCCTGTCTGTATTCTCATTGCCTCAGAGGGCATGGGCAAGGTAGGTGCTCAGCAAGGGTGCCTGCGTGAACAAGCACACCCTAGAGAGCAGGTTAGGCTAAAACCTCCTTGGATTGGCACTCAAAACATGCAGAACTGAATTTTTACCTGTAAGGCTGGAAAGTTGAAACTGGATCAGAAAGACCCATAAATGGCAGGCCAAGGAAGGAAGGAGTAACTCTCTAGGAAGGTTTGCACAATTCAAGATCAATTCTGCAGCTATGAAATGGGTGACTGGCAAGGGAATGACAGGGAAGGTACGGATAATCCTGACAGAGTGACAGAAAGCATTAACTGTGATCCCAACAGGTTAGGGTGGTCTGAACCAGGCAACAGTCATGGGAATGGATAGAGAGGAAGAGTTGGATGTGAGCTTTGAAGCCCCAGCCACCCTGGTGGCAGCAATACTGGGTCACCAGCCAGCTATTCCAATTATTCCTAGAAATCAATTTCATTCCACGGAGGCTCAGATAAAACTCATGTTGCCAGCCAACAGTAATGGATGGGAAGCTTAGAGTGAGGAGATAAGAGGGGGCCCAGAGTGTGGGTTGATCAGGTGGGGTTTTGTAGGCGGTGGGGAGGAGTGGTAAGAGGTTATCAAAACATCCCTCCAAATAGCAAAGGCTCAGCGCCAGCCTGCTCAGCTGTGATCTGCAGAGGGGCAAGCAGACTCACCCCCAGGCTTGAGACTGGGAGGCCCAGACCATGTGGTCTGTGGGGTTTTTTTCCCAGTAGCAGGGAGAAATTGGATCAGACTTGCTGCCCTGAGACCATATTGAGGTTTGGTCCCTTCTATCAGGGTGGAGCCACAAAGGACAAGGTCATGGAGCAGGCAGGGTGCCCTCCGAAGCCCCTTTCAGCACTGACATTCTGGGACCCTAAAAACTGTGAATCACCATGGTGACATTTTGTCTGTAGGATCAGGAAAAGAATGGTCCATTCTGCAGCACTGGGCAGAGTGTTGCCTTCATGGTCTCATCTGAGTAGAGGCAGAAAGGATAGGGTTTCCATTACACCTGCCAGGAAGGGATCCCCAAAGCATCCCTCCTCCTCAGACATGAGAGGATGGGGTTGAGAGGCGGAAGAGAAAGACAGTGAGAAGCACTTTCTTCCCAGAACAGGGCAGGAGCAGGAGAGGGAAGTTGGGATGCCCAGGTTAGCAACCAGAGAATCAGAGACTAACACTAATAACTCACTGATTATTAATGAGCACTGGCTGCCATGCCTGGCATTGCCCTGTATACTTTATCTGAATTAATCAGTGCCAGCCTCACCACCACCCTCACTTTATAGAAGAGGAGAACAAGGCACTGAATTGAAGTAAACTTTTCCAAAGTCACACAGCTCAAGAGGGTGGAGCTGACATTTAGACCCAGGCAGTTTGGCTTCATTTCATTACTACACAGAGAAGATCACCCACTAGCTGTGCCCCCAAGACACTCATGTAAGCACATATCACTTAGCACCTAGGAGGGTGCTGTTTTGCAGATGAGAAGCTGAGGCTCAAAGATGTGACTTGCCTATAATCACATTTCAGAGAAGTGGCAGAGCTGGCAGGTAAACCCACATCTCTTCTAGATCAACTCTAGGCCCTCTCTGCTAGCAGGCTATGCTGTATGGCTGAGCTGGGGCATCCCTAGGAAAGGGCCAGCCCTCACCCTACCCAACTCAGACAGCTTTTCCTTACAACTTCGGGTGGAGGCAGCTAGAGGTTGGTCCAAGAGGCCCCATCTACTGACACTCAGGGCTGGAAGGAGATAGCACTTTTTATCTCTGCAGAGAGTTCAAGAGTTTATTCCCACCCAGGGAATTGGGGAGTCTGGTGCCCATTTTTGGAGACTGTCCAGTGACAGGACAAATGGGAGCACTTCCTTCCCTTCCCCTCCAGCACATGCTCCTCTCCACACCCCTCTGTCACCAGAGGCCAACAGGAAACATCTCGGACAGAGAACTCTTATACCAGCAACAGGTCCTTTGAAAATACCCAACTCAAGCTCAGGGCTCCAACCAGCAGACACATGGCTGGTAGGAATGTCACAGCTCTGGAGTAGGGGCCCCAGGGATTGCTGTTCTGGGTCCACCACTTTCTAACTGTGACCTCAGACATGGTGCTTCACCCCTGAGTCTCATCATTTTGAACTGAATTATTATTCCTACCTTGGAGAGTTGCCAAGAGGATTAAACAAGAAAGGACAGATACTCAGTTACCTGGTTCATGGTCTTGCCTACTGTTGGGGCTCTGAAATGCCCCTCCTTTCCAGTAGGCAGCACATGAATTGTGTGTGGGGATAATACCGGAACTTGAGCAAAGGGTCTCATACTTGGCACGTAAGCACTACACCACTTGAGCGAGGCACACCCCCAGTCCTTTTGCTTTCAGTATGTTTTTCAGATAGGGTCTTGAAATTTCGTCTGGGGTGGCCTCAGACTGTGATCCTTCTACTTCCACCTCCCAAGTAGGTGGGATTATAGGCACATGCCACAGTGTCTGGCACCACATGAATTTGACTCCAGTGGCTGAAACAAAATCCACTCCAGCTCCAAAGATAGAGCTCCAATCTTAGCACTCCTTATGCTTCCCATTCCCTGCAGAGGGCAAAGTACACCCTTTCTCCTAGTATCCAGAGCCTCCTGGGTACCGGCTCTGATCTCTAGCACCCTCCCCCAAACAGGTGAGTCATCTTCCTAAACAAAGTAGGCCCTGTTTTCATCCTCCACTGCATCCTTCAAAGCCCAGATCATCCGCTGCCTCCTCTCTGAAGCCGCCTCCACATCCCCAAGGGAGAATGAATCACTCCTTCCACTGTGCTTCCCAGCTCTGATCTCATTCTGCTTTATGCCATGGGTATAGATCCACATATATGTCCCCTGATTGGCCATGCACTCCTGCTGGGTTCCCCATCATCTTATCAAATATCTGACACACATTTTTAAATGCTGGTTTATCAATGAATTAAGTACATCCTAGAATGGAAGCATCTCAGAGCTAGAAGATCCTTTATGCTCACCTAGTCCAAATGCCTTCTTTTAGAGATACAGAGTCCTGTGACTGGAAGGGATGGGACAGGATGGCAAGGACAGGCCCAAGGTTGCCTAATGAGATAGCTCTGGAATTCAGGCCTCCCCTGAAGATCAACCAAGGGTGGTCTTGGCCCTCATGGCTCTCTCTCTGGACAAAGTTGAATTTGTTGACCTGTCTTACTAGTCCCTTTGTAATGTGATGCCCACCAGCCTGTTCACCCTCATGTCCTGGTACTTGACTCATGTCACACTGCTCCAGCACCAAGAGGACATTCTCTTTTGCTTTCAGGGCCCTACTTGCTATTCTCTCTGCCTGGAACACCCTCCCCTTTCCTTCACCTGGTCAACTCAGATGATCCTCAGGAGTAAGTTTAATGTCACTTACTCTGAAAAGGTTCCCTTGCCCCCTTTCCCCCTCTTCTTTGTCTCCTCTGCCTCATGTGGTCCTATCTGTCAATCTAGGCTGAAGCTGCCTCTCTCTTCAGTGAGAAAGACACACAAAGACTGTTTGTTTTGTATCTTTAGTTCCCAACCCAAAGCCAGAAAGGTATGAATATGAATGAAGTGTAAGGATAGGAACTCCTGGCCACAGTCAGAGATATTATTGATTCCAAATTAAGTGTAGACTCTGTGCAAGGTAGAGAAAGCCTGAGTTAAGAGGAGGCAGAAGAAAGGGCGTGTATTAGGACAAACAGCAGGGCAGAGCTGAGAAAAGGCTGACAGGAGGAAGCAGTGTTCCATATGACCCTAGAAAACAATACCCAGTTTATTTACCTCAGCCTCCCTTCCTTTTTGGATCCAGTGATCTTTGTTATTTCTGGCAAACCTTGGCATCATGAAGGAAGCCTTTTGGAGGAAACAAACAAACAAACCAAAAAAACCCTTAGAAAAAAATTAGCCAGCACTTCAGCCTGAGCCAGCCTTCACTGTCCCAGTATTTCCCATCTCTGCCAGCCCTGTGAGGGCTGCTCTTCAAACTGGGCTTGAAGAACAGTCTTAAGTTTGCCAGATGGAGACACCAAGAGACCACCTGAGGCAGGAAGAACTGTGCATGTAAAGGCCTGGAGGCTGGGGTGGGTATGGCTGCTCACTGAAGAGTCTCAGGAGGCCAGGGAATGAGTGGGAGTTTGATCGTAAAAGACTTGGAATGCCATACTGAAAACCTCACACTTACCACAAGTTCACACTTTCATTGCACTCCTACCACATGCCCAGACCCAGTCTCTGCCTCAGAGAGCTTGCAGTCCAGTAAGGAGAGAAGGTAAGAGACACTCACTGCCTCCAGGATAAGGTTCTGCTTTTTTCCCATGGCTCCAGCCCCTGCCTGATCCTGGCCCAGCTCTCTGTAGCCTCAGCATATGTACCTGCCTACTCCTTCTGCTCCTTGCTGTTCACCAGGCCTTCATTCTTGAGAGACGGTACTTCAAGAAGGGTGTGGTTCCTTCCACACTGCAGGCTTTTGCAGCCTTGGCTCCTTCTCCCTGGAACCTCCAGTTCTCCTGGGTTTAGCAAATTCCTACTTAGCCCTCAAAAACCTTGTCTAGCTCTGCCACATCCGGGTATCACTCTCATAGCCCTCCATGGAGTACTGTGTTGGTATGTACCACTCAGCACTGCTAATGCCTTGTTTCCTTATCTCTTTCTTTTTCCATAATACAGGAACGTGCCTTTCTTATTCACTGCTGTGTCTTAATGCCCAGCACATGGTAGGTGCTCAAAAACTGTTTACCCATAATTAAAGGGGTTCCTGAAGACCACTATGGTTTGGATATGGTTTGAGTGTATTCCCTAAAAGTTTATGTATAGGAAGTATGGTCCCCAGTGTAGCTATGCTGAGATTTTGAGGCCTTTAAGAGATGGAGCCTAGTGCAAGGTAATTAGGTCATGGGAGCATCACCCTGGGAAGAAATCAATGCTGTTTCCATGGTACCATAATCAGTTCTCAAGAATGCAGGTGGTTATATAGTGGCCATCCCATAAACCTGGTCCTTCTGCATGCAGCTTTTCCCTTCCTATTTCTCTACCATGTTTGTGATGCAATTGGAGGGCCCTTACCAGGATGTTGGCACTGTGCCTTTTGGATCCTCCAACACCAGAATCATGAGCTCAGTAAACCTCTTTCCTTTATAAAGTACCTAGACTCAGGTATTTTTGTTATAGCAACACAAAATAGACTAATACAGACCTGGAAGGAGAATATTTTTGGAATATTTGGACTGGCCTCAATGACAGTCAGAGAGAACCCTTCTTTCCCATTTCTTCCTGTGAAGTCTGCATTGCAAGATGAAGGCTCCATCAGCACCCCAGTCTCATCCCAACAGAAGGGCTTCCCCACTGGTCTTGAGTAGCTCAGAGATGGAGAAAATGCTTCCCATCTTCCCTGCCCCCCAGGTACAGAGGCTGCACTGTGATGTACTGCTGGCCTGTCTGTAATGCCAGGAAGGTCAGCCCTGCCTGCATGTGCCCACTACATAGTGGACACCAAGGGTCTGCTTCACTCACTTCACAGACCAAAGGAGAGTCCGAGTCCAGTTCTCACTCAAAAGCCCCTTCCCCATCTGCTGTGGCCAGACAGAGCCCCCAGCTGGGCCTGGAGCCAAAGAGATAAGAAGATCCAGTCACTCACTTTCAATTCCCCACAAACTTGACATCCAGTTCCTGTGGCAGAAAAAACAACTCTCCTTTCACTTTTGAGATACCAGAAAAATCAGTGTCTCAGAACTGCACAGACCCTCAGTCAGACCTCCCTAACCCTGCTGCTACCCACCAAGCAAATAGAGAAACTAAGGCAATTGTTCTGGCCCACAGTAGGAGACATAAGTGAAATGAGGCCATAAGTCTAGCTCTCTTGTTTCCTAGCTTCATACACTTTCAAGCCCCAAGCTAAATAAATACCTGAGAATTCACATCTGCACACCTGGGACTTCTCTGGAATGTTCCTTGCTGGCACACCTCCTATGACAGGGAACTCAGTCCCTTGAGGCAAATTAGACAGTTCTCAGTGTTAGAAAGGGCTTTTCTACCCTGAGTCTGAACCTGCCTCACTGCCCTCTGTGAACTCGTCTGGGAACTCACAGAGCTGGGACCCTGCTAGGGAGGTTAATGTGGAAGGAACAAATTGGAGACTGTTACAGTCTTTGGAATTCTCTGGGCCTGGGGAAAGCAATCCAGTAGTCCTCCTCCTGCAAGAAAAACTGTAGACTGGAGTAGGAGGGTAAGTGAGGGGGGTGTCTCTGGATCAGATTTCCCAGAAGACTATGGAAATAACCACACATTAAGAGCTTGGAGTTAGGAGGTGAGCAACCTATAAAGTAGGTGGAACTTGTGACCCCCTCCCCAATGCCACCCTCAAATCTTCAGTAAAATGACAAGTATGGGGATATTTCCTAGTGTAATTCAATTTTCATGGACAAAGGAGGAGGGCAAAGTTTTGTGTCTGAGTCTACTTGGGGGGGGAATGGGGATGTGCTGGGATTTGAACTCAGGGCTTCATACTTAAGCAGGCTCTCTACCACTGAGTCTAATGGTTTGACATGACATGAAAAGGCTGGAGATCCTGAGACAGAGATGTGTAACAAGCAACGCTGGAACAGCTGAGCCATCTGAGGCTCGGACAAAACTTTACCAAAGTGCACACAGATAATGCCCAAAGCTCATCCATTCTACTCATTCATCCTGTTCCCTCATGGGATGGAAAATTGTTAAGTGCCAAATAGGTGCATTAGGCACTGGTATTACTATTGTGAATAGACTAGACTTACTATCTTGGATTAGTTAATATCTCTTAAATGGTTGTCCTACCTCCCCCACTAAAGAGCCTGCAAGTTCCTTGGGGACTGGAATTTACATCTGCCTCCTCACCAATCTCCAACACCCCCTCCCCACTTTACCCCATAATAAACACACACCCTCACATTGAGTCTCTAGTAATCTGTTTACGGATGTCCTGGTAGAAAGGCTTATCAGTCACCTTCACTGCCCAGTCCTTTAATCAGTTTAGCACAACCACAGCCCAAGTCTTATGTGCCCTCAACCTCTGCAGCTGAATCAGGCCTTCTCAGAAGGGTCAGCCTGAGTTCATCAAGTCTGTCCATCTGACTCCAAACCAGTCTGTGACCTAGGCTAGATCAATGGGAAAGGCTGGTACAAGGTAAGAGCAACAGTCTGGGGGGGCGGGAAGCTTGAGTTTGACTGGATTCTACCATTAGCCCACTGCACAGTGAGCAATAATGTTAATTTCTACCCATAAGAATTTGGAAACTTTCTGTAATTTGATCTTCTCAACAACTTGTGAGTTAGGCAAGGTGATTTCTGTTGTCCCTATTTGACAGAGAGGGCACTGAGGCTTGGAGAAGTCAAGAGGCATGCCCAAGGTCACACAGCTGGTGGGCAGTGGTGCCAGGCTTTGAGCCCAGGTCTGTCAGGGCCAGGAGGTCTGCTTCTCCTGCACTATGTCCCTGGGACACATAGTCCACATGCTGCCATTTTATGTCTGACTGATAGAGCACCAGAGCTGAGCTGATGCATGAACCGATGGCCTGAACCTCCCTGCAAACCCTGCCTGATGGATTAGCTGGCTCTTCCACTCCTAACACCACTGGCCAGCAACCTACAGGAAGACAAGAAAGCTGAGTGGAGGTTGGGAATGGACGGGAGAGATAGATCAGAGGCAGATGAAAAGGTCTCAGAGCATCCATCACCAGGACCAATTTGCTCTGGGATCTTGCTGCTGTCTCATCTGCCCATGAACCAAGTTTCCATCCAAAAGTCTGTCCCACCCAACAACATGTCAGTCATTCCCCAGGGTGAGCTTCTTCCCAGGCTCCCCCAGCCTCAGAGCTTGCTAGGCCCCAAGCAAAAGGTCCAGGACATAGCCAGGCTCTGACAGAGATGAGAAGCAGCCACTCAGACACCGACAACAGACAGACCCACGTCTGCATGAGAGGGACTGGCCAACTCTGCTCCTGCTTTTTGAGCCAATTCCCAGAACACTGTATCCCCACCCTAAATTCCTGAAACTCCTCTCAAAGCCTTACTGGTGTTACTGGGTTTATGGGATGTGACTACTGGTCATCCTTACCTCAGTCTGAGTCAGAAGCTCCTGCCCTTGCCTCCTGGGTTGACCTGCTTGGCTGGACATGTGTAGCCACCACACATCCTTCCTGTCAGATCCTATTGACCTTAGAGCATCTAGAACTTGAGAGAAAGGAGGGAGGGAGAGAGGGAGGGAGGAGAGAGAGAGAGAGAGAGGGAGGGAGGAGAGAGAGAGAGAGGGAGTGAGAAACCCAGACCAGCTGAGGTGGGGTCATGCTGCCTGCTAAGGTAAAACTAAGAGAAGGGCAACTGCTGCGATTAGCCTCTGCCTTCTTGATCCCTGGGGAACTGCAGTAATTAAACTGTAAGGCAGGCTGCTATGGTACTTCCATTTCAACACATATCCACTAATGTCCACCTGATGCCAGACCCTATGCTGGGCTGCTGGCCAGAGACACAAATGGGGTAAGGTCTCATCTCCTGAAAGGAGTGGTGAGGACAGCAGCTCAGAAAATAATCAGGACCTAGAGTGATAATTGCTCTTGAGGGGCTGAAGAAACCCAGGGAAGAAGGAAGGCCTAAGGAAGAAGCAAACCAGCCTGGCAGAACGATCTGGAATGGTGGAGTCAGAGCAATATTCAGATCATGCCCTGCCATCGCTAAGGCCTAAGTAAGTAGGGTGATGACATTACCCTCCGCTGAGGACTGTGGCCACAGGTATTGACTGAGACCCCTGTGGGGACCCAGGTGAAGCTCCATGGAGAAAGGCCATGCTGTTGCTCAAGCAGCAGGAGAGTACGTGACTACTGAGGAAGGGGAACTGCAGGGACTTTAGCTTCATCCAGACAATACCTCTCCTGAGCAGCGAATGAATTGTCCTTGTCTGAGTGTGCCATGACTCTGAGAGCTGCTCATGAGGACTGGAACCTGTCTCATTCACCACAGCATCTACAGTGCCTGCTGCCCACGGCACTCAGGGAATATTCACAGGAATCGTTAATGCACGGCAGTAGAAGCAGAGAGACAGAAACCTAAGGGCCTCACTTGAGCCAGGCACTATGCTGGCTATTTACATGGATGATCAGGTTTATTTTCCCCACAGACTGCCGTTCATGGTATTCTTTCCACTTTACAGGTAAGGAAATGGGGGCTTACAGAAGCTCTGACTTGCCAGAGATCAGGCTAAGTTTCACAATTCCACATCCCATTTCTGGATCTGCAAGGTCCCTTTCTTCATTCTGGTCTCTTTCCAGTTGGCCTACAGATATTTGGCCGGAGCCTCAGGACCCAGAGGGCAGCCCCTCCCCACCCACTTGGCTACCCCCAGCCCAGCTGTGCAAACAGACTCCAGCTGGGCTGTTCCAAGGAAGGAGGCCTGGAGGGAGGGATCTGGCAGGTCTGGCAGGTTATGGTAAGCTGGGCTTTCCTGAGAATACCTCCCACCCCAAGGTGGCCTAGAAATACATCCTTCCACAGGCTCAAGAGAGGGTCTGAGAGCCTGGCTGTGATCTCTGCCAGCAGCCTGACTCTAAAAATAACTCCCCATCCCATACCTGCTCCAAGTGCAGAGAGGACCCTTCGTGGTCAGCTCACAACACAAATCCAGAGGGCTACAGGAAAGCTTCTTGTGTGTGACATCAGAGTTCTGTGCCTCCCACTGCACTGCCATGCCCGTTGGAGCCCCTGGCAGAACAGAATACCCGAGAACCCACTGGTTTGTCCCTCTGCCTAACTGCATCCTTTTTTTCTATTCTCTCTGGGCCCTGGAGTCTTCCTGCCACACCACTAGCTTCATTGCCCCCTTTCCTCCCTACAGGGCCAAGGGCGAGACCAGAGTTTCTACAGATGTTGTTGCTCTAAGGATCTTGTCACCAGTTCTTCAGAAATCCCAAGCAGGGAGTGGGTGCTAGAGAGAACATGCTGCAAAAAGCATGGGACAGAATAACCACCGTGTAACACCCACAACCAGAGCTGCCCAGCCTAGATTTCCTTAGATGAGTGATTTTTTTCCCTGAGGATCAGATAATCCCCATGTAGGAGCAAATGTGTATGAAGGCTGATGTGTTCACACTAACACAAACACAGGCTGCCACCCACCCAGCCAGCAACATGAGGCACACGCGCTCCTCATCGGCACTTGGCTGTCAGACAAACTGACACAGTCTTGCACATACCACCCAGAGAGTCGGGGATCCACCCTGCCCAAGGGCTGACACTAGCATAAAGGAAGCATAACCTTGTCAGGGGGTGCTCCTCCTCCCAGAGGCAGCCTAAAAACTTTCCAGTTGGAGACCAGACCCTGTGAGTCAGGAAAGCAGTGTGTGTATACCAGCAAAGAGGGAACTTCCCAGCTCAGGAAAGCCCACCCACCCTTCCTGTGCATGGAGTGCCAGGAAGCAGCCAGGAGTGCCAGGGAGCATCCCCAAGATTTCATCAAGCACTTCACAGACATGCTTTCCTACTATGTGTGAGACACTTGGGATGAAGCATGGTGTTCCAAAGGAACAGTTTGAAGGCAGAAACTTTGGCTTATCACTTCATTACTCATGTCAGAAGGAGATTTCACAAACATTTCTTGTACACCAGCTGTGAATGGAACATGCTCATATGAGCGATTTCATTTAGTTCAATCTCTATGAAATAATTGGGACCCAGAGATCATATGTGATTTGTCCACGGTGTACAACTACTTACTGCCTCCACTTGCTTATGCATAAAGTACGTTCATAGCAGTCCCTACCTCATGGGTTGTTGTGTGGAAAATGACTTAATTCATGTGACATTATGAAGACAGTGTCTGGCACACAGTAAGTAGCTAATAGCTAAAGTCTTTTTATAAAATCTGTTTACAGGAATAGTAGAAACCAAATTCAAATAACTCAAATCCATTTTCCCTTTACAACACCAAGCTTCTTGTACATTTCATTGGTTTACAATATTTCTAACAAATAGCCACTGGTGTCTAACAAATAGCCCCTATATAATAGGGGCATGGGAAGTGGGAACAGCTCTGGATCCCGTGTTCAAAGCCCCCCTATATTCAGGCCCCATTGCCCTGCCTAGTTTCATTTCCCTCTCCTCTCTTAAGCAAACACTTCCCTCAGTGGGGATGAACAATAACCACTTTTCTGCCAAGCTCACCCCTGGTCCTCCTGCCTCCGGGTCTTTGTTCAGACTCAAAGCTTTTAATCTCTGTTTCTGTGGGCTCTGGAATTCCAGCAGGAGTATCCCGGGGTCCTGCTGCTGAGACAGATCTGGAGATCTTCTTGATAAAATAGAGATCAGGTGGCTTTCAAGTCAGAGCTATGGCACCAAATCCCAGCTCTGCCACTTTGGCTATGTGACCTCAAACGAGTTCTTTGACTCTTTGTACCCATGTATGCTTATATGAAAAGAGTGCATGAAAATCCTCACATGGATTACATTAAATGAAAGACTGTACAGAAAGTAAAGTACTTCCCTGTCAAGCTTTCCGTTCACACACACAGATTATATTAAGAGATACCCTTTTCTCAATTTTTAATTTTCTTCCATAAGCTTCCATGAATTTTTATGCCTACTATACCTTAACCGTACAAAAATCCAATTAAAAAAGGTATGAACTTAACACCAGCCAAGATATTTGGTCATTTTGAATTTCATCTCAAAGTGATTCATGAAAAAATGTTCAGAGTATCTCAAATTCCAGAGGAGTAACCTCTGAACTCCTTTGAGACTTCAATTCAATTTTATCTTCAACCTGTAGCCATACCCTCTTCATCTTTCAAGTCCTGTCCCCAAGTTGAATTACAATTCTGGTATCCATATCTGTTTACTGGGAACTTGTTGAGGACAGAGGCTGGGTCTTACTTATTACACAGAGTCTAACACAACATCTGAGAGTCAGATGTGGTGGTGAATGCCTGTAATCTCAGATACTTGGGAGGCAGCGATCAGGAGGACAGTGGTTTGAGGCCAGCCCAAGCAAAAAGTTAGCAGGACTCCATCTCAACAAATAAGCCAGGTACCCAGATACACAGGAGGCATAGGGAGGAGGATCATGATCCAAGGCCAGGTCAAGCAAAAATGCAAGACCCTATACAGAAAAATAAGTGAAGCAAAAAAGGCTAGGGCATGGCCAAAGTGATAGACAGCCTACCTAGCAAGCACAGGGCCCTGAGTTCAAGTCCTAGGACTGCCAAAAAAAATCTGGTAAATCCTTGAATGGATCTCCATCTGTTCTAGTCATCCATCCTACCAACCATCTACTCATCACATGCACGTTAAGGACTCTGTGTCCTGTGTAGACAATCTCTCTCCAAAGGTGATAACCTCTCCTCATTCATCCTCTTGCATTATTTCCTCTCCTAGAATTCTTCCAGCCAGCTTTGCTGCCCTCAATGGGATCTTCTGCCTTCCCAGTTTCCAGCCTCTTCCATCTCCACCCAAGCAGGGCCTCACACCTCCATGCAGGTAGAAGTTGGGGCTGGCATCTCAGAAGGAACAATGCCCTGTGGTCCACAGTTAGCCTTTAAGGACATCTGGATGGACCATCAGTTCTCTCCCTCAGCCTTTTCAAGCCCCAGGGTGCCAAATCTGAGCACAGGCAGATAAGGAGGCTAGATTTTAGTGAGTTTATTTGGTATGGAGGAGAGGGGGCATGGGGGAGAGCAGGATCTCACTTATTCTAGAAAACCCTTCTTATCTAAAATCCTTGAAGAGGGGGAAGCCTTTTCTCTATGCCCAAGTCCCCACCATTCCTCAGCTGAAGAGGCTGGACCCATCTGGATTCTCAGAAGCTCATGGATCATTCACTCACTCAGCAAGCACTTACTTACTGACCCTAGCAAGTGTTGGGCTCTGGGGAAGAATCAGCCCCATAAAAGCTCTCACATTGCCTCCACAATGGAAGCAAATATGGTACACTAGGGGTGCTTGCAATCTTAGGTCCTGGCTTGGAATTTGATAGCTGTATTTGATGCCTAAACAGCTTCTGTAGTGTCCAAGCAAGCTACTGCTCATGTGCCTCCCAGGAGTGGGGAATGACTATCACTCTTTCCCCCTGCCCCAGAGCATTTGGTTAGAGCTCTGATGAGTAGACTAGGTCATCAAGCTCAGAGCTGAAACTCACTCCCTGTGCTCCTAACTCTGGTTTCTGGGACTGCGTGGAAACTCTTTGGCTGCAATTGTGCCAGAAGAGTCCTGAAGAGAACTGGAGACAATGTTAACTTCCCACAAAATTCGGTTCCTAAAGAGTGTGTTACTCAGAAAGGCCACTCTAGCAGCCATGAGCAGGAAACAGTAAAACAGTGTGCTCTGAAGATGAGGAGCCCAGGAATGCACCTGGTGAGATAGGATTGGCTTGAGCTGGGTAGGAACTAGATTGGGACAAATCAGAGGGCCACTACTGGAGGATGGGAAAAGAGAAGCTAACCCAGAGGGCTGCTCAGGAGGGTGTTCCCATGTTAATGAGGGAGTCTTAAGCCCTCTCTTGGTCTAAGAAGAAAGATAAGACCAATGAAAACAGAAAACAGGAGAAATTTTCCAACTCCCAGCCCTCTTCCTCCTCCAGAAAGGTATGCACCCCTCCCTGGCTCCTACCTCTTAAAGCATCTATTCTCAGGCAGATAAAGATTCTGCCTTCTTTTAGCAGCTCAGGTCAAGGATGGCACTTGGTTTACTCTGTCCCCTCCCATCTCCACCCTCCCTGTGCCTTTGCCCAAAATTTGCACACAGCAAAAGCTTGGTAAATGGGCATTGAATATATATTTACGTGGGAAAGTGTTTCTCACGTTGGTTTATGCTGGTCATGGCTAAAGCAGAAGCTGTGTGTCTAAAGAGTAGGGTCAGCCCACTTTAGAGTAGGAGATCCAGTTCTCAGTCCTGGCTCTGACATTGGTATAGTTTATTCCAGGGGGACCTTGAGCCAGTGTTTTTTCATCCCTGGGATCTAGTTTCTCCACTTAAGGGTACCATACTAGATCACTTTGATCTAGATCTACCATACTAGATCACATTTTATTCTAAACTATAAAATGCTCTTTGGTGGTCAAGGAGACCTCCTTAACATTTATTTGATGCATCTTATGTCCCTGAAGGGGACACCTGAAGAGACCACTATGTCATTTTTCCCAGAGGACCTTCATAACCCCCACTGCCACCACCAGACTATTTCTGAGCCCTGGGAACCAAAAGAGAAATGTGTCCAGTTGTGAGCTTGGCCAAGTTAAGCCAAGTCACCTTTGCTATTTAAAACCTCTCTCTCTCTCTGCAGAGCAGTCTGTGGAGGCTGGGCAGATACACAAATCCCTTCTCATTTAGGAGTCCACTTTGCAGTGGCCTAAATTCCACAGGATTAAGGGACCTTCAACACGAGTTTCCCCTGTTCTCTAAGTTCTCCCCTGGGGCTTCTTTAGGCTGATTTGGAATGTCCAGGCCTTCCCTTGGTGGTCTGTCTATATAAGTTCTCTCTCTGGGGACACTTAGCTGGCTGTCCTGTTTCCCAGAACTAATCCGTGTTGACAACCCCTGGCCCAATTGTTTCTGTAGCACAGAAGATCTGGATCACCCAGACTGCAGGCCTATGAGTCAGAGGGTAGCTGGGTATGAGCTCCATCAAGACTGGAGCTAATTGGATGGTGGACCTAGTGGGGCAAGCTGTTGAGTCCTAGTATGCCAAGCTGGAAGAGACCCTTAGGATTGTTTCACCACAAAGCCCAGTTGTACAAATGGGAAACTGAGGCCCAGAGAGGGCAATAGACCTTACCTAAACATCACATTTCAGTTATTTATCCCACAACCACTTTTTTGTTCTTTACCACCTCCCAAGTCCTAGGACTGACACATGGCATACCAAGATAAATTTGTAGTCATTTAACTAATGAATAAAATTTACCATGAGCCAGACATTACTCAAAGTGCTTTGTTATCTCATTTAGTCCTTCTAAGAACTCTAAAGGTAGGAACGTTCTACTCAATCCAAGTTATAAATGAGAAGATTGAAACTCCAAGAAATAAAATAACTGTTCAGCGTCATACAGATAATAAGTGACTCATTTAGGTTGGACCCAACACTCCTTCTACTCTGGACATGACAGAAGTGAAATCCAAGTAACATGCACTATAGGCAGATGGGGATATATGTCCGAGAGCAGAGAGATCCTAGGCAGTCAATGGAGCTCAGAGGTATCGATTGCACACAGCTAGCAAGGCATGGCATGGTGGTTCGTGACTGTAATCCCAATACTGAGGAGCCTGAGATGGGAGAATCACAAGTTCAAGGCCAGCTTGGGCTACATAGTGAGACCCTGTCTCAAACCCTTCCCCCCAAAACAGCACACAGCTGGAGAGATGGCACCAAAGACAGGCCTGCCACACACAGCCTCATCATCTCTGCCCCCATTTAGCAGCATTGTACAACTCCAGGACACACCACTGACTTTGCCTGTGGTGGGAATTATGGCCAAAGGGGTTGTGCTCTGCAGCAGTGTCCTAGCCTTACCCACACAAGTGACTTCCAGCCAGGTGTGTGCCACAGCCATTTAGTTGGGGCTGTTCCACTCTGGGACAGGGACTCCTCAGCTCAGGATGGAGGCTTTGCCAGCCCCAGAGGTAATGTGCCCCAGCTGTGGCTGCAGCCCCCACCAGTTCCACACGAGATCATGCCAAGTGCAGCCCATGGGTCATGTGTCTAGACAGATGGAGAATGGGGCTCAGCATCTTGGGAGACATTTCCTGAATTCCTCCCACCTTCAGGAATGGAAACTGAGCTGACAGGGAATTTGTTCTAATTATAGAGAAATAAGGAGGATTGAACAAGAGTTCCTCAAGGCTGAGTTCTTGTGCAGGTTTCTCCAGCACTCTCCTTTTGTTCTTCTCTTTAGAGAGAAACCACGAGCACTAGCTCCTGGCTGACCACTGGGGCCTTGCAGAGAGGGGTAAACTAGGGTCCTGCCTATTGGGGAAGTGTGCACAGAAACTCAGCCCACAGTGCTAGGTGCCATTCACAAGGAAGCTTGGGAATAGAGAAACAGTTTCCCCAAAGCCCAGCCTGGAGGTTGGCAAGGCTTGTGGACAGAAGACAAAGTTACTTTCTCTTTCCTTTCTTTTCCCCACATCACAGGGCCTAGCTGAATGCCATCTCTTTCAGACCTCTTTCAGGAACACAAATGGCCATTCAGCACTCATCTGCTCCACAAATATAAATTGAGGACTGAGCAGTGAATAAGAAAGACAAGGACCCCAATCCTGGAGTTATGGTTGCTCCCTTCTATAAGAAACCTTTGGGACTGGAGATATGGCTTAAAGCAGTAGAGTACCTGCTTTGCAAGTGTGGCCAGAGTTCAAATCTCAGTTCCACTCCCCCACCCCCACACACACATACACAAAAGAAGCCTTTGCTGGTGGCTCACGCTTATAATCCTAGCTACTCATGAGGCAGAGATCAGGAGGATCATAGCCTGGACAAATAGTTCATGAGACCCTTCTCGAATAACCCTTCACAAAATAGGGCTGGTGGAGTGGCTCAAGGTAAAGGCCCTGATTTCATGCCACAGTACTGAAAAAAAAACCAAAAAATCCTTTGGCTGGGCATGGTGGTTCACATCTGTATTCTCAGCTACTCAGCAGTTGGAGACAGGGAGAAGAGTCATGGTTGGAGACCAGCCCAGGCAAAAAGTTAGCGACACTCCATCTCAACAAAAAAAGCTAGGCATGGTAGTGTGCAGCTGTCACCCTAGCTATGCAAGAGGCCTAAGTAGGAGGTTCATGATCCAGGCTGGCCAGCAAAAATGTGAGACTCTCTCTCAAAAATAACCAAAGCAAAAAGGGTGTTAGGGGCATGGTTCAAGTGGTAGACACCTACCTAGCAAGCGCAAAGCTCCAAGTTCAACCCCCAGCACGACCTGACCTCCATGCTATCATAGGGACCCTCTACAAGTAGAATCCATGATGATATTTATTCTTTTGCATCTGTCTTACTTTACTTACATTGTTTCAAGTTTCTTCCATGTTGTTGTAGAATGTGTGAGAATTTTCTTCAAGGCTGAATAACATTTCATAGCATGGAGTACAGTGTTCTATTTATCCATTCATCTACTGATGGCCAGATTATTTCTGCCTTTTGGCTATTGCAAATAATCCTGTCATGAACATTGGTATATAATAGCCGAGCAACTGCTTTCAATCTTTGGTATACATACTGAAAAATGGAATTGCTAGATGGATGTTTAATGTTCTGAGTAGCCATCACTCTTGTTTTTCTCAGCATTGCACTATGATACATTCGTACAATTTCTGCAGTATATGTTGTCTTGTGATAATATTGAAAGGTCGTGCTAGGCACAGGTAGGTCACACCTGTAATCTTAGATACTTGGGAAGCTGAAATCAAGAGGACTGTGGTTCGAGGCCAGCAGGGAGTTCACAAGACCCCATCTCTAAAATAACCAAAGCAAAATAGACTTGAAGGTGTTCCTCAACTGGTAGAGCGTCTGCTTTGCAATTGTGAAGTCCTGAGTTCAAAATTCCAGTTCTACACACACCAAAAAAAGATTAAAAGGCTGTGCAATGAACTCTAAGGGTCCCTGGCACCTTACTGTGGAGGTGATCCCCCAAAGCAATGGAAGCAGAGTGGGGTAAACTGGGGCAAGGCAGGAGGAGGTGTTAAACCTGGGAAGAGGTCTGGAAGCAACACTGAGAAAGGGTGGAAGGGTAAAGGGTCTGTCTAGAGGCCCTGGAGGATGTGGTGGCATTTTTTTGTTTTGTTTTGTTTTTTGGCAGCACTGGGGTTTGAGCTTAGGAGCCTCACACTTGCTAGGCAGATGCTCTTACTCTGCCAGCCCTTTTTTTGTGTCAGGTTGTTTGTTTGTTTGTTTGTTTTGAGATCAGAGTCTCTCAAACTGTTTGCTGGAGGCTGGCTTCAAACCATGATACGCTTGATCTCTGCCTCCTGAGTAGCTAGGATTACAGGTATTAGCCACTGGTGGCTGGCTGGTGGCTTTTTTTGTGTCTGCCATGCTGCCCAAGGGCAAAGTGGGCAGCCCCAGAATTACAATGAAGGGAGGGGAGTTCCTGGGAGACTGGATCCATCTCAATATGAGGAAAGGGAAGACTTTCTGAGAGGCAGAGCTGTCCAGAGAATGAGTCAGGAGTTCCCCATGATAAGAGGTAAGCAAAGAGCATCTTACGTGCTCTCGAATGGGAGGTTATAGGGCACAGGACTGCATGACCTCCATAAGCCTATATAGCAGTGTGTTCTGCAAGTTTGTGATTCAAAGATTCTATGGCTGGATTCCATTTAAGACCACTTGAAAGCTAAGATTCTATAACTCCCACCCATCCAGACAAATTCTGCCCCTGTTTCTCTGAAATGCTATATTGGCATGGACAGTGTTCAGCCAGCAGGGGTGAGCTTCATTTCCACTTGCTGATAAGGATATTATGTGACTCTAAGTTCCTGTAGCTCCCATCTTACTTTTCTGTTGGAAATAATACTACATGCAGGCAAAGGAAAGACTGCAGGAAGTGGATTTGGAAACAGTGCAAGGAGCACTCCTCTGTAGCCTTCAAGAGCCTCCAGAGTCAGCCTTATCCCCGTCCCCATATACCTGCACCCCAGCCTCTTGCCCAGATACAGAGCTAACTTTAGCTCTGCCTCCACTCAGCCCATAGGCTTCTTGTTCCAGCCATTTTCTCTCTCACACTCTTTTCTCTTTACAAACAACCAACCTATGCTCCTGGCCAGGCCAATTTCTGGGAATACCTTCTTGGATTCTCTCCACCTTCACAAATCCTATCCACCTTCTTATGGCTCATCCAGAAATCCAACAAAGACTCCTTCTTCCATAAGACATTGTCTGCTGGGATTCTGTTTAATGCAGTCATTCATAGATATTTATTTATCAAGTACTCACTCAGCACCAGGGTTGTTCTAGGCACTGGAGATACATCTCAAAGATAGGCAACATCTCTGCTACCATTGAGCTTATATTAAGCCAGACACAGGAAATAAGCATAGAAATAAATAAATACATAAAATCACTTGATATAAGGATGATTGTTACAAAAATAATCAAACAGGAGCTATGACAGGGACCACTGTGTGGAAGAGACGACCTCTCCAAGAAGTAATATTTCAGCCAAGACCTCAATTATGACAACAGCCAGTCATGGGGAAAGTCTTCCAGGCAAGTATGAAAACAAAAGTCCCTGAATAGCTTCGTTTGTTCAAAGAAGAAAGTGGCCACAGTGGCTGGAACATGGAGAACAAGGTAGAGAGTACATGATGTGACAATAAGGAGACAGGGATGGTGGATGATGTAGAACCAGGATTTCGAGGGTTTTAAGCACAGAACTGAGATGGTCTATTTTATGATGTTCAAAAAAATCACTCTGGCTGCTACATAGAGAATAGCTTACAGTGGGGAAAGGTTGGAAGCAGTGAGACCCATTAGAACCTACTGCAATAGACCAGGCAAGAGATGATAATGGCTTGGTCAGTAGGTAGCAATAAGCATAGTGAAGTCAGATTTGAGATATACTTTGAAGGCACAGCAGACTGGGGACCATGAGAAGATCCTGACTTGGAAAGTACCACTTGTTTCTGAGTTGTTGGATGGTAGAGAAGAACAAGGAGTCCTCCAGATAAAGAAAGAACAAAAAGAACATTTGAGGCAATTGTTTTTAAAACAATTCAGAGGCAAGAAAGTTGATGATAGTGCTTTAAGCACAAAGGTAGTGAATGGCATGTACTGATGAGTTCTCAGAAGTGAAAAGTGAGAGGTAAGATGGTTAAGTTTATAAAGGTCTTGAGCATCAAGGGAAGATCTTAGTATGGTAATAGAGAGCAATCGAAGGTATTAGTACATAAGTGTTGCTCAATACATGTTTACCCATAAAGCCTCAGCCTGGAGGTATAGAAGATGCCTTTATAGGTGTTTCATGGGAACTTTGTAGAAGATGTTTAGTAACTGTAGATTCTCCTTTCCTGTTGTCAAAGGCCTCTCCTGATATCAAAGGCAACTTGGTGTCCAGGTTGAGGTCTGCTCTAGGGTATGTTCTGGCTGCAAGTTCTCTGGACTTTCAGATTCCCAGTGGACAGAGCCAGGTGGCCAGAAGCTAGCAGATGACCATCTGCTTTACCTTACACACCTTCCCAAGCCATGCCCAGCCTAATCCACAAATAGGGAAAGCCCAGTCCCATGTTCCTGGGGTATTCTGACCAGCCAGTACAGAGAAGCTTCGAGACATGATTTCTCATAAACACCTATGGCTCAAGCCTTCCAACGCCTGACAGTGATACTCATGTGCTCACTTCAGCCATGGCTCAGACTCCAGGAAGCTGTTTCACTCTGGACAAACATCTTGCTCTGGCCTCACTTTCCAGGAAAGTGAGGGAAAGGAAGGGGAAAAGACTAGACTTAGTGACCTAGGGTGTCTTTCAGGTCTGGAGCTGTCTGTATTGTTGACCTGTTTCTGCTCAGAATCCCTTTGTATGTCTGCTTCCCATAGAGGAAACAAAGCCACAGTGTCTGGCCAGAGCTTGTTTTGCGAGTGGCCTCAGTCCCACAGGCCGAGAGGCCAGGTGGGTGGGTGAGAATCGTCTGAAAGGAGAAGCAGAATCTATTCAGCTAGGATCTGCTCTGTGCTGTGAGTTCTGGAAAGCACTAGCAGAGCCCACATTCTCAGCCCACGCACTGAAGCAAGCCATCCTCCCTTTGAAACCTAAGAAAGTAGCAGGAGCAGCCATTTACTTGTCACATGGTTTTCATAACTTCCTTGGCACTTTTGCCAATCTCTGAAGTGGGTTTTGGTGGGCGGTGGGGCAGGTTCCAGGTCCAATGGGAGTGTGTTGGGCTACAGATCCTTTGGAGGGAGAGAATTGGAACCAAGATCTTACAGGGCCCCTCCTGAGTGCGTCCAGCCACAGAAGTCTGCTCATGAATATTTGGGGCCCTGATGAAATGTAGGAAGCTAGCAGAGTCTCAGGAGGGTAAAACTGATGATGCCTTAGAAAGTCGGGTAATGTAGTGCATGGTAAAGGATGGGTGCTATAAGGACTGACTGAGCCACTCAGCACTGACCAGGGATGCAAAGGACCTGATATGTCCATGTAATTTAAAAAAATGATACCTCTTTGTTCCTTCTCTCAGTGGTGATTAATGTGTATATTGCCAGGCACTAGGGACACAGTAGGTATGATACCAATCTAGTCCTTTCCTTCCCAGAAATATAGACTACAGGTCGCTGAGCATTGTGGTTCCAACCATAGGTACTCAGGGGAAAGGGAGAGGAGTGTAGTCTCTGGGGATGACTAGGAAGGCCTTCTGGATGTGGTGACATGGCAGAGAGCAAGGATAGGCACAGAGGAGTAAGGGGCTCTACAGCACCAGGGGAGGAAGCTGGAACTTTGGATCAAATGAGCAGGGTTTCAAGCTGCCTCTCTGAGCCTTTGTTTTGTCTCTCATCAGTGAAATGGGAACTATAAAGTTAGTTTAGGGGTGTCACAGAGATTAAATGAGTTAAAGATAAGTTATGCCTGGCTTAACATGAGGTCTCCTAAAATTACTGGGGGTGGTGGGGAGAGGTGGCAGGGACAGGAGGTGATACAGAATCTGGGGAAGAAGATCTACAACACTGCCTGCTTCCCTTTCACCCAGGCCAGGGTTGGGGTGGGCAGGACCCAGGCCACCACCCCAAATTGCTTGGGCCTGAGTGTGGTATGTGCAACCCATCTCCTGAAGACTTCATTTCATCAGGCTTCTGTGAACAGAAAGGCTCAGCCCAGTGAATTTCCACAAGCCAAAAGGGCCCCATTCTGAAGCTCACACCTAGGGGAACTTGAGACGTTAGCCAAGTTCAGGCTGTGGGAGGGGAAGGCAAGAGCTGCGTCGGCTGGATTTGGTGGGGAAATGGGTCTCCAGGGTGGAAAAGAAAAATAGAGAGAAAGATTCTTGCTGGAGCTTGCTCCAGGAGAGATGCAGTTCTCAAAGGCTCCCCTCTCCTCCCCAGGACTCAGTTGGAGAACTGAGTTTCAAAATCCGACCCAGCAGAGAGACCTGTGACCTCCAGGAAGCCTGCTTGAATAACTGACTCCTCATGAGTCCTCACTTCTCCAAGTCGAGTCCTTATGTGTGGCTTCCCCCTCACAAGTGAGTATGTCAATGCAGCCTGTTTTGCACAGTTCATTTTCTCATTCAAATTGTAAGTTTCCACCAAGAAAGGCAAAGGGCAGGAGAAAATATACCTTTACTGAGCCCCTCCTGTTTACTTCACCCTGCACTGAGCACTTCTCATATGTCCTTCCTCATAAATCTTGCAACAATCACCAAGGTAAGGACTACTGTCTCCATTGTAGATAATGAGAGGCTTAAGAAAGTGTTAAGTTCCAGAATTAGAACTCAAGCCTGACACTCTGAGGTTTTCTAAAGTCAGCCATCCTTCAAGTCCCAGATTCTCTGTATCAATGCAAAGTCATCAGTAAGGAAAGGAGTGAATTCTGTGTACTGGGGTGCACTATATTAGGGATATGCTGCTTATTAATAATCCTTCCTGAGGCTGGGGATATAGCTCAAGTGATAGATCACCTGCCTAGCAAATGAGATGCCCTGAGTTCAACTCCCAGTACCACACACACACACACACACACACATACACACACAGAGTCCCTCCTGAGGACTGGATATTGAGGCTTGTGCTTGTAATCCCAGCTACTCAGGAGGCAGAAGAAGGAGGATCATGATCGCAGGATAGCTGGGGCAAAAGCTCAAGATATTATCTAAAAATAAACTAAAAGAAAGGACTCAAGTGGTAGAGATCACAACCAAGGGATACTGTCGTCACATAACAGCTTCTAACGTACTCCAAGGCCCCTGAGCATGTAGTTTGTGCTATCCATGAAGCAAAGATCACCAGATGGCACTATTCAGGAACAAGCACTCTGTAAACATCAGGTGGGCTGTGAAGGTTAAGTTAAATGATGATAGGAGGGAGGAAAAAGAAGGGCAGACTGAGGAAAGGCACAGAGGTGGGACTGAGCATGAAGAAGGGTCAGACAAGATGAGGCAGCTGAAACCCAGTGTGAGCTGTTAACATCTTTTGTGACCACAAAAGCTTGTTCTTAAGGCCAGAAGCACAGTATGACTCTGAGTCATGCTGTCAGAAGCTGCAAATGGGAGGCAGTAGCTAAAGTGACTATGTGTTGCTGTGACCTAAGGAAGTAGGCAGAGGGCAGCATGAGGGACTTTAGTTAAATCATAGGCCATCAGTAGAAGACCCCATTAGCCCCAGGCATTCCCCTCCTTCCTTTTCTTTGATTATGCTTCCCGCATTGAAATACCCTCCTTTCTGCAGATCTTCATCTTTAACCTCCATGCTGCAGCTCATTTGAAGACTCCATGCTTCTACTTTCTCTGAAATCAGCATGTCCCAGTCCATTTCCCTACCCAAAGAAGATGCTGACAGCAGGACTTGGAATCTTGTACCAACATTAAGCAAAGATGCTGTCCTACCAAATTCCACATAGGAATGAGCATGCCAAAGGTATTGCACACTGTCAGCCACTACACGAGGACAAATTCAGGTGTGTCCAAGTGTTAATAGCCCAGATGGGATACTCCTAGAGACTGTCCTGCGAGACATGGAGGAATGAAAGCATGGGGTGGCATTTATAGATGGAGATAGATTCGAAGTCTTTGACTAATAGTTCATGTTTGTTCAACCTCTTACGTAGTCTGGAGCAGTGGTTCTCAAAATGTGCCCCCACTCCCACTCTCAGCCAGCATCACCTGAAAGTAAGGTAAAAGTACAAATTCTTGCATTAGGCCCCTCCCAGAACAACTGAGTCAGAGACTTGGGGTGGAGCCCAGCCAAGAATTTTAATAAGGCCTTGGAGTGATTCTGAAGATGTTAAAGTTGGAGAACCACAGATGTATATTCCTGTTATAATAATTGCTCCTCATGAGAAACAGTGTTATTATCCCTTGCTGTGGAAAACAGAGAAGACATTTTCTTAGTCCTGGGATTCACAGCAGATAAGCTGCACAGCTGGAGGCCAACCCAGCTGGGATTCCACATCTCAGCCCTTCCACCCCAAGGACATTTCATCTCTGTGGGGGGAGGAGCTTCACAGCAGCAGGACTGAGTGGTCTGCCCAAGGTACTAAGAGAGCTGCCTGCCTTGGCCTAGAGACGGCCTTAATTGGCTCATTAATAGCTGTGATTAGTGAGAATGGAGAAGCCTTTATCTTTGAAGTCCCTGGGTTATGCTAGAAGCTCATGCAGGGAGCTTGCTGTGGCTAATTAAAGCCAAGCCATGTTTCTTGTCAAGGGCCCAGAGTGTTAATGGCTTCAAGAGAGAAAAATTAAACTTCAATTTCCATTCAGAGGTAATGGATAGAACCATCAGAATGAAGATGAGAAGGGGGCCTTTTATTAAAGAAGCAGAGGCTCTGGGCCGGAAGCAGAGCTCTAGGTCCTTTCTGAAGGAGCCACAGGTACTGCTGGCTATAGGGTGTTGTGGGATAGGAGACAGGCTCAGATTCCCACAATGGCATCACTGAGGCTGATATCTTCATTCCCACTGTGATAACTTTGAGCATTTCCACTTCTGGCTCCTGATTACACCTGCTCAGGTGGTAGGATGGCAGATGTAAGGGCAGGCTGGGTGACAGTCCTGGTGGTAACATATCTCAGAGGCTTTGCAGGTTTTGGTCCCAAAAGCCTGACTACTACTGGTAATTTATTAGCTACCTTTCCTCTAATACTTACTTCCTAAATACAAGACACAGGGCTGAGTGTTTTCCATTATCTCATGAGTAATCTATAGGAATACACAAGGCACAGGTAGGTTAGTTAGTTGACATGTATGTGAGCAATGGACTAAACCCAGCTACAACTGATTCAGGATGTCTTGTTCTTAGTCACTAATGTCACCAAGTCCCCCCAATCCTTGAAACTCCTTTCTTGGGGGCCAGGTCATTTCAAAATGAGAGTGCCAACTCCCAAGGATCCTCCACTTGGCAAGGGGACTGGGAACTCTCATCCTTTCTTATCTTTCTCATCACCCCCTACCCCATGTGAGGGGAGGTGATTATGGAGAGAACCTTCCTAAGGACATGTTGTGGTTGGGTAAAGGGATCAAACTGGATCCTAGCTATGTGGATATATACAAATATGGTATTTGCAAATCAGAAATCGGGGCATGTGATCTGAAATTGGTCCATTCTTACTAATCAATTTATTCCTCTAAAAACTTTGATCAAAGCAATCAAATCATTAAAAGTTTGAATGAATACCTATCACCTTTAGTGAAAATAATATCACAGTTTGTATATCAGTTCAAATAAGATGCTACCCATCAGGTAGCAAATATAATTCCCTAGGGGCCCATCTTTATAGATTTGCACAGTCAAAGGTTTTCTTTTTTTTGTTGTTTTTTTTTTTTTTTGATGATACTGAGGCTTGAACTTAGGGCCTACACCTTGAGCTACTCTACCAGCCCTTTTTTGTGTTGGGTGTTTTCAAGATAGGGTCTCATGAACTATTTGCCCCGGTTGGCTTTGAACCACAATTCTCCTGGTCTCTGCCTCCTGAGTAGCTAGGATTACAGGCATGACCCACTGGTGCCCAGGTAGGTTTTCCTTTCTTGAAAGCCTAAGTCAAATGCTTCCTCCTCCTCCTGGGAACTGCTGCATTGCCCCTAACTCTAACCTTCCTTTCTCTGGAAGTGGACTTGACACTCACTTCTCTACCATTCCCTTTCTATTGGCCTATTTCAGAGTTGAATGTGAGCCTGCCTATACCAGTTCTGAGATTCCTAGGGAAAAAAAAAGCAAAAGCAGTCAGAATTTTTGAGTGCTGACTTAATGAAGGGATAGGTGATTCTTCTGATGGGGAGATAGGAACATTTTGGAGGCTAGAGTTCAAATGTGCATCCATCAGGTCTTTGCATCTTTTTCACAGTCCATGATCACAGCTGGTGATCATGGGATTCCTCTTCTGCCCTCCAGAGCTGGTGAGCACATCTAGGACAGGGATTAGGTCTAAGCTGCCTCTTTCTCTAGCGTCAACCTAGGGAGCCATGTCGAAGGGACCCACAGAGGGCTTATGGAAGGAACAAATAATCACAAAAGCAAAGAATTTGCATCTAATCAAATTGCTCAGGGATGCTTTTTCCTTGACAGAGAAGGTGTTAATCCTTATTGTGACCCTACCTCTACCCAGCTCAGTCCCCTCCCCAATCAAATTAGAGGGCAGGTGGTCCCTTTGAATGGCTGTTCTAGGCTGGATTTAGTCAACCAAGAGCTAAGGTAGAATGAGGGCAGCTTGTTGAGAACACTAGTAGGACAGGGCCAAATGACCACTGTACGTAGGTCCCCTCCACATGGATGACATAGAGGAGCTTCTCCAGTTCCAGGACCTACTCAGCAGCTTACAGTTCCCTTTGCTATGCAAGGGCCCTTACTGTGTGTCCTTGGCCAGACTACTGAGGTCAATATGGTGAAGAGGAAAATGCACATAAAGAAGCCCTGGCTCTCTCCTGACCACATGGCCCCTCCATGAATCCCTTCCCCACAAAAGGCAGTGATGATGACAATAGTGCCACTTTCAGGGTGTGGTTGAGATCCAAAGCACAATGGCCAGTGGAATGGGACTTTGTAAGTTTAACTAGGGACCATGGGGTGGCACCTTGCCATAGTGACGTTCATAAAAACAGAAAATTGTGTTGTATATGGAGGGGAAACAGACCAAACTGGGTTCGGGGTGATCTGAAACTCACTTTCTGGAGAACATACTCCATGCCAAGCCCTGGGTTGGTAAACACATGACCATGCATTACTTCACCAATTTCCACAGCCAATATTCAAGGAGCAGATTAACCCCATGGAAATGATGGGGAAATTGAAACCAGAGAGACTCAAGAAGGTAAAGCCATATGCCTCCCACTGCTCTCAAATGTCAAGGGTGAGCCAGGCCCGAAACCCAGGACATTCTGACTCCTTACTTATGCCACCTCCCCCAACCCACAGACATCTATGCAGCTCCATTTCAGCCTTGTACTTGTTCTATTTTGTTGGGTAAGTTCTTCCTGCTGTGTCTGCCACCCTTCCAGGAACTCCTCAGCATCAGTCTGCTCAATCACAGCCCACCTCCCTCCATGACCACCTCATGCTGCAACCACCACTCTTGTTGCAGTTGGAACAAGCTCAGTCGCAGTATTACAGAGTACCTTCCATGGGGAAAGATTGCAGGGCTTCTCCCTGGAGGTTGGGATCCTTGGGGACACAGAGCCTATATTCTCCCCACTCCACGCTCTTCTACAATACCAAGCCACACAACCCAGAGCAGAGCATTATACAAAAGAGGGGCATGGAGAAGATGCATTTATTAAAGTGTTGCTTTTCCAGGCCTGTGTCCTCACAAGGTGATGGATGAATTGGACTAAATCAGTGGTTTGAAAAGACCAGGTATAAGCCCTCTGTAGCCAGTCTTCCCCTATTACCTCTTAGACCCACCTCCTCTGTTCCAGCAATGTTGACCTCTTTGTTCTTCCTTCACAACATCAGTCAGCCCTGTCCTTTGCATCTAAGGTTTCCTCACCTACAGACACCTTCCCATAGCTCTCTCCTTCAAATCCGCCTTTCCTGCCAGTACTGTTTTAAATTGTACTACCCCTTCTCTCAGTATTCTCTTCTCTCTGCTTCATTTCTCTCCACTATATTTATCAGCATCTTAAGTTTTTAAACCATTCTAGGTTTCTAGCTAGTTACCTCAGAATTAGGAGCTTGTTTTAAAGTACAGATTCCTGGTCCCCACCAGACCAGATAACTCAGGATCTCTGAGGTAGAGGCTGGGTTATTTGTATTTTATAAATGTTCTCCCTGTAATTCTAATACACAGACAGGACAAGTAATTGTAAAAACTCAGTGAAACAAAATAAGGTCCCTTTAAGGTGAAACATTGTTTAAGTGGACCAGACCTCAGCCTTATGTCTGGCCTTTGTTCTACCAGCAACCCATGTTACCCAGGTATCCTCCATCAAGCTCCCAAGACTCTACTGTTCAAAGACACAGCATCCCTTTTGGATTTCCATTCTGCTTTGCTCATGTTCTCTCTCCTCCTCTAACACTCCAACACTCTCAACTTAGTCTCCAAAGCACTCTGGGAGACCAGGTGCCTCCTTTACCCTCACTTCTTCCTCCGTGCCCCTACTATCTCATCACCAAAGTTTTCAGATGCTTGTCCTTATCAATGCACTATGACTCTGAATAAGATTCCGATTGAGTCAGATTCACAAGACTGGCATAGTACTTGGCACAAGCCTGGAGCTTCCTAAATGCTGAGTGTATGAGTGAATATGTTAATGAGTACATGGCTGGTTAGATGGATGAACGCTTAGTAAAATCAGAGGTTGTGAGATTAGTATCACTTGTCTTCAGATTAGCTCAACATTTGTCACTTTCATCTGACCAATGTTTCTAGCTCAAACTTGCTCTTAGGACAGGATAGACCCTGACAGACTCCCTCCTACCTGGGGTCCTGTGAGGGACCCAGCCTTCCCCTCTTCAAGTGCCTTACTGCTTCAAGAGAATCCAAGCCTTGTGCTACAAAGGCTCCAGGCCTCAAGCAGCCCTTGTTCATGAGGAGGATTTTCTCTTACCTTCCCCAAAGTCAGAAGACAATTAGCCCATTGCATCACAGAACACAGTGAGACCTGTTCCTAATGGTGCTCCAAGCAGAAAGGAAAAATAACATCACACATCCACATGCATATATGCACAATAGGCCAGCTCTAGAGTCTGGAACCACCAAATGACACTGGGCCTCTTCATTCCTCAGATGGACAAGGAGCCACTGCAGCAATCTGGACACTTGGATAAGGTCACTGGGCCTGTGCAGAATTCAACCCCTTTCAGTTGTAGGCTCTTCCCCTTCCCCACCTCTCACCCCTTGCCTGCCAGAGAACGGCTGGACTTCCTCTTAACAAGAACCATGATTTATGTTGGCTGGGCTCAATTAGCGCCAAGTTCTCTCGGGCAGCCAAGTGCCCCGCTGGCCAGCAGCTGAGGCCTGTCTGGCAGGACATATTTGGATGATGAAGCCATGCTGCGTGCTAAACTCAGCTCAGGAAAGAGCAATGCAACTTGGATACCCACCAAAGGCTGCCAGGCTTGGCTCCTGCCCACAAGTTGGGCAACAAGGCTGTCTTATAGGGGAAGGGGTTGTGCTTCCCTGGCAAGAGGGGTGAGCCTGGTCCAGGAGAGCACCACCCCAGAGCAGCATGCCCTCCTTGGGTTTGGCTGGGCCCAGAAAGTTTAAGAAAGTGAGAGATCCCTGAGCTGAAAGCCAGGAGGACTGGACTCAGACCCAACTCCCCCACCAAGCCCTTCTGTGTGACCCCAGCACAGTGATGATCTTCCTCTCTACACCCCAGCCTCTCATCTATTGCAGTAGGAAGTATTTCCTTGCCTGTCTCAGGAAACATAAGGAATGGAACATATGAGAAATCCTAAAAGAGCCCACTGCCTTTAGGCTTTAGTTTCCTCATCCATCAAATGGGACAAGTATGGCATTTCCTTCCCAAATCTGGTATGAGAAGTTTATGTGTAAATACATAGTGCATGGCATAGAATGAGGTCTAAATCCACCATTACCTGCCCCCTTTATGTGGCTAGCACTACATGGGAGTGGCCATTTCACCTTTCTGACTCTTCTTCATATACATTGTTATGACACCCAGGTTTGGAAACCAAAAGCAGATTATGGTGTAAGTTAGTAGAACTGCACATTGGTAGATTTAGTTTCAAAATTTAGGTCTGTCTGTCCCTGAAATCCAAGTTCCCATCTATGACACCAATATCCACACACCACCCACTGGGTTGCAGACCCTGCTTTTAGTGGTAGGCGTGCAATTTAGAGCTGGATTGGAGAGCCAGACATTCCCACAGTCACAGTGCCCCAGCCACCACCCCAGATAAGCCCTGTTACACTGATGGCAGTGCTTCTGAAAGACCCAAACTTCTAGGAGAAGAGACCAAAACAGAAAGCAAGGAAGAACCGTCCTGAGCCCCAGGAAGTCATGTGCAGGCCCCGAAGAGAAGACCAGAGACTCCAGGCTCCATTCAGATTTCTGCCAGGTACCTGGTCAGCCCTACTGAGTCACAATCCTCTTGTTAGTCTGCCCTAAATCCTGCCTGCTGTATAGTGTGGGGACTCATACTGAGAGAAAGAGCACTTGGATTTTTATCCCATTCTGTTGCTGAGTTCCTGAAAGACTTTGAACAAGCCATTTCAACTTTTGGTACCTTCTGGAAAAAAGAAGTGCCACGCAGACTCATCAGTGTGGGTGTCCTCATCGTAAGATTTTTTTTTTTTGCTCCTATAAACTGTTGAGCAGTGAGACAACTAACTTTTTTTGGCTTTGTTTCTTCATTCTGTTTCTTCAACATCTCTTTTTAAAAAAGAAAACAAAAGGCACACAATCCTCCCTCCATTTATTAATGTTTTTGGGACACCCAGTTGGGGAATAAAGAATACAAAGAAGATGGCTGTGAAACTCAGATAAATCTGCAGCTCTTCATCCCCAGTTGGAGGAGGACAGGCCAAGGCCCTCGCCAAGCCCTGTGAACACAAGAGTCTGCAACCTCCAGAGAAATAAACATGCCTCAGAGTGAGAGAGGAGCCAGTGGAAGTCAAATAAGCTCAGAAGGACTTGAGAGGTTTTTGGATCTTTAAGGCAGAGTGTTAATTCATTTTGAGGCATTGTGGGCTGCTAAGTCCCAAATCTGAACTAGATCAATAAAACTCTGCCCACAAAATGCCTTAAGTTTTTATTCCAAGATGCCACCATTCTCTGATAACTTCTTTCCTTCTGAGGAGCTGGAACCCATTCTCTTGATTTATTTTTAGTCCATTATTACCACTTTCCCCCTTCCATCTAGAGCTGGACATGTTGAGAGTGCTCGATAGAAGTTCCATCCATGGTGATCAGCCCTCACTGATCAGGGACCCTACACAGACTAAGTAAAGATATAATCATTGGAAGCCAGCCCTAAAGTGGCAGGTGTCCACTTTGGCTAAATTCATATAAGTTGCAGCCATGGATTCCAGGAAGGATGGTTAGCTCAGATGTGATTCATCCCCACCACAGAGCCTCTGGGTGTGACCTTAGATAAGTGAGTATGTGGTGGAATGTACCAACATTCAGATCAAGGACATCATCATGAGACACCCTGATCCAATCAACTTGTAAAGGAATCCATGTCTGTTTACTAATGAGCAGATGGTATCTTTCTGATCTCCCATCTGCTGGCTGTGGAGAACCCACAGGAACTGGAACAGAAGGAAGAGTTAGTGAGAATGGAATGAACAATAGTTTACAAAAAAGTTAATCACTGAATGGGGAAAAAGGTCAAAGGCAGAAGTGTTTTCATAAAGAATAGCACTGTGATTTCTTAATTCTGTAGAAATTCCCAACTTTTCCAGAATCGAGGCTCACCTTCACAGCCTTCATTGTTATGCCCACTTTATAGGTGGGTAAACTGAGGGAACTAAGGAGATATTGGTGGCTTGCTCCAATATACTGTTAATAAAATCATTAAATGTCAGTACTATTCTTTTGCAATTGTAGAAGGTCAACAATTTTATGACTTTTTCCCCCCCAGAGGAAGGACGATATAAAAAGAATTCTAAAACATGAATTGTGAATCACTAATTAAACTTCTTTTCAGCTGACTTCATAGGAGATTAAAAACTTCTGCCAGACTGGGGATGTGGCTCAAGTGGCAGAGCACTTGCCTAGCAAGTGTGAGACACTGAGTTCAATCCCCAGAAAAAGAAAAAGAAACAAACAAAACAAAGCAAAACCATACCCTATAACACTGCACTGGTAGCAGGTTTCCTCTGAAAGACCTCTTCCTTTCTCTTACTTTACTTACAACAGCTCAGTCTCTTGGGTTCTATTCATACTCTTCTTCTTTTATTTTACATACTCTTTCTAAGTGGTATCATTCACATCTGACCTCAAGTGTGATCTCAGTCATACATCTCCAGCATGGACTCTTCTCAAGATCCACAGCTGCATATTCCACAGTAGGCACTTTGCTTTGCATCCCAACAGCACTTAAAACTACATGTGACCATTTCCTTCTCCCAGGGAATACTGTTCTTTCTTTCACATTCAATTATGGAGGAAGGAAGGAAGGAAGGAAGGAAGGAAGGAAGGAAGGAAGGAAGGAAGGAAGGAAGGAAGGAAGGAAGGAAGGAGGGAAGAAAGGAAGGAAGGAAGGAGGGAGAGAAGGAGGGAGGGGGAAGAAGGGAGGGAGGGAGGGAAGGAGAGAAGGAAGGAAGGAAGAGAAAGAGAGAGGGAGGAAAGGAAGTTGGATGGTGCTAGAAAGCTCTAAATAAATAACTCTTCTTTTTCAAGATGAACAAACTGACCTGGTAGAATCAGATCTGGGACTAAAAGCCTGCCGACATCTGGTGGGGATCTTTGTAAGAGCAGTAACAAAGAGCACTTAAGAATGACAGAGGGAAGGCAGAGGGCCAGGCTGGAAAGATGAACTTTTGCTTCAGAGCACTCATCCCACTGTGTGGTCATGTATTTGTCTGTTTGAACATGTGATGCCTGTTTTTTTAGGGTCAATTCTATGAGACCAGGGACTATGCCATGTTCACTATAATATCTATATCACCCAACCCAGGACCTAGACATAAAGGTACTGACTAAATATTTGCACTATTCTTAGTAGCCATAATATAGAAATATGTATGAATTAATTTAACCAAGAACACAATTGTTGTGGTTTGTGTATGAATGGTATCCCAAAATGCTCATGTGCTGAAGGCATGGTCCCCAGCTGGTGGATCCAATCATGGAGAGGTGATAGAATCAAGAGATCATTAACTTCATCAATGTTACTCCAAAATGTTTTCTCCTTTTAAATAATTTCTCCCAGGTATTTGTCTCAGTGATGAAAAGCCAACTAAAACAACAACTGACCTGTATGTACAAGAGTATAGCATTAATATAGGGCATAAAAGATAATGGGAATAAGTAGAGAGGCATTCTTATAAATGGGCTGACAATATTAAAAATACATCCCAACTAGGGGCACGGCTTAAGTGGTAGAGGATCTGCCTAAAAATACATCCTTTCTCCACAGTTAATATAAACATTTAATACAAAGTCAGTCAAAATTTTAGTCAATTTTCTGAGAACTCAGTATACTTTAAAATGTACATGCTGGAATATGTGTATAGTTAGCCTAAGAACTTTAAAACTTATTTTAAAAAAGGAAGGGAGAGAACTCACCATTTCAGATACTGATATGCTATGAAACCATGGCAATAAACACATGGCAGTACTGACAAGAAAAGATGAATACCAATAGTCATGAACAGTCACAGAGACACATAACCTCACACTAGCACATGGGTTGTAATGGATAGTCTTGATTTATACCCTTCCAGATCCTTTTTCCACTCTTCTTGACTCTATCTCATTCCTGGAGGCTGGCCTCCCTGCATTGCATTAGTCATACTCACTTGCACTGTATAGCCCCAGTAGGGTTTGCCAACAAGAGTCACTGGAAGGAGGCTGGAGGGAAAAGGAGACCAACAATAGTTATCTTCCACCTCTCTTCCTGCCACGCTGCATTCTTGGTCCAAGCCACTTCCTATTCTGAAGCCCAGATCATCAGCTACTGTTCTATTTAGGATTTGACACCTACTCACTCACCTTGCCCATTCTATGACTGGTAGGTAGGGGATGGAGGACAAAGGATGAGAGCTTCCCCACTGTTGGTATTGAGTACTAGGTGCCCTTCACTTGGTAGTCCTTTCTTAAACTTTCTTCAGTTAGTCTACTTGGGCTGCTAGAACCCTCATCACAGATACATGTATAAAAGTACTTAGCATGCAATAGAAGTATTGTGACAAATCAATTGAATACCAACATATTGGTAGGGGAAATCTACCACATGGTAGGGGAAATTTACCAATCATTATGTGTAGAAGGGTAAAATTTGATCCCTTACTAAATATCATATAGAAAGATGGTATCACATGTATTAAAAGCACAAATGTGAAAGAAAAATGATAGTTATTGGAAGACTAATAAGGTTACTAGAAGAATATCAAGTTAATAGTATGTGTAGTAGAATAGCTTTATGACATAGATATGGGAAAGAATGTCTTACATATGATATTGGAAGCACATACAATAAGGTAAAAAGATAAACTTGACTTCATTATAAAAAAGATTTATTTTCAGTGAGGGGCACTATGGAGAAAGTAATAAATAAAGGATAGGATAGAAGATAGTCACAATGTCAAAAACTGATAAAAGGTTATTTTCATTTTTTGTTTCTAAAAGATGCAAGAACACTTGCAAATCAGCAACTAAAAGAAAATGCTCATGAGAAAAGTGAGCACAGGATACATACACATAGGCAATTTTCAGAAGATGAAACCCAAAAGGAGAAAAATATAGGGAGTCTTGTTCAAAATTATTAGTAATCAGAAAAATGCAAGTTAAACCACAATAAGATAGCACCTTGTGTAATTTTCACCAATAAAAATTAGAAAACTTGATAATGTCAGGATTTGCAGGGATATAAAGTTGTGGAAATCCTCAGGCTGGCAGGATTATGGAGTGGTACTGTTTTGAAGACCATTCCTCACCAATTAGCCAAATAAGGTATATGCATATTCTGTGGCACAGCTATTGAGCTCTTGAGTATGCATTCTCCAAGAATATGAATCTAGGTTTGTAGAGAATATGTACAAAGATGTTCATTGCAGCATTATTTGTGGGCTCCTGGAGTTCCAGGAACCTGGAAGATCATCACTCAGAAAGTAGACAGGTGAAATGTGGGATACTAATATTGAGTATTTTGCAATAATCAAATGAAATATGAATTGGGGTGGATGGAGGAGTAAGGAGGAAGTGGCACAAACAATGTATACACATGTAAGTAAATGTAAAAATGATAAAATAAAAGGAGAAAGAAAAAAAGAAATATAAATTGAAAGATTTATTCTCTTTGGTGCAAAAAATAGGAATAGAATCAGATAAATTACATAATACAACTTATATAAATTAAAAATACAGGTATGCAGAAAAATACATATTTGCAAGAACATTAATAAAAATATGCAATATTATAATTTTTGCTTCTGTGTTGGGAAGGAAAAGGGAATAATACATGAGAATAAAACATATGAATAGATGATGGATAAATAGATAGATAGACAGATAGAAAGACATACTATTTTCTACCACTAAGCTAGGCATTATACTATAGATCATAATGTAACAATTTATCCAAATAGAAAAGGAAGAGGAATGAGAAGGGATAATAAAGTAATAAAAGAAATAAGATGGAAAAATAAAAAGTCAATTAACCCAAAAGACTGGAAGAAATATAACAAATAGAAAAATAGTAAATTTAAGTGTTGGAATCATGGCTCAACTAATAGGGTGCCTGCCTAGCAAGCACAAGGCTCTGAGTTCAAACCCTAATTCTGCCAGGAAAAAAATAGTAGATTTAAACTAAACCAGATCCATAATCATATTAAATGTTTTTTTAAAGAGTGAAAGCTTTAGGACAAAAAAAAAAAAAAACCAACTATATGGTGCCTGTAAGAAACCCACTTTAAATATAAAGGTACAAATAGGTTATAAGAAGGAAACATAGTATGCACATATGAATAAAAGAAAAAAAAGAATAAATCCATCACCATATGTAATTACAATAATGTAAATGGACCAAATTAAAGGCTGAGACTCAGATTTAAATGAATTGAAAAAAAAAAACCACACTAAGATTCTACCTTACCCCTGTCAGAATAGCCATCATCAAAAACACCACCACCAACATGTGTCGGCCAGGATGTGGGGAAAAAGGAACCCTCATACACTGCTCGTTGGAATGCAAACTGGTGCAACCACTCTGGAAAAAAATTTGGAGGCTTCTTAAAAATCTAAACATAGACTGCCATATGATCCAGCAATCCCACTCCTGGGGATATACCCAAAGGAATGTGAAACAAGTTACTCCAGAGGCACCTGCACACCCATGTTTATTGCAGCACTATTCACAATAGCCAAGCTATGGAAACAACCAAGATGCTCCACCACTGATGAATGGATTAAGAAAATGTGGTATTTATACACAATGGAATTATACTCAGCCATGAAGAAGAATGAAATCTTATCATTTGCAAGTAAATGGATGGAACTGGAGAACATCATTCTGAGTGAGGTTAGCCAAGCTCAGAAGACCAAAAATCGTATGTTCTCCCTCATATGTGGACTTTAGATCTAGGGCAAATACAGCAATGTTGTTGGGCTTAGGCCACATGATAAGGGAAGAGCACATGGGAAGTATGGGAATAAGTAGGAAACCCAAAACATGAAAGTGTTTGATGTCCCCACTCCAGAGGAACTAATACAAAAACCTTAAAGCGACAGAGGTCAACATGAGAAGAGGATCAGGAACCAATGTAAAGATCAATTAGAGATGAATCAACTTGGGTTGTAACACATTTGTACATGAAAGCAATGCTAGGAATCTCTCTGTATAGCTATCCTTAACTCAACTAGCTTTGTCTTCCTTATTATGCTTATGTCTTCTCTTCAACAAAATTAGAGATAAGGGCAGAACAGGTTCTGCCTGGAAGCAAGGGAGGAGGGGGGAAGGGGAGAGAAATGACCCAAACAATGTGAATAAATGAATAATAAAAAATAAAGAAAGAAAAATTTTAAAAAATAAAAATAAATTTTAAAAAAGTGAAAGCTTTGGGACAAAAAAACAAACCCAACTATGTGGTGCCTGTAAGAAATTCACTTTAAATATAAAGGTACAAATAGTTTAAAAGAAGGATATAGAATAAAGAAACATGTTAACACTAAAGAAAAGAGGAGTAGCTTTATTAATGTCAAACAAAGTAAATTTCAGAACATGAAATATTACTATAGACAATATGATGTGGTAAAGTGATTAATTACTAAAGAGGACATGACCAAAATGTATATGCACCAAATAATAGAGTTTCTAAATACATGAAATAAAAACTATAGAAGTGAAAGAAAAAGCAGACAGATAACTCCAAAATTATGCTTGGAGTCTTTACCATTCTTTTTTTTTTTTTTTTTTTTTGTGGTGCTGGGGCTTGAACTCAGGGCCTACACCTTGAGCCACTTCACCAGCCCTTTTTTGTGAAGGGTTTTTTTCTTTTTTTTTTTTTCCATTTTTCTTTTATTATTCATATGTGCATACAAGGCTTGGTTCATTTCTCCCCCCTGCCCCCACCCCCTCCCTTACCACCCACTCCACCCCCTCCCGCTCCCCCCCTCAATACCCAGCAGAAACTATTTTGCCCTTATCTCTAATTTTGTTGTAGAGAGAGTATAAGCAATAATAGGAAGGAACAAGGGGTTTTGCTGGTTGAGATAAGGATAGCTATACAGGGCATTGACTCACATTGATTTCCTGTGCATGGGTGTTACCTTCTAGGTTAATTCTTTTTTGATCTAACCTTTTCTCTAGTTCCTGGTCCCTGAAGGGTTTTTTCAAGATAGGGTCCAGGCTAACTTTGAACTGCAAACCTCCTTATCTCTACCTCCTGAGTAGCTAGGATTATGGACATGAGCAACGGGTGCCCAGCTCATCATTCCTCTCTTAATAACTGATAAAACAAATAGACAGAAAAAGTATAAGAGGACTTGAAAACACCACACACTACTTGATATAACTGACATTTGTAGAAGGCTCCATCAGATAACAATAAACATTCTTTTAGGGGCCCACAGAACATTTTAAAGTTAAATCTGATTCTATGCCATAAGACAAATTTGAATAAGCCTAAAAGGATTGAAATCATACAAAGTGTGTTCTCTGACCACAAGACAATTAGAAATCAATTAAGAGAAAGCTATCTGGAGAATTACCCAATAATTTGAAAATTAAATAGCACTTCTAAGTAAACTATAAGTCAAGCACAAGAAATTGCAAGAAAAATTATAAAATATTTTTAATTGAATGGATATGAAAACACACATATTCAAAATTGTGAAATGTAAATAAATCAAAAATGTACAGAATCAAATATTTATATTAGAAAGAGAAAGATTTAATATCAATGACTTGAGTTTACATCTTAAGAAATGAGAACAAGTTCTGGGAATGTAGATCAGGTGTAAAACACACACTTAGCCATAGGTTCAATCCCCAGAATGAAAGGAAGGGGGGGAGGGAGGAAGAAAGAAAGGAGGGAGGGAGGGAAAAAAAGAAAACAAAAGAAAGGAAACACAAAATAAGTATAGAATAACCACAGAAAACAGAAAAATGATGGAGAACATCAATAAAATCTAAAGCTGATTATTTGAGAAGATCAATAAAAATGATAAACCTGTAACCACTCTGATCAGGAAATTATTAAAAACAAGAGTGAGAGAGGGATTGCTGTTACAGACTCATCTGATCATCACAGTAGGTGTAGAAAGTACAAGGCTGAAGGAAACAAGAACAATACACAAAATTCCATCGTATTTTATATACTTTCAAGGGACAATCATAATTGAGAAATTTTAAATGTCATTTATAAGAACATCAAAAACAGGAGCAAATTCAAGAAAACTTTTATAAAAGATGTGCAGTATAGAAGTATTGCTGAGAGAAGTGACAGAGAACCTTAGGAGAGATAAACTATGTTATAGATTATAAGAATCAATGTTATTGAGATATAAATTATCACCTGATTGATCTAGGGATATGCTGTAATTTCAATCAATATCCCAGGAGACTTTATTTATAGAAATTGACAAAAAGATTCAAAATTTGTTTGAAAATGCGAAAGAGTTTATAGCCAAACAAATTTGAAAAGGAAGAACATAATTGGAAGACTTACAGTACCAAACTTTATGATTAAGTATAAAGGTGTAGCAATAAATATAATATAGTAGTGTTTCTGTAAATATAAGTAGGTATATTAATGGGTTAGAATAAAGTCAAAGCTACCCACACAGTTGAATTTTTATGAACATGCTAAGGTAATTCTACAAGGAAAGAATATTTTTCAGCTGATGGTATTGGAACAATGAATATCCATTTGCAAAACAAGAAGGGGAAGAGAAAGAAGATAGAAAGGAAAAAGAGGGATGAAGAGAGGAAATAAGGAAAGGAGAAGGAGAAAAAGCCTGCCACCTTTGACTTATATCTCATAACATACAAAATTTAACTAAAATCAATCATTGCCTGTTACTGTTTGGATCTTAAATCTCCTCCAAGAACTTGTTGCAGGCTTAATCCCCAATGCAGCAGTGTTCAGAAGTGGGGCCTTTGGGAGGTGATTGGATCATGAAAGAGAATGAATTGATGCATTTATGGAATAATGAAGAGGAGCTGTGCTATAAAAGCAAGCTCTCTCTTTGCTTCCCAGCTTCTATGAAGTAAAAAGCTCTGCTCTGCCATGTGTTTCCACCATGATGTTCTGCCCTGCTACAGGCCCACTGCAATGGGACTAAGCAACCATGAATGAAACCTCTGAAACAGTCAGCCAAAATAAATATCCTTCTTTTATGTTCTTTATCTCAGGTATTTTGTCAATGTCTTAAGTGTAAAACCTAAAGCTGTAGAACTTCTAGAATAAAACAAAGGAAAGACAATCTTATTGACCGTGGATTAGGCCACTATTTCTTCAATAGAGCATGAAAAGTACAAGTTACAAAAGAAAAACACAACCATACGATCTCAGTTACCTAAAATGGATTGTTGTGTGTACACACAGGATTTAGGACAGTCCAACTGTACTGCTTGTGGCTATGGATGATTTTGTTCTTTGCTTCATGTGTTTGTTTCCTGTAATGCACATGTTAACTTAATAAAGGTTATTTTAAAAACCTGAAAAAAAAAAAAAGAAAAACACTTGATGAACTGGATTTCTTTAGCATCAAAATATTTGCTCTACAAAAAACACTATTAAGAAAATGAAAGTACAGAAAGTAACAGAAGGAGTGAATATGATCAAAGTATACTATATGTATGTATGGAAATATCTCAATGGAACCCCCATGTTTCAAAATAGGTGCTAATAAAAATATTGGGAAAAAAATGAAAATACAGGATAGGTGTTAAGAGAAAATATTCATAAAACTATATTTGACAAAGGACTTGTAAATAAAATGAAGAAGTATCACAACTCAATAGTAAAAAGCCAAATAGCCCAATGTACATGAGGAAAGATTTGAACAAGGGCTTCACTAAAGAAAATACAAGAATGGCAAATAAGCACAAGAAAAGATGTTCAACACCATTCATCATTAGAGAAATGTAAATTAAAATCGCAATGAGATACCATTTCACATTCAACAGGGTGGCTGTAACTACAAAAACTGGCAAAACCAAGGAAAAAAGGATTAGTGAGGTGGTGAACAACTGGAATTCTCATACATTGTTAAACATCTGATATATAATAAGTGCTGCCAATATATTATCAATTAGTTGTAGCAGCAAGTAGCAATAATTATGAGTGTGATCTATGAAAATGAATACAAAAATGGGAAACCCTGAAATGGCCCCTACCCACATGAAGCTTGTTAAGTACATACTTCTCCCGTATACATATGACCATTCTCTGAATTCGCTTCTTAAGGATTTATTTGCTCTTGTCCTGGGCTAAGAGCTTTAGGGCACAGCCACAAATGGTGATTATTCCAGCTGTCGCACTACTGGTAAGTCTTAAGGAAAGGAGTCTACTGTGAGGAAATAATTGATTTTGAATAGATTAGACTGTGAGGCTGCTGATTGGACAGGAACAAAACAAATGGAAATTTTTTCTGAACAAGTAAGAAAAAGCTCAGAGACAAAAAAAAAAAAAATCAAACATACACACACACACACACACAAAGCCAAACCTTTTTGAGAAAAGTTGAGGAGCCAGAAAAAGCTTCTGCTACTATTGAGATTTCCTAGATTCCAAGGCCACTGTTTCTATATGGAGGCCTCTGTGCTTCAGTGAAACAGAATGGACCTAGTCAGAAGAAGACTTAGTGGCTCAGCCTCAGATCCCTAGACATACAGATGTTGAACGAATGAGTTGGTAAATCAACAGATGAAAAACATCTGCAAAATATTGGTACTATTTCTAGGCAACAGGGAATTTTAAAAAAGCATGATGGAGAAAGTGGAAAGAAGAAAAACCTTTTCTGGAATGAAAGGAAGAATGAGCAATAAGACTTAGAGTAACAAATTGTCCGCACCCAAATCTATGAAGAGCTGTCACGAAGAAGATGGAGATCTGCTCTGGTGGCAGCCAGGGACTAGTAGGTTCAAGCTACAAGTATGTAAGTGCAGACTCAAAACATAGACGTTTCTAAGCATGAAGAGCTACTAACAAGTGGAATGGTCTACCCCAGGAGGTAGTGAGCTTCTTATCAGTAAATATCTTAAACAGTGTACAGATAATAACTTGAGAAGATGATAGAAAAGGACTTCAAACATAAAACGGGAATCAAGAGTCCAGCCAAATTCCAATCCAAGAAAAATGGAGGTGTGAAATTGGACTTGATGAGTTTGATGGGAAAACAGAACTTTCAACAGAAGAGCACTCAGGCTAGAGTGCCAATAGCTGAAGACAGAAAGTCAACTGATTCCCTTGATTGGATTTGGTAAGTAAAGGCCAAGCAAATCTGAATAGATGCCATCAAGGCAAAGACTCTGTAAAGCCTCCCATAAGGCATCCGTGTGCACCCTTTCATAACTTTGTAGAAGAGCATGAAAGTGTTTCTCCCAGAACAGGAGATACTTTTGAGCCCTATTCTTCTCAGTATTATTAATAATGTTCCCAAAAGCCATATGTGTGGCCCTTTATAGTACAACAAAAAATGCTTGCACATCATCTTACTTGATCCCCACAATAAACCTGTGAACCACACATAACTATTATTCTCACTCTACAGATGAGGAAATTGAGTTGTGGAGGGGATTAAGCTAAGAAATACTGTGAAGCCTTTTCCTACCCAGTGGATATTTTACAGTTTTAAACTCTTGATCACCATATAAATGTACACATATATGTGCACAGACCACATTGACTTTGTAAAAGTCTATACTAAAGGGCAAAACCTGAAGGGTGTTCAGCATTCCTAGATTTAGTTGAACCACCCAAAATCCTACCCAATCCACTTACACTTCATTCAGCTGTTCACTTATGTTGGAGCCAGTCTCGGTGATTTCTCCATTCCTGTCCCACTGAGTCTTTCCTTCAAATGAACCCCAACTTTTTAAAGAACTGCCTGTGCTTGATGCTCTTCTGTCATGTCTCACCCCACAAATATTTTTTTCTTACCACCCATCTACATATCCTGGGCAGTCCCTTTCCTGACAGTGTCGTAAAGGCAGTGCTCAGCATGGAGGTGTGGCTGGAGCCTTACTTGGCTTCAAGTGTTCTTCTTGGGATACAAAGTTCTCCATGATCCTCCCCAGGGTGTCTTTAGAATGAGGAGGTGGCTAAGTAGAATTAGACATTTGGTCTGTGGAGCAGAGCTCAGTCTATGGCCAAGATTAAGGCTCAGTGTGCATCAGTGATCAGAGCTACTTGTTGATCAATGGCCTAGACCAGGACTCAGATCTTTCTCTGTAAGAAAGTAAAAGCAATTATTTCAGCTTTATCTACCTACCTGACTACCTACATCATTTACATGCTTGCTGCTGTCCCTCCTGTAAAAACATAAATCGTCCCAATGAGTATCAGCCCTCTATTGTCTCTTGTGCTCAAGCCTCTTGCTTTTTCTAACATTTCTCAAAGACTACTTCAGTGGACCCAGGATCAGAAGTTGCTCCCTATGTTAGATCCTTCACATCAGCCTAAAGCACACCACAGTTATAGTCTCTCCATTGACGTATGTACTTAAGCCACTCCGCTTCTTTACCCTTTACCAGAAAGCTTTTAGAAAGAGTTGCTGGTAGTGGCAGTCTCCACTTCCTCACCTCTCTCTTATCCTCAAGCCATTTCACTTGAACTTCAATTCCCAATAGTCCACTAAAATGTCTCAGCCTCCCTGTGGTCATGTCCTCACTTCATTTTGTTAGATGTCAATACTTCTGTTTTCTTCTCCTATTTCTCTCTCTTTCAATGGATGCTTCTCTTTCAAATTTGAAATGAGTGAGTTCCCCTGGGATTACACTGAGGTTTCTTCAATTCTGTCTGTATGTCTATCAATCTATCTATGCATCTACTATCTATCTATGCATCTATCTCTCTATCTGTCATCTATCATCTATCTATTATAGAAATTATAGAAATTTCATCTTTATGCAATGGATCTTAAATGTCTGCTTCCAGCCCTGTCTGCTACCTTGAGCTTCAGGCTCATTTATAAACTGCTTCCTAACACCTCCGCTCAAATCCTGGTGAGCAGCTTGTGCTTAACATTACCTCCTCTCCATTCCCTTTAAAACTCTGCTCCTTCCTCAGTTTTGCCTATCTCTGTTAATGGAGCCTCAGCATCCTCCTTACTCTGTCTTCCCTCACATCTACATCATATCCATCACAAAATGCTAGTTCTATGCTTTAACCCTGCATGAACCAAATCTGCTCACTTTCCTTCTGCTCCATGGCACCCTCCCTGGAGATCCCATCATCCCTGTCTGATTACTGCCCAGTGTCCTTTCTGAGCTTCCCGAATTCCTCATTTGCAACCTCACCAACTCCCACACCAAAGGTCAAATGGTCTTTTGAAAGTGTAAATCAGATCATTATACTTTTCTTTAAAACTTCCCTACACCTTCTCAATAAAACTAGGATCCCACTCCTTATCTTCACCTTCATCCACTTACAAAGTTTTACTTCACCCACCCCTCCTAACTCTGTGTTTGCTTTTAGAATTTTCTCCCTTATTACCTGTTTTTCTTTGCTAGACTTTTCTATTTTCTGAACACATCATGGCGCCTCCCTACTTCAGGACCTTTGCCCAGGCTATTCCCTCTGCTGATAATGCCCTTGTCTCAGATCTTCTCATGTTGAACCCCTTCTCATCATTCACCAGATGCTCTCTACCACTTACAGTACTTCCATTTTTACTCCATTGCCTATTTGTTGTTTTTCTTCATCAAGTAGGAAGTAAGCTGAGTGTGAGCAAGCACTGTCTACTTAACCAGTTCTGCAGTACCAAGCCCTGGCTAGTCAACATACATGTGTGTGTTATATTAATGAATGACTGAATCCTTTCACTGTCCCTACAGAGGTCACCATTGTGGTCATGTGCCAGGTACTGAAGCAGGTACTTGTTAAGCATGAGTTCAGGATTGCATGTGGCAGGGTCTGGAACCACACTCTTTGATTCAAACCCCAGGTCCGTTGCTTACTAGGTATCGTGGCTTTGGGTAAATTTTCTCCTTGTGCCTCACTTTCCTCATCTATAGAATGAGGATAATGGTAGTAATTCCCTCATAGATTTACTATGAAAAGGTAATAGTTAATACATTAAAATAAAATGATGGAATGGGTGCCTGGCATACAGTAAGTGCCTAATAAAAGTTAGTGATAACTATAGCATCCCAATAGCAGTCCTTTAAGGCAGGATTTCTCGATCTCAGCAGACCTGATTTTTGAAGCGGATAATTCTTTGTTTCAGGAGGGCTGTTCTGTGTACCTTAGATACTTAGTAGTGTCCTGACTGCTACATGCTAGATGCCACCAGTACCTTTTCAGTCATGACAACCAAAAATCTTTAAAAATTGTCAAGTGCCCCTTGGGGCAGGGTGGAGAGCAAAAACACTGCTAGAAGGCATTTGCCATTAATCCTTTTGAACAGGAATGAAATCAGAAGTTTAAATAAACTTCCCAAGGCCAAAGCGGGTACAGTGGTAGAACAGGGATTCAAACACATCTCCTTGGTCCTGGGGCACGCCCTTTCCCCCACAGCTCACTGTACTTGCGGCCCCAGCCCCCTGTCCTCACCCTGGCCGCCTCACACACTCACAGATCCGTGCTAATTACACACCAACGTAAAACTTTATATGTGGTTTGTTATTCTATATCCAGGAACATGGTCTACAGCCTTCATTACAGAAAGCAGCTGTGTGTATACTTGGGGTCTAAGTACCATTTAGCGGTCAGCTTGATGGGGTATTTTGTTTCGAGTATCACATTTCTTTTTTCCCGGTCCATACTTCAGTTGAATCCTAAATAGAGGAATGGAGCTTCACACCACACGGGCTCAAGTGAAAGGCAAATCCTAAATGAGAATTACCCCACTGTCTTAATTAGATTGAGAGATGCAGCTCAGAATTCCTGTCTATGGTATGGATGTGCTCCCCGGTGATTGTGTGTGTGTGTGTGTCCATCCGCAGGCCACAGCTGGTCTGGCCTGTGCTACCTGTGCACCCTTCCCATTCATGTCTTAAAGGAATCAATTGCTTTTAGTGAAAAGATTTAGACAGTCAGGCCTTCTATCAGCCACATAACTTCAGTGTGCCATCTCTCCCCTCTGTGATGTTTCCTCATCTCTAAAATGCAGGTAAAAACATGTTTCACAATGTCATCGAGATCCTTTAGATAAAGGGTCTGGCACAGAATTGGTCTGCAGTAAGCCCCAGCTCCTTTTCCTCCTTCACTTATTAAATCAACCCCTGCCATTCCACCTCAGGCCCCTCTTGCCCACTGTCTCAGTACTATCCTTTCATCTTCAGCCAGAATGTTCTTTATCCCGCCATTTCTCAAGCCTCATCACTTTCATCATTCCCCTTACCTGGGATGCAAGCAAGTTTCTTTTCCTCTATTTAAACCCTTTTTTCCTTCCCAGACCAGTTCAAATCCCACCTCCTCCCAGAAGGTATCATTGATCCTTTGGCTCTTAATGAGCTTAGATTTTTACCACACTATGTCACCTGGCTCTTACATGCATTTTTTTTGTATTTTTCCCTTTATTTTAAAATCTTATTTTTCTTTATTTTAAATTATTTAAATGACAAAGGCTGTATGTGTTCAAGGTGTATGACATGGTGATTTAATAATATCTCTATATGATTGTTATAGTCAAATTAATCAATACATGCACTGCTACCCATGGTGTACATTAGATCCCTAGAACTTGTTCATTTTATAACTGAAAGTTTGTACTTACGACCATTGCACACTGTTGGTGGAAAGGTAGCCATTATGAAAAACAATATGGGGGTTCTTTAAAAAATTTACAGTCCAACAAATATCACTTCTGAGTACATATCCAGAAGAAATGAAATCAGTATCTCAAAGAGGTATCTGCACCCTCATGCTTAGTGCAACACTGTTCACTTAAGTGCATTTTAGCTCTTCACCTACATATTTATTTTAGTCAAAAGTTGCAAGTAGCTGGAGGAGGGCAAACACACTCTTCTGCCTTTGTAGATGCAGTTTCAACTGCCAGAAATGACGCTCCTTTCTTCATCCTCTCTGTCCAACTTCTGCTTATTCTTTTTGTTCTTGTTGTTTATTTGTTGTTGTTTTTATTTTGAGACAGGATCTCCCTATGTAGTCCAGGCTGGCCTCAAACTCTTGATCTTCCTGCCTTGGCTTCCTTGTGCTAGGGCTACAGAGTATTTAACCACTCCTGGTCCCTGCTTAGTCTTAAACATCAACTCCAACATCACCTTCTTATCAAAAACCTTTGCTGTCCTCTCTCCTAAGGCAGACTTGGATGCTCTTTTATCCCCTTCTATTTGTTTCCTTAAATCCCCTGTTTGTTTGCCTCTTCATCCCATGTACTAAATTGCAAGTTCCCTAAGGACAAAATCCAGAGCTGATTCCTCAGCACTCATTATTCCCACTCCAGGTTGGGCCAGAAGATGTTTGTTGTTGTTGTTGTTTGTTTGTTTGTTTGTACAAATGCCATTTTACAGAGCAACTCTAATCCTGCCTTATGCTTCTGTGACCCTGTGCAAGTTCTATGTCCCCAGTCTGTGATGGCATGCCCTTTGCCAAATCATACCAGTGTCTGCATTTTTTTTTTCCTGTGCTTTCACTGTCTTAAGCACTGCCCACCTCTGCCTGGTTCTGAAGTCAGCTTCCTTCTCCCCCCTTCCTTCTATTCCCAAGGCAATCAGGTCCTTCAATCACGGAGGTATAACTTCTAAGCAAGGTTGGGGGGGTGGGAGAGGCATGCTTGGGGTAGGGGGTTAGAGCTGGAAATTGGTTGAGGTCCATTTGAATTGCCATCGTGGCCAATGGCCCAGGCACTGGCCTGCCAAGAGGGCAGCCCTTGGGCTAGGAGCAAAGCTCTTCCTTTAAGTCACTGCAAAGTCCCTCATTTCCCTTGAGCAGTGCCAAGCCTCCTGGATCTTCTCAGAAAATGGACTTTGTTGGTTTAGTTACACTACAAGGCTTCTGCTCCTGCCCTGGCTGTTACAGCTTAAAGATTCCTGGTGTCAATCTGATTGAACAACTTAAATTAAAATGCAATAAAAGGAAAGCCAGAGGCTGAGTCCACTGCTGCCCTCTCTTGAGCTGTGAGCCCTTTCCCATACTATCTAAAGGCTCTGTAGCTGTAAACTTGGAACTCTAGTGTTGGGCTTAGATGCCCTTAAAGATTATTTATTCTACAAACTTGTTCCTGCTGATGGTGAGGCACCTCAGTTCATTTTCAGGTCCAGACAGGACTCTGAAGTCCTCAAGCTACCCAGTGGCTGGGACTTAGGATTCACCATCATCCAGGGTCTCTCACAACAGCAGGTGGAAGAAATTTTGTTTGAAAATGCCAGACTCATGCTCTTGCTTCCTTTTTGTTTATTGGATAACACTTTGTGGCAATAAAATTCATATATCATATGAATTCACCTATTTAAAGTGGTTTTACTTTGCATTTATTCAGAGTTGTACAACCATCTCCATTTTAGAATATTTTCACCATTCCAGAAAGAAACCCAGTAAAAATCATTTAGCTGCAATCCCCCAACCTCCACATTCTGCCTACTTGTAGACAATCACTAACCTACTTTCTGCCTCTATATCTTTGTCTATTCTGGACATTTCATACATATAATTGGAATCAAAATATGTATCTTCTTGAGACCACCTTCTTTTATCTAGCATAATGTTCTCAAGACTGACCTATGTATAGCATCGATTTCATTCTTTCTTATAATCAAATAACATTCTACCATATGAATATACCTCATTTAAAAACTGTATACATTTAAGGTGTATAGAATGTCTTGACATAGCACATTTGGCTTATCCATTCATTAATTGAATGACCATCTTTAGGCTACTGTAAATAGTGCTGTTGGAAACATTTATGTACAAGTGTTGGTGTGGACATTTATTTTCAATTCTCTTGGATTGAAAAATTTATTTGTTCTTGCATCTCGTTAACAACATCAATACCAATACTGATGAAGAACCTAAATCTTATTGCACACATTGACTTATAGAAAAATGGTGAGGACAGGCAGCTGGCTGGAGGAGAGGCACCAAGAGGTGAGTTGTTAACTTGATCCAGTTATTTGTTGTCCATTATTGCCTTGGGTCTCCTAATTCCCCAGTGAAGACCAGGTCCCTCCTTCTCAGTGGAATTATGTTCTCACTTCCAAAGCAATTTGCTTCTTCCTTACAAAGGGGACTGGTGGTTTTGTGTGGTGTTTTGGAACCTGTTGAGGAAATCATCTTTCAAGAACTTGTCTTTTGACAGAGTTGCAATTCTCAGAGCTCTGTGTGTAGGAAATAAGGTGCTACAGTGTGCTCTAGTTCCATACTGTCTGGGCACCCTGATCCACTCAACTTCTATCAATGTGTCTGTGTATACGTGGTGGTGAGGGGTGCTAAGATGAGAGGTGGATGTTGCTCTGGACACTTAGTAGATTGAACCATAATGAAATTGCCGACATTCATTCATTTTTGACCTATGAAAGTGGCAATTTCATGTGGCTCATGGAGTTGGACCTACCAGTTTCTGGTGTCCACTTCTTTTCCTTCTGGTGTTCCTCTTAGTGGCCCAGATTCTGTGCTCTGGGAAGCCTGTCAGCCCCTCCAGCCTCCTGGCCTTCTTCATTCAACCTTCTAGCAGACTTTCTCCAGCTGCTCAATCTAGTGCCCAGAAGCATGAACAGAAGTGGGGAGAGCACTGAGCTGGGGAGACCTAAGCTCAGGTCCTGATTCCTCACTGGTCTCCTGCTTCCAGCCTGCCCCCTTCAATCCTTGTCCCTTATAAGTACAGATGTGCTCCAGCCATCCTGGACTTCAAATCTTGCAGTGACTTCCCACGACTGTGGACTCCCTCATTTGGCTGAAAGACACAGCTTCAGCTGCTTTCTGCTCCAGCCATGCCTAACTATGGCCCCTGAAGGCACCTGTGCTACCACACTTCTTTGCCTTGGCACCTGCTTCCCCTCTACCTGGAAGACCTCATGCAGTCTTTCTCTCAGCTACCTCTGACTTAGCCTTCATGTCCACTCCTTAGGATTCTTCCCTGGGTCTTTGGGCTGTATGAAGAATCCTTACTCTGTTCTCATTTCTTGTGCTTCTGTGTCTTCTGGCATCATTGTCTATATTTTAATTACCTTTTTATATATCTGTCCTGTCTGTCTCCCTTGCTGGGTTGTAAGCTTCTTGACAATATCACTTAACTTACCCTTTAACTGTTGAAGCCAGGATAGAAGTCAGCAAACTCAAGTTTAAAAGAACTAAGCAGGGATGCTGTGACTCAGTCTCTCCATTTGCTGGAAATGGTCCAGAAGCTTGGGTATTGCCCATTGGCCTCCTTTAAGCCTCATTTGCCTACTGAGAATAGAAAGGAGTTCACTTTTAAGGATTCTTTTAATTCCTATGGTCTCAGAAACTGGGATATGAATCTTTACCTTTCCGGAGCCACACATAGGGATCCTGCGTGAACCCAGGGAGATAGATAGAAGAGGACTGCCTAAGGAAAAGGTTCCAAGGAATTTTAAGGATGATTATTTTCTGTTCTTTAAAAGTGTTTTAATTTAGCGAGTGTTTGCAGAGCACCTACGAAGCATGATAGAAAGTTATAAATACTAGCTTCCCTCTTTTTCTTGTGATGCTGCATTTCCAGCTAGTCTAGAAGTGCTGGTCTAAAGCCTGCCTTTGTAGATATTCTCTGCCGCCAGGACTCGAAGATGCGTTGGGCAAGGCTGTTCCACGTCTCCAAATTTGTCACTGCCGGCTCAATCTGATTCCGCAGCTGAGCCAGCGGAGATTGGCTGCGCAGGGCGGCCTGGGCGCCCTCTGGCGGCAGCGCTCAGAAGCTATGATCCAGCGGCAAGCTGGCGAGGGGAACGGGGAGGGAGGAGGGAGGAGGCGCGGGCAGGGGAGGAGAGGAAAAAGTTGCGCTGGGAAGTTTGGAAAGTTGGGAAGTGGCTGCTGCGGGCTTCGCCTCCCTCCGCGCGTGTGTGGGGAGCGATAGAGAAGCTAGCGAGCGCCTGCCATGCCCATCAGACTCCGCCTCGCCGCGCCCAGGAGCAGAGCTCACCTCGACTCCCTGCGGCCCGGCCCGGCCCGGCGCGGCCCCGGCCCCCCGCCCCCCGAGCCGGGTCCACCCCTCCCCCCGCCCCGGCGGCCCCAGCCCCCCGCCCGGCCCGGCTCCGCGCCGCTCTCCCGCCCTCCTCTCTCCCTCCCTCCCGGCCGCGGAGCAGCATGGCGGAGCCCGGGCAGCGGCCGCGCGGCCGCCCGCCGCCCCTCTGAGCCCGGCTCGGGGGCAGCCGGGCGCCCCAGACCTGACCCCCGCCCGCCGCGCCCTCCGCCGCACTTGTCCCACTGCGCGCCTCCTGGAGCGCCGCGCACCCCTGGGACTCTTGCGCGCCCCGGGTGCCCAGCATAACCCCGAGACCCTTCATCCCCGGATCTCGGTACTGCCCCAGGAACCCAGCCTAACCCTGGACCCCGGCGCGGCTCAGACACCCCCACGCATCCCAGGAGCCCTGCGCGCACGCAGAATCCCGGGGCTCCGCCAACCGGGCTGCGCGCCCTGGTGAGGGGCCCCGCCCCAGAGGGTCCCCTTCTTCCAACAGACGGAGCCCCGCCCCGAGGAACCCCCCAGGTCCAGCAGGGACATCCAGCCACGCCCCAAAGGGCTCCCAGCATCCCGCGGCTGGAGCCCCGCGCTCCAGAGAATCCTCCGTGCCCAGCTGGGGGCTCCCCGCCTTACTGAGGGGGTGCCGCCCAGGAGGATCCACCGCGTCCCGCGGGCCCCAGCAGGATGCACGCCGCCCTGGCGGGGCCGCTGCTCGCCGCCCTCCTCGCCACCGCCCGCGCCCGCCCGCAGCCCCTGGACGGAGGACAGTGCCGGCCGCCCGGATCGGTGAGAGAGCGCCTGCCCCGCCACTCTCCCGCCTGTCTGCCCCGGCACTCTAGCCCGTGGGGCTATGGTTTGGGTCCTGTCTTCCTCACCCACCTCAGCCCACCCACTCCACCTCCGCCCTCTGGGCACACCCTGAGCTCCCTTCCTTCGAGTCTGCTTGCCTAGCCTCCAGCTCCAAGCCGGAGCCGAGATGGGGCGCTCCTTCTCTTCCGATCCTTTTCCACTCCCAGACGGGCCGGCTCTCCTTTGGACTTTCAGTCCTTGTTGGACGTTTCCTTTCCCTGTGCCCCTTTTTGCTACTCATCCTTCTGACTTTTATCCTATCTTTACCTTCTGGTATCTCTCTGCCCACCTCTGAGTCTGTCTCCCCACATTCCTTGTCCTCTGACTTCCATCCATTTCTTTTGCTCTCCCAGCCTGCTCCTTTCCAGGCTTCTCTGCCTAACGCTGCCCTCTGGTTCAGACCTAAAGCAGGCTATCCTACCCTGGTGCTGGTTCCCACTTCTCTCTTCCTCTGCAGCCAAGGGCCCCAGCACCTATGGTCCTAAGTGCCCCTGTTTCCTGCAAAAGGGGGAAAGAGTCCAGCAAGAGGAAATGCCAGGAGATGCTGGCCTAATGTTCCTTGGAGATCATGTAATTACTGGTTCTCCTAATTTTCTTCCCTAAATCAAGAACTCCTTGATTTACCCCCAATGACTTTCCCTTTGAATGTAAATCAGTGCATGGACCATAACCCTGAACTGGAGGCCAGGAGACCAGAAAGCAGATGTAGGATCCTCATGTGCTGTCCTGTTAGCAGGGAATTAGTTGACCTTGGGCAAGGTGCACCTCTAGCAGCTTGCTTTGTGCAGAGACAGGGAGCTCTCTAGCTAGTAGTGCACTCTGTCTATTCCTAGTATGCTGAGATTTACAATTTTTGTTTGTTACCTTAAGTAAGGTACTATTTCCCCCCACAACACATATTTTTCATCTGTGCCTGAATCAGGAAAAAAATTATTACAAGTTGATCTAAAGTTTGCAAGTGATCAGTGAGTGGGCACTACAGGGACTTTTTAGATGGAAAATTACTTTGCCTGAGAGAAATGACAGTGCCCTTCTCATGCTCCTTTCTGGTGATCCTATTCTGGATCTGGAGAAAAGACCCTGGTGTGTGTGCCCCTACACATATGCACACAGATGTGCAAACACACACATCCTTAGTGGGAGCTTAGGTCATAGAAAGTGACAGAATTGGGAATGGAGACCAGGTATGTATTTTTGGTGGAGAAGCCTGGAAAGCACCCAGAATGTGTACATTTCTTGGGATTAATTCTATGGAATCCTCTCCTCAGAAACCAGAAATTGAGACTTGACTTGGCTTTGCAAGGTTTTAAAGCACTTTCTCATCTATGGTCTCAGCTAGTGGAGCAAAGGAGCTAACACCCTAGACCTGCCCTCCAAGAAGAAAGCCGTATCCATCTGATGAATGGGAAGTAGCTGTTGAAATCGGTGTGCTATTTTTAATAGGTGTTCTGCTTTCAAAGTGCTCTTGGCATGTGTCTTCTAATGGTTGTATTTAAAAGTTATATGACTTCCTCCCTTCTTGCCAGAGCAGGACTTTTGGTTCCCCTTGCCCCACCCTCCAAATGAAACACCACCAGTGAAGGTTTGGCTTGGCCAAGCATGAATGTTCTCAGGTGGTGCGGCAGGCCTTGGCTCTCACAGTGAAAGCAAGTCATAATGAGAGACTCCCTTCATCGCCCACTTCCTCTTTGCCTGGCACTGCTCTGGGGGCTTCATAAACATATATTGTGTCTTTTAATCCTCCCCCAAACTCCTGCTCTCACTCACATTTTACAGATGAGGAAACTGAGTCTGTGGGGAGTGAGTTGATTCACTCAAGATTATTCATCTAAGATAGGGCAGAGCCAGGGTTTGAATGTATCCTTGCAAGCTCTTTGTAACAGCTGAAGTGGGTCTCTGACTTCTGTCCCTCTGCTACCCACCTGTGCCAACCCTGGGTCTGCTCTGTTGCCTTCAGCCTCACTGCCCTGCCTGTCTTTTCCTTTCCCCCTGCAGCAGAGGGACCTGAACTCCTTCCTGTGGACTATCCGGCGCCATCCCCCAGCTTACTTGTTTGGCACCATCCATGTCCCCTACACCCGAGTCTGGGACTTCATCCCAGACAACTCCAAGGCAGCTTTCCAGGCTAGTGCCCGTGTCTACTTTGAGCTGGACCTGACAGACCCCTATACCATCTCAGCACTGGCCAGCTGCCAGCTGCTGCCACATGGGGAGAACCTGCAGGATGTGCTGCCCCGAGAGCTCTATTGGCGCCTGAAGCGTCACCTGGACTACGTGAAGTTAATGATGCCCTCATGGATGACACCCGCACAGCGTGGCAAGGGACTCTATGCCGACTACCTGTTCAATGCCATCGCAGGCAACTGGGAGCGCAAAAGGCCCGTGTGGGTGATGCTTATGGTAAACTCACTCACGGAGACGGATGTGCGCTCCCGTGGTGTGCCAGTTCTGGACCTCTACCTAGCTCAGCAGGCTGAGAAGATGAAGAAGAGCACTGGAGCTGTGGAGCGGGTTGAGGAGCAGTGCCATCCACTCAATGGGCTCAACTTCTCCCAGGTAGGCACATGCCAGCCCAGAGTGGCAGCCCCTGGGGCTCAGGCCTCTTCTCTGACTATTGTCTTCTTCCTCCAGCAGGTAGCCTTTCCCCAGCAGGAGATCTTTCTGGCCCTGAGGCAGCACTTCGCTGCATTAGTAGAATGAGGAGCCACAGTTTGGGTGTTTTCTTCCATTTCAGTGGTTCACTGTTGGGGATATCCACTCTCTACCTGCTGTGCTTGCCTGAGCAGAAGGAATTTCCCTGGGAGCATCAGAGTGATCCAAAACAAAAAGAGGGAGTTGCCAGTTCACATCAGGCTTTTTGAGGCCCTGGTGTCTCCAGAGCAGGAGGCTGTCATGAAGCTGTTGTGTCTGTATGGAGGAGGACATGATGCCTGGGCTGGGCTGCTGGGCAAGTGTCATGGACCTGTCCTCTGCTAGCACTGGTTTGCTATTTCAGGTGAAGCACTGCAGAATCCTCCGGGCCCTTTGCTAAGTTCTGCGACCCTCAGACTGCCTCCCTAAGGTTGGGAGAAAGTCAGCAAGGAGACTTTGGGGGTTAATAATTTCAGAGAAATGTGTTTGCTTAAAGGTTGACAGTTCTGATTTCTGAACCTCAGGAGTTGGAGCAGGGAGAAGGGAGGGGCTTAAAAGGTTTAAAGTCTGGTTGCCAGAGACCTGATCCAGCAAAATGTCATTAAAAGCCGGTCTCCATGGGCAGAGGTCATTCGCAACTCACTGGTCCTAAACTCAACTCTGAGGCCCTGGGAACAATGAGTTTACATCTGAGGCTTGAGAACAGGACTGTCAATCCCAGAATGGGGGCTCCCAGACTAGTGGCTCCTACAAGGAGACCCCAAGACAGTGTTTGGGCTGATGCCCCGAGTGATGTGTGACCCCCAAAACATATATGTTTATAATTAAGGAGACAGCCCAATAAAATGACGAAGCCAAAAAGTCTGCCACTGGAATCGGACCTGCTTGCTGCTCCTGAGATGTTGCAAGCTCTTCACCAGGGAAACCGTGGCAGAAACTGATCCCCCTTCCACGATCTCTGGCCTTTGTTTTTCCAGGGGAAATGCAATATTGTCCCCAGGGAGGTAAGAAGCCAGATTGATTTGCCGGCCAAATGAAAGGCGGGTTTGTCGGTTCTCCTGCTGGCTCTCCCATAATTGTGGAGTCCTTACCCAGAGGGCCCCAGTGGCAGGAATATTGGGGCAGTTAGTCACGCCCCGCAGGGTTCTGACTATGCCTGACTCCTTCTCCATGGGGGAAAATCCTGTGTATTCTCTTTGCTGGTGCTAAGTTCTCTGAACATAGCGGCTTGTTCCTTCTGAAGTGACTTTTCCCTTGCCAGCCTCAAGAGCCGATATTATCTGTGCTGGGCCCCCAGTGTTTACCGCCCATCTCATTTTAGAGGCAGTTTTGTGGGAGGCCTCTCTGCTCAGAGACCTCATGTCTGGCCTGGATATCTTTTTTAGGTTAAGGAGGTGGAAGATCCACCATCACTCTCGACACCCTTTTTGTACCAACCACAGAGGACCCCAACAAGGGCTGAAAGGGAGCACTCGAACTCTCTGGTTAAACAGCCCCTGGCTTTAATCTGTCTCTCTTAAAACAACAAAACTATCTTTCTTTAGGGGTCTGGAAACGCTGCTGTTCAGCCAAATGATGGCTCTGCTAGGTTGAAAACATTTGCTGCAAAGTGTGTGAGGTTATGTTTTAGGAAAAGTTCCTGAGAGCCATTCATCGGCTAGCAAGGAGCCCGCTGACAGTCTCCAAAGCCCATGTTTGAAGATCAAACAGACTCCAATTTCTGTTGCAAAAACACGCCCACCTTCACCACCAGCCTGGGCCCGCTCTTCAAATTGTTCTTGGGTCCAGCATCTCTAAAGGGCTGAGCAAAAGAAAACAGGACTTCTCTTGATTCTCTAATCTACACACCCTTCATCACCTGCCCAAGCATCTGACTATGCCAATTTGTCCTGTTATCATTTTGGAGGGAGGTGATGAAACCTCTCCTCCATCCTCTTGGACTAACTGGGAAGGGTGGGATTCCGGAACCCTAACCCCAAAGTCAGAAATGCAACAGCTTTCTCGGTAAAATTGCATGTGCTCATGCACATTTTGATAGGAACATCTGTGATGCATTATTGTACTGAAATATCTGTTAAGTGCATCAGATTTTTATTTTTTCTTTCTTCGAAGCATTACTGTTATTGCAAAATATTTGGGTGGGGGGAGCAACAAGAGAGGAAGGCGAGAAAAGGAAAGCTTTTAAGAATGCCTTTTCATTAAGGCCTGGGATTTTAGTTTAATTTAGGTGTCTTAAAAACATTTTATTCATTTTTTTTCTGAGCAAAAATACCACATTTTTGCTTGTTAAGTGGGGAAAGAATGTTTAAGTTTTGGGACTCTCAGAGTTGGAGGAACCACTGAAAAGCTTGGAAGGCTGGTAATTTGCATAGCTTGGAAGATCAGGTTGGTAGGTTTTGACCTTCGATTTGAAATTAAACTGAAGTGCTAGATCCACTATCACCATGATCTTGCCATGTGACCTTGGGCAAGTCAGTTCCTCTCCCTGGGCCCTGTTTTCTTTTCCTGTGAAATGAGACACCAGGATTAGGTCATCTTTCAAGCCCCTTCCAGCCCTGACATTCCATAGGACAATTCTAATCAATTCCATGTGCCATGCTGGGCACCCTACATGAAACTCCACATGCATTTTCATTTCTTTGAATTCTCACAACAACCCTATGGCTTTTTAAGATGGGCACCCAGAAAGGTTGGATGACTTGCCCAAGGTCACATGGCTAATAAGGAACAGAGCATGTCTACTGGCCTCTAAATGAAGGATGTGTGCTTCTAGCTGCCCCATGCTGTTTCTGTAGACTTCCTCCTGTTTAGGTGCTTAGTATCCTCTTATAATTCTTTCCGTAGTCCTTCCTTCTGTTTCTGTCTCCCCTCTAGGACTTAAGTGCTTAAATTTTTATTTCTGGAGGAATTTGTATTTGTAGAGAAAATATTTCCTTTGGTTATTTGTCTGGAGTGGTGATAGGAAGGCAGGGCTTCTAACGGTTTTCCTGATGTAGTATAGACAGCTTAGCCTGGTGGACACAGACAGAGATTTGTATATAACCTTGGGCAAGATTCAGTGTTCCTATCTATAGGGTGGGGCATTAGTTACCAGCCTATCGAAAGTGAACTATTTTTGTGAGGACATGAGAAAATACTACCTGTGGAAGATTGTTGAGAGGACAAACAACTTCTAAGATATTGTTTCTGTATTTGGCAGAAAGTCTAAGTGGGCTACAGAGCAGGGGAAGAGGAGGGATGCTTGAAGCAGTCATGTCCAGATCTTATGACAATCTTGGGATCTGCAGATTCCTATCAACTCTGCCTGCTGCCTCCAGAGTCTGGTACTAGCTGCCATTCTCCCTCTAGGGAGCCTCAGTACTCCCCTCCCCCTCCATACACTGGAGGCTCTGGATTCTTCCAGGTAAATTAATAGAACAAGGACCCTATCATTCTCTACTTTATTGTGTTTTAATCTGCATTAGCACTATCCAGAGTATAGAGCCAGAACTCAGGGGCATGCCTACCAAAGGCTTATAAAATTCCTTCAACCCTGCACCAGGGAGATAGAAACCACAAAATCATTTACAAGTTTTGTCTCTGTGTGGTGTGCAGCATTGAGTCTCACAAGTATATTAACCTTATAGAAATTCTGCGGTTTATTATCATATCTATTTTAAAGACAATAAATTGAGACTTGAAAAGGTTTGGTTATTTGGCTGTGATCACATAAATAGGCCAAGTGGACTTAGGGTTAGTAGGCATCTGAAAGATGGATTGATGTTGGTTTTAATAGTCAGATGGCACTATCTGGTGAGAAACAGTTAATGTGTGTGGAGGGGCATCTTCATTTTTTGCTAAAAAAAGTAAAAGAGATAATTAGAAAGTGCCAAAACTATTTTTCTCCCTGACTTATAAATTGGATCTGAAGGTAATTCTAAATAGACATTCCCAAAGACATTCTGGGCACCAACTGCATCCCTGGAATGCATCCTCAGCTTTCCAAGGGACCACTGTGAAGATTGCTCCCCTAATGCAGGCTAAACCTGCATAGTTGAATAAAGAAAGTTTCCTTGGTTCAGAATCATAACTATATTTATACTATGAGAGATCTCTTAATACCATAATCTTGTGGGTCACATGTCAGCATATGAATTTTAGAGGGAGATAGACATCCACACCATAATGTGGAGAGTTCAGATTCAAAGCAGACTCTTATTTTCACTCCATTAGTACCTTGGCTATGAGTTTGGGTAGTCCTTTTCCCTGCATAGGCCTAAGTTGTCCCCTTTATTCTACCATTGGGCTAGATGATTTCCAGTACCAGCCCATTTCTGCCATCTTTGGTGCTCATCTTTGGCCCCTATATCTTGGAAGTCCTGAGCCATCCCACTCTGAAACTTTGAGCCTGAGTTATCCATCATTGTCAAGCTTGTTTTTGGCGGGCTTCTACTGATACCTACTTGTTGGGAAGCCTGTTGGTTTTGGTGGGTCATCCTGCTGGCTGTCTGCAGAGTAGAAACAGTGGTGGCATAGTCTGCTGGACACCCACCCAGGCTCAGTCTTCTCCTTCATCATGGCTCCTCTCCATTCGTGTCCTCATTCATTCAACCAGAGCACTCATTGTGTTGTGTTAGTACAGGATCTGGAAACAGAGACCCAGGAACTACATAGATTTTGCTCATTGTCTGAGGGTGTGTATTGCTTTTATATCCTGAGTGGTTGTCATTACTAGTTCTCTTTTACAGTTGTGGAAAGTGAGGCACAGAGCATGTGAATATTAGTCTGTCCTGTGTCCTGATTCTTCACCCTTCATAGAGAGACCTTGTTCTTTCTTTTGCTTCCTGTTTCATGCTCTCCTCTTTCAGAACCAAGGTCTAATTTCCCTCTTCCAAGAATGACCATTCTCCAATGCCATAGCCCCCTCCAAGCCTCTGTGGCAGCCCTTGAATCCCACACTGTTGAATCTTGTTAGATCTCTGCTTCTCAGAGTAAAGGGAACAAACACCTCCCTCAAGGCAGCCGTGCCCTGGGAGGATCTCAGACTATGCGAATTCTCTTCTCTCCAGAAATCATCCAGAGTGAGAACCCCTTAGTCAAGGGCTCTGTGTGGGATTCCACTCAGGATGGCCGGGATGCACCATGTAAGTCCAAAACCCAGACTAAAAAAAAAGGCTTCTTCCAGCCCATTGCATCCACTGTGCCTCCCACTTAGCACCCTCTGGCTGGGAGCCATTAGGCAAATGTCTGTCACGTGGTAAGGAAGTCCCTTCAGTGACCCTTTGGCATGTATACACTCAGATTCCTTCAGAGTCCCGGTGGCTCTTTGCAAAGAGCCCCCAGCTGGGATGGCAAGCTCTGCCTGTCTGTTCTCTGTGACCTGGTTGATCCAGATCTTAGCATCTAACATCTTATCTGAATGGGGTGGGGGTGGGGTGGAAATGATGGCAGGAACATGATGACAAACTCAGAATCAGGACACAGGATGGACACATCTGTCTAAAGAAAGTGAGGTCCTGAATGAAGCTGGAGGTGATCAAGAATTCATGAAATCTAGCCTCAGATCAGAAGCAAGACTTCCAGGCTCAGAGAATCTCACCCATAAGCCCAAACTCTGAGGCTCAGGGAACCAAAGAATAGTGAAATCTTAGAACATGACACTCAGAGACATTTTTGGACTAGAATAATCTTCATGTCATGAAATCCTAGCTTCTTAGCTTTGAAGCATTTTCAGCTCATCAACACAGACTTCTAAAATCTGAGAGTTGGAAGGGTACAGTTTTTAAGAATTCCAAGAAGCCCCATCTGCAAACATGTTGTCTGATCTCCTTCCCCTACCTCGCTCTCCAGTCCGTGGCCAGAGAGAGTCTTACCGCCAAAGCACTTTCTGATGGAGATAAAAATGGGAGCGTGCCTGTGTTAACAGTTCCCATTTGGACATCTCTCAAAGCCAGGAAGAGGTCGCCTGGTAATGCAGCTTTCCTAGGGAGGAAACTAAAGAATGCTGGCGAGCCCCACAGCCTGCCAGCTGGGCCGCTGACGTTCTTTTCCCCTTGAGTTTGCTTCTAAATATTATCCACTTCACTCCCTTTTATCTCCCATCACTGGCTCTCTGTCCACCCACTTAATCCACAGGCAGCCGGTGGCCCAGGCTTCAGCTTTGTTTCACGGCTGCCAAGTCGTCTCGCCAGGCCACTCCTCCAGTATCCACAGACTTTTAGATCTGTGCAGTATATCTGCTGGAACACAAGACTGTTGCCCCAAGCTTGGAAACACTGTTGCTTCTGGTAGGCCCCCTCCCTCTTTAGGAATTTCCTCTTTTTCTTTTCTACTTTTGAATCCTGAGATTTTCAATGCTTAGCTCAAAGCTGTACCTCTTCCAGGAAGTCTTCCTAGAATGCTCTCAAGTCTAATCTGTTCTGGAAGACTTGGTCCAAATCTTTGTTTAATGAGCCAGCCACATGCATTTTTTTTTATCCCTCTGTGGAATTCTTTATGGCATTTTATGACATTCTTTCAGCACTTCTTTGTTTTACTTTGTAATTATTAGTTAGACAGTCTTTCTAACCTAGATCAAAATGTGCTCACAATTGATTACAAAATTTGGCTAAATGTGCTCCAGTTCTGAAGTTGGACTCTGGTATATTCTCGTGGTTTGGATGTTGCCAGCTCTGGATGTTAAAAGGAGATGTCTTGGCCTCTGTGTCACAAAAACCCCTCAGACTTTCCACCCAAGACATATCCAGTATCTTCAGTACTGTCACTGGCCCACTTAGTCAGCATCCATGAGTGTCTGTCAGGCTTGTCATCCTCCATCCTGGGATATTTTGTTTTCTCTTCTTTATCTGTCACTTGTGAACAAAGCTTCTTTTTTTCTCCTTTTCACTGCCCAGGGCAAAGGCACCTCTCCACGCTGACTCCATCCCTCCACTTACCTTCATTTTAAAATATCTAGTTTTGGGATGGGGACATGGCTTAAGTGGTAGAGCACTCACCTGGCATGTGGAGTCCCTGGGTTCAGTCCCCAGTAACAAACGTGTACACACACACAAGTCTAATTTTTATCCTTCTTTCACTGTCTTGGTTTGGGGGCTCCAGTGATGCTGAGTCATACAGTTTTTCCCTCCTTCCATCTCACATCCAGTCCTTGCTTATTCCTTTACACATTTGTGTGTTCTGTTCTCTCAGTCTGAAAGAAGCTTGCCAGCTTTTATTGTCTTGCTGACTCCTACTCATCTGAATGTGTAAGGGTCCTTGAGAACTATCCTCATGAAAGGCCTGGGGTCTTCAAACACATGGTAGTTTATAGTAAGACTTTTATCCATGGTCACCAGATTGAACTGCTCCTGTGTGCTGATACCACCTTTTGATAACTCAATTGTTTGAATGTAGGTGCAACAAGTGATTGACGTTTAGCGTGCATTTTGAAAGGCCTGGTGGGCAAGTTGTACTTGGGCCACACCAAATGCCTGGCTGGCTACCCTTGAAAAGAGCCAGAAGGTCATCAGACTAGGCCCATAAAAGTCAGTGTCCTGGGGCTGAGGGACAGCTCAGAGCCTAGGGATGTGTATGGTCCGCGCAATTGCACCTGCCACTAGATTCTGTGTTTTCTGACTGTCTCAGGCAAGGTGGGGTGACCTGCTGGTCTTTGGATCAGCACCTGGCCAATATCTCCTCCCCCGCAGTCAGTACACATATACATCTCCCTGCTCTGAGTGCCAGACCTGGTCACCTTTTATTTCTGATGCCCTCCTTTTTCTTCCCATTGGTTAGAGAAGGGCAGGAGGAAGCATCAAAATGGATTTTTATTTGCTCTGACCTTGTGGGCCTGTGTTCTCTGTGTGACATGCCTTCACAGCAACATCCTGCTCTGAGTCTATCTTTGGAAGCAAAAATTAATCTTTACATAAATTCACACATCATGGTACATAGAAAGCCTCTAGGTGTTGACCTACCATAGCCTAGTGCACCTTCAGTGCCCAGAATCAGTGCACTTACTAGGAATATAGGTAACCTTGGGTGAGTTACAGAACATGTCTTTGCCTCAGTTTCCCAATTTGTCAACTTCCTGGGATTATTGTGAGTGTGTAAAGCACTGTAGTTCTAGCTATGGTAAAATTTTCATTTTAAAAATTACCGTTGTTGTACAATTTTCCCGGAATGATTTTAGTTCCTACTGTGTGCCAGATACAGGATATGTGCCAAGACAGAAAAGTGAGCAAGAACAACCACACAGCCATACTGATACCCAGGTGCTTACTTTCTGGGTAGGGAAGGAGGTAAACAGACAAACCTTATACTGCAGTGAGATGGAGGTGGAGGCAGGTCAGGCAGTGGTTTTGGAAGAACGGGAGGTACACAGTTTCCCCAGCCCTGGGAAGGAAGACCAAGGAAAATTTCCTGGTGGAAGCCACAGGGAACCCTGATAGGAAGGAGTAAAAAGCTAGGCAAAGGTGATGTGGTTCTAGTCTCAGGACACTGAAGGCACCAAGATGATGCAAGGGTGGGAGTGGTGCATCTGGGGGCTGTGGTAGATCAGCTTGTCCTTTGCTTGTGTGGGCTGTGACTAGAGATCAGCCTAATGAAACCGCGTGTCTGGTGTCTGTCTACCTTCGCTATGGCGCGACGTCTCTGTCTCTAGGCCAGCCAGCACACCCAGTCCTGCTCCTTCTCGCTCTGTAAGGGGGACCCGGCGCGCCCCCGGTGGGAGCCGCGTTCTGTGCGCGGGGCTTGGCCGGGCCCCCACGTGGCCGCGCGTCCGCCTCTGCTCTGGCTGCGGAGCGTAAGTGCGCGCGTTTCCTAAGAGCTGCGGAGCGCTGGGACTCCGGGAGTTGGCGCGCACCTCTGTGCTGCTCTGGCCTCAAGGCCACATGGGTGGAGACCTGCGGCCTCCCGCAGGGGAGGTGGTGGCCAGGTGTGAGGCCAACCATGTCTAAAAAGTCAGGTCTCTTTTCCACTCCTCCTTCCTCTTCTGTTGAAAGGATTTACCTCCTTCCACTCCTACTATGGTTATTTAAATTTCCTGGGCTTATGGACTTAATGTGCTGTGTCACCATTAGTAATTTAAGCCATGAGTTCCGTTTGAAAACCCCTTTTAGAAAGAAAGATCGAGGCGGAGAAAGCCACTTGGAATCTCTCTGGCTGATCGTTTAGCCTGAGTTTGAGAAGAAACAAAAGCCTGCGTAATTGGCAAAGGTAGTTCCAACCATTTGCATCCGAGTTGCAATCTCCAGACACTGCTTTCCCTCCTGTCCTCCAGTCCCCGAAACACCATAGAGAAGGGGCCTAGACTGGTTTTCTGGACTTTTTTTTTTTTTTCCCCAGTGTGGTTACCAGCTCAGAAACCTGACCGAATTTGTTTTCTGTCACTCAGTACCAGGTGTTGGGTCTCCCAGATGTCCATCCTGGTGGCCCTGGTATCACCTGATTATGAACAGTTTTGAGCACCAGGCCCTGTATTTAAGCTGCTGAGATGCAGTTTATAGAATTGTGGACTGGACATGGGATGGGTAAACTGATGTACTTTAGTATCTCCTTGGTATCACTGATTGGTCATTGTGCTTGACCTTGACTGGGATGTTTAGTTGACCTAGCAAGCACTACAGGGTCCTGACCATGGACCATGCTGAGACCTGTGGAGTCCTACCTGCTGGTGGGCTTGCAGGGAATCATATGTTTATTTGCTTCCATCAGGCTAGTTTCTCTAGGAGGGTGGTGAGAAAGGAATACAGGCTCTTTGATGAAGGTGGCTTTGAGAGAGACTGACTGCAGGTGGGATAGGATTTGGATCCCTGGAGCTGGAAAATGGTCCGACTGGGAAGAAGGAGATTGTTAGGCAAAGGTGGCAGGATGGGAAAATATGGAGAGCAATCAAAATAGCCTTTCTAGTCCTTCCTTACTTTCCCTTTTCTATTCAGCCCCCAGGACAGCCATTGTTATCAGTGCCTATTATGTGCTAGGCTTCAGGTTTATCACAGTACACTCCAAAATTAATCCTGAAAGATCAGTATGATTTACCGCATTTTAAGGAAATTGAGGATATGTACTTTGTGAAAAATGAGGAACCTGGGGTTTTAGCTTAGATTTTTAGATGCCTTAAGCCAGAAACTGGACTGGAGTTTGAATTCCAGCTCTCCCACTTTGGCTGGATGGCTGAGAGCTGCTTCCACATCTGAAAACCATGGGGCTCACAATAGTATTTACCCCCTGGGGTTGTTGTGAGGTGTAAATGAAGTGAGACCTATAAGCAGCATAGCTGAGGGCAGGGCACACAGTAAGGGGTAATGGATGTTAACTGTGGTGGTTTAAGTAGTGGTCATTTAATTATTATTATTGGCCCACTTTCAGGCTGTTTGTGTGTTGAGGCAAAGCTGATCCTATACAAAAGATGGCTTTCCATCCTTTGGTCTCTCACGCTGAGTTTCATCCAGAGTAGGGATGAGCCTTTGGTTGGTCTGAGGAGAACTGTGTGGTCTGACAACCCAGAGGATGGTCATTTTTTCCTCACCATCTGGGGTATGCAATGTCTGACCATATTCATTCTGGCTCAGCTTCTCCATGATCTCCTGCTGTTCCCTGCAGTGAGGACACCAACAGGAGGGAGACTTTTTCCTGTCTGAACATACATCCTTTTCCTCCACTGCTCAGATAGGTGAATGTTAATAGCAGCGATTCAAAATTCCTGGGAGAGTCAGGAAGGCTAAAGCTTACTGTCAGTCAGGGAGATGACTTTATTAGCAAGTTCTCCGTGCTCTTAGAAATACTAAGTGCATACATATTTTTCCTCTTCTGTCCTGCAAAGAAATACCCTGTAAATACTTAGTGAACTGGATTAATTTATTCTTTCATTTGTTTGACAAGCACTACTGGGAACCACGCTATGCCAGGCTCAGTTTCAGGTTCTGGGGGTTCAGAGACAAATCTGGGGTTGATGGGGAGAAGAGCGGCTGATGTGCCCAAAGGAGAGGTGCCTCACAACAGATGTGCCAAGGATGATTCTCGTCCTTTACATGCACTGTCCCACCTCATCCTCACAGCAGGTTGTTAAGTAGATTCAGCCCCATTTCACAGGTGAGGAAACAGACTGGGAGAGGTAATTCACTTGCCTGGGAGTCACACAGCAAATGAATGAGGATCTGGAGCTTAAACCAAGTAAATATGGCTACAGAGCCTGTGCTCTCAATCCCTCTGCTTCTAATGAAAAGAGGGGGTGTGACCCAGAGGAGGAGAAACTGGAATCTGAGAGTAGAGGAGCAGCTCTTTTGAGACAGGTAAGTGGTGACAGAGACAGATTGTTGAGAGACTTTTGAGCTTCCCTCCTGAAGAAGTCTGCAGCTCTGGCAAGGAGAGAGTGAGGGAGTCTACTTGCCAGGAGATGGGGTGAGGACTGAGCACAGAAGCTGACCTTGCAGGTGAAGGGCTGGAAGGGCTGGCTGAAGGCCAGCTGATCCACAGCAGCTCCAGTGTGGATGGCTGGGATGCTTCTCTGCAAGTGCAGGAGTGGGGACATGTGACAAAGGGCCACCCTAGACCCGAAGATCCCTATTAAATTTGTCACAGTAGCTGAACAGAATGCCACTTCCCATCTGTGTTTCATACAATCCACAGTGTCACTGTTGAGTGCCACCCCCAAGTAACAAGGCCTTTGCAGGGATTCTGGTCATCTGGAGGTCCTGTGGCTGCTCCCAAGGGGAATGAGCTGCATGCATCCTTGCTGTCCAGGAGTAGATGCTCCACTAAATGCAGCATACTAGCAGCTTGCCTTCATGAGTGCTTTAGTATGAACTCAGTCCTGAAGGGCCAGGGGTATTCCTGGGTTCATGAAGTGCTTGATCCTGGGTGCACTGAGGGGTGGGGAGCAGTGTCCAACTTCTGCATGTCAGAATTTCTTTTGGATAATAATTGACTTGCTGATTCATTCATTCATTGGTCAAACTGGACCACTTCCAGGTCCCTTGGTATGAGAAAGCAGCTGCCCTGGAGGGAGGGTCCTTTCTCTCATCCTTCAGATCCAGGATGACCCATTATAGGCCCAGAGTGATAGGGCTTCCAGCTTCAAGGCAGTGTTTGCCTTTAGAAATTAGGTGGTGAAGTGGTCTGGGCTTGAATGTGACAAGCTGTAGTTACACAGTACAAATCCTTTGGGGAAGGAACCTGAGGCCCTAACCATTTCTAACATGGCTGTTGTAGTACAGATCCGTGTCCTCACGTTTCCTGTGACCTCTTTGTTGGCAGATTGCGGCAGGGTGGGGGGGAGTGTCCACTTGTTCAAAGTGAGGGTGGGTGGAGGCATGTGGCTGCTGAAGGCTAAGTGGAAGAAGTGGGACAGGGGAGGGTCTGCAGTGCATAGTGAGCACACGGGGTTGAGGGTCCAGTAGCATGCACCAGAGCAGGCCCTGCCCTAGCTGAGCTCCCTTGGTGGTGTGAGGTTGTTTGGTAAACCAGAAACCACAATCCTGCTGCTGCAAAGCCACTCTCTAAGCTGGCTCTGACCTCACTAGAGCACAGCATTTTATATTTTATTCTCTGTCACATTTATGTTCTGTCTCTCCCTTTAGACTGAAGTTCTTTGAGGACAGGAACTTCATTTAGTGACTTTTGGTTCCACAGGGCCTGCCTTCAAGTATACACTTGGGAATTCTTTGAGCCACATCCATAGACCATCACCTAAATAATGGGGTGGAAAACACAAAGCCCTCAGCCCCCCTGTCATTTTACCCAGATTTTCAGGTTTGGTTCCGGGAGGTCAAACATCTGCCAGCTACCCGCATGCATGTCCCATTGTAGCACTCACGTGTTTTGGTGTTGGGTGGCCATGACTACTGAGGATCTTCTTACCCTCTCAGGCTCTGACTAGCTCCTGGTAGGGCTGTGGGGGCCGTGGTGTCCCACCAATTCCTTGTTCCCAGAGTTGGCTGCAGGGCTTTGAGTGGGCCACCCTGGAGGTGGGAGCTGCTTCAGTTTGGATCAGAGGTATCTTCCCAGCCCTATCCCACATCCTCATTCCTCACGCTTCTGTATTTTTTCCAGGGCACAGATCAGAGCTTCTGTTTGCTGGTCATTCTGTGATCCTCACACAATATAAATGAAAGCTGCTAAAACCAATAAATTCAAACCATGTGTGGAGCATGGGGAGGGCACGTCAGAGGGCTGCAGCGTGAGGTGGCGTCAGCTCTGATGGTACCCAAGCTGATTTGTATATGAGCAAAGTAAATACTCAAAGCCATAAACAGCCCTGCGTCTCCCATTCTTGCTGGGATTCAAAGGCATTTAATAGGAACACACACTCTCTGCTTCTTATAAACAGAGTGAGTGTCTCTATGTGTGCTGACCTAAATTCTGCATTTCATCCCTGGGAAACCCAGCCAGTCATTCTAGCTGGAGATTGCAGAGAGGCTGGGTGACTGGGATGGGTTCCTTGTTTCTGGTTTTGATAATTTGTCTAGCACTTTAGCTTTGCAAAGGGCTACCTCTGATTCTCTCCTGTCCTTAGAGCAATCCTGTCTAAGTCTGTGCTGCTATGACAGAATACCATGGGCAGGGTAGCTTATAAATAATAGAAACTTATTTCTCCCAGTTCTGGAGGCTACGAAGTCCAAGACTGGGGTGTCAGCAGATTTGGTGTGTGACCAGCTTCCTGGCCCACAGATGGTACCTTTTCACTGTGAGCTCACATGGTAGAAAGGGAGAACTCTGGTCTCTTTAGTCCCTTGTGAGGGCACTAATTGTACTTATGAGGAGTCGACTTTCATGACCTAATCACCTCCCCAAAGTTGTACTTCCTAATACCATAGCTTTGAGATTAGGTTTCAGCATAAGAATTTTAGAAGGAAATAAACATTCAGATGATAGCAGTGGGTGGGATGAGGTGGCCATTTCTCCCTTCACCCTATACTGACGAGGAACATGAAGCCCAGGAGTGTAAATAAACTTGCCTAAGATTGCATAGGGTTGAACTGGGACATCATTCTTCTCTTCTCTGTTAGAGCCCTCTGATGTCCATTTTCTTTTCTGTGAATAATTCTGTTCTCAGAATCCTCCCTCATTTCCTTACCCCTCAAACATCTCCTGGAGCCCGTCTGTCCTCTTGGTCTCTGAGTCCTCTGTTACTTTCCATCTTTCCATTCTTGTTCAGGAAAGAGCACCAGAAAAGGAGCTAGACAGTCATGGGTTATGGTTCTGGTTTCTCTGCCCATCACTGTGGGACTTCCAAGTCCCTTCTCTAAGTTTTCATGGGTATAGGATGGGGATGAGAATAACCTGATAAATGTTCACACTTCACCCCACTTTGCAGCCCTGGAATCTTTGACCTACTAACTTTCACATTAAAAATGAATTAGCCCTTAAAGTTGTATAGAATTGAATCTGACATACATACATACATACATAAATGCATGTCCAACTGATGAAACCCAAATCACATCGGTGGATGGAGTCAGTGTCAATTTGTTGTATTTGATACTGTACTGTAGTTATATAGTAGTTATATTAACATATTACCATTGAGGAAAACTGGGTAAAAGGCATATGAATCTGAAATTAGCTCAATATAAAAAGTTTAATTAAAAGCAATGGAGTAACCTTCCCAGCACCTTCATTCACTCATCTTCTGTGCCTGCTCTGCAAGCCAGTGAACACAGAAGAACAAAACTCTTGCCCTATCTCCTACAGGTGTCCAAAGCCCACCCCCAATTTCCAGCACCCTTTTTAAGTCACTCCCTTGAACTTTTTCCCTGGCTTTTTCTTCCATAGCACCTGCTGTGTCTTCCATGTCACCTGCTGGCATTCTGTATATTTTACTTACTAATTGCTCTTCACCCCATCACTACCAGCTCCACAAAAGTAGAGATTTTTGTCCATTTTGTCTCTATCTTTAGCACCTAGAACATGCCTGGCACTTAGCAGGTAATCAGTTAATGTTGAATGACTGAGAGGTGACAGACGGGAAATAAGTACACAAATGATTAGTATGTAGTCTGGAGGGGAACAAAGCAGGGCCTCAGGGGAGTGAGATAGTAGAGGAAATGTCATTTGGACTGTAGGTTTTTCCTCAAACCTTGCAGGCCTTCCTGTTGTGTGAAGGGTAAAGTCCCAGCTTCTTAGATTATAGTCTACTCATTCATTCCCTCTTAGTCACTTACCAGGTGTTTCTTTGAGCCATTACTATGTGCAGGTCCCTATAGCACTGGCTGAGATGAGGCAGAAAGAAATCTTGCCCTGGGAGGCCTTGAGAGGGTAGGAGAGGGGACAAGAATATAAACAACACATGGGAAGGAGGAATGAAGCAGAAGTACTGAAAGGTCTGGAAGGCCTTTTCTGGTCTAGCCTGAGCTCATTTTACCAACTTCCTCTTCCACTGTCCCTATAGGTGACCTCACAGTTCTAGTCAGAACACTTCCTGCAGTTCTGGACTCTGTGGATCCCCTATGGTGCCCTGCTCCCTCTTGTCTCTCCAAATATGTTTTCTTATAACAGGTATATCCTGGCCCTTGGTGCTGGAAACCTTTGCCCCAGGCTCCCATGATGAGTTTTCTCTAAGCATCTATGCCATTTGTAGTCTGTGCCGCACCCCTGGAAGAGTCTTGAATTTGGCAGCTCTGTATTTTCCATCTAGAATAGGAGCTGGCTGATAAGCACAGCCCTGACTTAGGTGGACAGACAGTAGGCCCTGCTGGACTTGAGTGATTCATCCTCAGAGGGCAGGCTTTGTTTTTTTTGTCACTGACCCAAGCTCTCCTCATTTAGAACCACGGGTGGGTCATTTAGGGGTGCACTGATGTCTGCCTTAACAGTGTTTGAAGCTGTTAATGAAGTAATGATGCAAACAGTCTGCCCAGACAATGCTTAACAGACTTTGAGACTAGACTGTTTTCTAACATCATGCTGGAGTCTGGGCTCAGAAAATTCTTATAAAAGACATGAAAATATCTATGCTGTGTTTATGGCTATGCATTCATTCACTGAACAAATGGGATTTGGAAATAAACCTTTCACTGTGGAACAGTTTTGATTTATAGTATTATTAAGAGGTTAGTACAGAGATCTCCCCTCAGTCAGTTCCCTCTATTATTTGCATCTGATGCTAATAGGGTACATTTGTTGTCATTAGAGAAGCAGTATTGATACATTGTGTTTAACTAAATTCCACACTTTGTCACATTTCCTCAGTTTTCCCCTAACATCCATTTTCTGTTCTAGGATCTCATCTTACATACCACAGCACATATAATTATCATCTCTCCTTAAACTCCTCTTGGCTATGACAGTTTCTCAGACTTTCCTTAATATTTGAAGACAACCATGATAGTTTTTTGGTTTGAGGTAGTGGTTTGAACTCAGGGCCTCACACTTGCTAGGCAGGCACTGCACCACTTGACTACACTCTCAGCCCTTTTTTGCTTTTGTTATTTTTCAGCTCGGTTCTTGCATTTTTTTGCCCAGGCCAGCCTCAGACTGTGATCCTCTTACGTATGGCCTTCTGTGTGACTGGGACCACAGGTGTAGACCATCATATCTGGCTTATTGATTGAGATGGGGTCTTGCTAACTTTTTGCTCAGGCTAGCCTTGAACCTTGCCTCCCAATCTCTACCTCCTGAGTCACTGGGATTGTAGGCATGAGCCACCTCCCCCAACTCGGCCTTGATAATTTTGAATGCTGGTCAGGTAATGTGTCCCGCAAGTGGACTTTTTTTGATGTTTCTTTTTTTCTTTTTTTTTGCATGTGTGTTACATTCTAGGTTAATTCTTCTTGATCTAACCTTTTCTCTAGTTCCTGGTCCCCTTCTCCTATTGGCCTCAGTTGCTTTAAGGTATCTGCTTTAGTTTCTGTGCATTGAGGGCAACAAATGCTATCTAGTTTTTTAGGTGTCTTACCTATCCTCATATCTCCCTTGTGTGGACTCACATTTATTTTGTGATCAAAGTCCAATCCCATTGTTGTGTTTGCCCTTGATCTAATGTCCACATATGAGGGAGAACATATGATTTTTGGTCTTTTGGGCCAGGCTAACCTCACTCAGAATGATGTTCTCCAGTTCCATCCATTTACCAGCGAATGATAACATTTCGTTCTTCTTAGAATCAGACTTATGTGTTTTGGAGAGGAAGGCCATGGGGCAAATGTTATTCTCCTTGCATCATAACCAGGGTGCATACTACCAATCAGTGTGACCCATTGCTGTTGATATTGACCATATCAATGTTGATATGACCATATCATATTCAAGGTTGAATTTGTCAGGTTTCTCTACTGCAAAGTTACTCCCCGCCCCCTTCCTTCCATCTTGTATACCTTGGAAAGGAGTTGTTATAAGCAACCGATACCTAAGGGCTTGGGAGTTATGTACCTCCCTCCCCACTAATAGATGCTAAAAATAGAATAGGAATCAAAACAGACGATTCTTTTCCTGAATAGAAATTTCTTTCTAGTGAAGACTTAATAATGAGTAAATAATTTTAGTGTATGAATAGTACCCTCAGGCCTGTTCAGGGGACAGAAAGAATGAGAGTGGAGTCATGTGAACATAGGACAGTGTCAGGACATGGAGCAGAGAGGAGATAGGTGAGATCTCACTGTGTCTGCCAATCACTGTAAGGTGTCTGGGTTTTAGTCTAACTGTGGAAGTCATTGGTTTGAAGCAAAAGGAGATCTAATTTACTTTTCTTTTTTTTTGGTAGTACTGGGGTTTGAACTCAGGGCCTATACCTTGAGCTACTCCACTAGCCCTTTTTTTGTGATGAATTTTTTTCAAGGTAGGGTCTTGTGAACTATTTGCCCAGGCTGGCTTCAAACTGCAATCCTCATGATCTCTCTTGAGTAGCTAGGATTACAAGTGTGAGCCACCAGCGCCAAGCTCTAATTTACTTTTTATATGAAAGATGACTTTGGCTGTGTATACTGAATGGGCTCTCCTGGGGCCAGAGCAGAGGAAGCTGGGAGATCAGCATGGCTGCAGCTGGAATAGTCCAAGTGGGGGGATGGTGGTGGCTTGGACATGGGGGAGCAGGCAAGGTGGGTTTGGCTTTGTTTTGTAGGTGGAGCCAAGAATATACTTGACGGCTAGCTGTGGAAAGAGTAAGAAATGGATGCCGTGCTTTACACATTTTAGTCCGTGGCGGTGCCACTAACTGAAATTAGGGGAGTGGGGAAGGAGCAAGTTTAGGAGGTAAAGGTACAAATTCTAAGTGGTTCCTTACAGAAGTTCCACCAGAATGCCATTTGTTAGCAGCATCATTAGTTACACCTTTGAGTTGCATAGGTAAGATTGAAGTAGTTTTTGTTGGTTGGTTCAAATGCCACCTTTCTCCTTAGTAATTCACACTCTTGAAGTGTGAGATGCAAGTGTCACATATCCATGGTACATGATCCTGGATCCTGGTAAAGAACATACCAATTACCAAAGAGCCTGGCTGCTTGTACTGCCCCCTGCCACCCCCAGTGGGCTTCTGGCCCATCCCAGTGGCCAGAAGTTATTTTTAATAAGCATATTGGTTTGCTTTGACATATCTCCACAGTAGACTCCATCAAGTTTTTATTGACCACCAGCTGCTAGGTAGTGCTCTCTTAGGCATGAGCCCTGACTCCTGTCTAGGTGAGTAGATAAATCATAAAGGAGGTGAAGGGATAGATAAGTATGTTTAGCATATCCAGCAAAGAGTACACAGCCATACAACTACAGTCAGCCTCAGGAGAGCAAGCTCACATCCTCTGAAACACCAGGTGGGAACAGAACAAAATTTGAAGGGCATTGAGGGCACTGGGCCATGTGGCCAGGGTTTCTGTTAGGAAATTAGATAGATAAAAGGTTGGAGAAGTAAAATAGTAGCTCATCAGTCAGCACGGGAGTTAAAATAAGTGCTTGTCTTAGTTTGGGCTACTATAACAAAGTACCATAGACTGGGTGCTTTATAAACAGCACACATTTGTTTCTCACAGTTCTGAAGGCTAGATGTTTGTGATTAGGGTGTTAGCATAGTTGGGTTCTAGTGGGGATCCTCTTCTGGTTGCAGATGGCTACTTTCTAGTATCCCCACGAGGAAGAAAGTAGGGCCAGTTCTTTTATAAGAACATTAATCAATTCTCAAGGGCTCTACATTTACACTCATGGGCTAATGATCTCCCAATATCATCTCATTGAGTGTTAGGATTTCACCATATGAATATGAGCAGGACATAAACATTCACAAACATTTTAAGTATTTAACAATACTTAAAAGCTATCTGTTGAATGAGTGAGTGCTTGGAAAGTAGATTTTGACTAGTGTCTGAAGAGCCTGCAATACTAGGATTGGAGTTCAGTAGCTCCCATGGGGAGGGGGACCCACTGGTGGATATAACCAGAGTGCAAAAAAACTGGAGGAAACCAGATCCTGAAGAAAGACTTTGAATTTCTAGCCAGTATTTAATGTATCATCATGATAATGATACTGCTAATAATAACAATAATTTTTATAACTACTTAATTAGTGTTCTTTTTGCTGGAAAGGCCTGGTTAGCTGCATGCTTGGCCCCGTCTGTGTGTGATTAGAGGTTATTGACTTATCTTGAGGTTTTGTTTTCTTCCCTCTTTGGTCTCTACTGATAGTCCATCTCACTGTTGGCTCTTGAACCTGTTTGTGCTCCAAGAGATACCACAAAAGCACAATGTTTGACAAGGTAAATATGCCAAATCCTTATTATAACATTTAATCATTTTGGGAGGTTTCACTCTATGGTGGGAGTGGGAGGGGTGGTGGGAATGGAAAGAAAAGTCCAGATTGCTTTTATTAGCTGCATTTTTCTCTCTGGGTGAACGGGAAGGCTTTGGTGGAAACCTCAATGTTTGAAGCTGTTTGAAGAAAGTGATGGTGGAGGTTCTGTGGTCTCCATCCATGGTATAGATGCCACCTAATGTGATGTGACCCTGGACTGAGTGCTGTTGTCAGGGACATAAAAAAAAAAAAAAAAGCTGATCCTGGCTGCCCACTAGAATGCAGTGTCTATAAGGCAGGGGGCAGAAGGTAGACCTCCATACATTCTCATTTGTTGGATGGGCCTTGAACTATGTGGGAATTCATTGTAAGGATTGAGATTGGTGAAAGATGACTTTCAAGGAGATGTTGTAACTACCCAAGGCCAGTTTCCCATGGGTTTTCTCTTGTTGCTTGATTTAGGAATGAGAGAGCTGACACTCAGAGGGTTCAGATCTTATTCATACCACCAAGATAACAGGCACATGGCTACTTTGTTCATCAGTCAGGCCTAGGGTATGGCATGACATTCCTACACAAAGTAGATTCTTAGCGCTTATGTACTGATGCATGAAGTAGTTTGGGATTATACTGTGTCTGGGCCTCTCAGAAGATAGAATGTATAGCCATAATTCAAACCAAGCCCTTCCATTTCCAAGACTAATTTCTTCTATCATTACTACCCAATTTCATTAGGCAGTGATGGTGTGAAAGATAAGATTATTATTCATAAATATTCACCCCCTGCCTCTCCTTTCTCCCAGTCTCCAGTGACTCAAGGCTTGATCATGTGACTGCATTAGCTCCATGGTGAGCAAAATGTACTTCCTTGCTCCTTTCTTGACTTTGGCCTCTGTCCTGTGCCTTGCTTTGACCAAATGTTAGCACACAGGAAGTAAGGAGAGCCTTAGATGGGCTTAGTTGGGCTAACCCACTCATGCCTCTGCTATTACCATGAGAAGACATTTCCATGCAGCTTCTATACCTTCAGTCTGGGTTTCAGAATGAATACAGCATCCCTAAGCCCAATCCTCATGGAAAAGCCAAGGCCAGTGGATATACAGCTGAGCTCAGCACAGCCCCAGCTGACCCATAGATATTCAAGTGAAAGTAAATGATTATTGCTTTAAGCCATAGAGTCTTCAGGTGGTTTGTAACCATAGCTGACTGGTGCAGGTGAGAAGGGCGTCTCAGACAGGGGTGGATCATAACATAGGTAATGAAGGGAAAGAGTGCAGAGCAAGAGATAAGACTGGAAGTCTAGGTTTCAGCTAGATTTTAGAAGGTCTTCAGTGTCAGTGTAGGGAATTTGGCCATTTTTCAATAGGCAATAGAGGCATTGAAAGTTTTGAGTACAGAAGGGATGAGATTCAAACTCAACTGTAGATGGTAAGTTTGAAAGTAAATACAGAAGGATAAAACAGCAAATGGAGAGCTTCTCAAAGGTCCTGTTGGAAAGTTACCAGTTTTTGCTCTCTACCCTATCCTAGAGTCTAGCACCCTGTATCTTACGGAGTAGGTACTTCAGAAACATTTGTTGAATGAATGGATGTATAACAAAATTTTCTAGGCATTTGAGAATGAGGACTTAGACCATAGTGTTAACTCATATCTTTATCCATTCATTCACTCCACAATGTTCATTGAGCTTTTAAAATTAGTTAGTGTTAAGAGTGGGCTCTGAGCTAGACAAGGCTGAGGAGAGATCCATAACATCCTTCCCCATACCTTTTGGAAAAGGGCTCAGGCCAATGAGGAAAGGCTGGAATTGAGTGAGGAGCAATGGGAGAAGTGAGATCAGATGCTGGGGAGGAAAAGGCTTCAGGAAGAGCAGGCTCCCTTTTGTTGGTCATTAGGACATGGCAGGGGAGCCTTGTCTTTGCTGGCTTCACCTGGGACCTGGACAATGTCACTTGTCCTCCAACTGAATCCCAGTGGGTTTTTTTTCCCCCACTAGGTTTGTGAATGATTTTTACCTGCTCTTTCTTTTTAGGCCATATTCCTAACACCAAGCTGTCCAGTTTCTTTAGTCTATGAGTCAGTGTCTTCATTCCCTCAATTCTCTGAGCCAGATCCTAGGCTCAGCATGGGGAAATATGAATGGCTGAGAGGTGATCCCTTGCCTAGAGAAACACACAGCCTATCATCTCTAACTTCTGAAAGTCTGGTGTTTGACACAACATGGACCTCTCACAGACTATTTCTTCATTTGCAAAATGGCCACTGAAGGGCCTGGATTCAAATCCCAACTCTGTCCTTTCTGGCAGTGACCACAAGCAAGTCATTACCTGACTGAATCCTGTGAAAGATGGTCTAATTCCTCTGCAAGGGGTGATAGTTCTGTGAGAAGCCATGTGAAAGAGGGGAGTATGATTTCAGAGAGTGTCAGCTTGTTAAAAAGTACCCAAGGCTGGTTGAGATGTGGATCAAACCCCAAGTCCAGGCCCTGCCTGGTAGGGGCTACATCCCAGACTTCTAGGTGACACACCCAGTGAGTTTTTCTTGTACTAGCCCCAGGTGACATTAAGTTCCTAACTGTGGATCCACTTGGGAAAAAAACTAACAAGTAAGTAATCAGAACCTCTCGGCTTAAGTGATAGTTTCAGCTTGGCCAAGGAAGGCAAGCAGAGCTCATTTCCTGTGTTAACTGAGTTGCTAGTGGTAGTGGCTGCTAATGGTAATGGCTGATTGAGACCTCAGGTTGAGAATTATTCAGAGGCTCTGTTGGACTTACTGGGACATAGGCCTGTAATGAATTAGTGAGATACCACAGGTAGCTCACACTCTGGGTACTTGCCAATAGCTCTCTTTAGGCTACAGGATCCAGCCACTCATTCGTTCATTTCTGAGCACCTTTCCTGTGTCAAGAGGTATTATATTGCAACTCCAAAACCATACAATATTCAAGATCTTTGTGAAGCTCACATTCTAGTGCAGACAGACAGCCAACAAGTAATACAATAATAAGTAAATAAAGCAATATATTGGAAAGTAATATGTGCTGTGAAAATAGGAATAGAAATGGGTTCAGGAGCTCTGAAGTATGCCCCCCCACACACACACACCAGAGTTAGTCTTGTCTGATGCAGTCAGAGCAGCCTGTGATCCCCACCCCCACACTGTTACTGGAGCTTTCAACCAAGGGATATTGCCTGCTAAGCCATTCAAGTGATTGTACAAGGTGTGTCTTGGAGTAGGCAGGGGGAAGAGGAGAGAGAGAAAAAATAGAAGAGAGAGAGAAAAGGGAAGAAAGGAAGGAAGGAAAAAAAAAGAAAAGAAAGATATATGTACCATGGGTGATTCTGTGTTCCAGAACCCAAGATGAATGACTCTGGTGTTCCATTGTTTGATATTACTTTCTCCAGCTGCTCAGACAACTAGAGTTATGGTTCCTTTATGGCCACTTATACTCAGTGTCCTGGCCTTTTGGCAGCTGGTTTGGGCACTTGGGGACTTGAGTTATAGAAAGAATGTAACTGCAGTTATTGCCATAGACGCCTACAGTTTACCTTCTTGGGCTCTCTAGGAACAGGAATTACTGAGTAAGTTAGAATGGTTATTACATATTCATGAAGAAATACGCATTTAGGTCATGAACATAAAGTTATCATAAGGCAAGGATGTTGTTTTGAATCAAATATTAATATGCTAATTTCATCAGTTCTCATCTCTATGAAAGCAGGTAATGGAATTGTCTTCAGTAATGGAAGTGTCTTCTTTCTTGCCTAGCTCCAGTTACCATGGGAATCAGTCAACCAGGGTGGTACCCAGCACATGCCCATCACCACACTGTGCATTATAATGATCAGTATCATTTGTCCGTGAAAACCACGCTGTGACACCTTATTCAGGCAACATCAGTATAGAGCAAGCAAGCTCTTCCACCAAAAATGAATTATCTAGATAAGAAAATCATAACTTTTAGGTTTCATGATGTTAGCTAACATAACTACATTGGACAGAAAGCTTTTAAAAGTGTGTTTGTCATAAACAAAAGGCAACTCTTTTTTTTTCTTTTTTTTAAAGAATCATGGCCATTTCCAGTTTCCCTGTTCTAATCCCCTGCTAGGCTGCTAGGGTGATAGTCCTGTGAAACAGCACGTGATGAGGTGTAATAGAGTTGTCTTTTCTCTGAAAGACTCTAGGCTGCTGTTACGCTCTAATTCCTGTAGTTCTCCCGCATCAGAATCAGGCTGAATCTATTGACTTCTTAAGAGATCCAGCATCCTTTGTAACTTATTGATTGCTTTTAATCTTTTGTGAGCTAGGAAATCTGAGAACAAGTTTTATTAAAAGTAAATCCAAAACTGAACTAAATAATTTTAGATGAGGATGCAGAGGCATCCTTTAGGAAGTCAAGTGCATGAATGTGCTGTGGTGTTAATTTTGTTGTTTGAACAAGTGTTCTGAATATGGGAAGTTGCTAGATATGGGACTTACGGATAAATAAAGTATTGTGTGCACATGTGTTGGTGTTTATACACTCATGATACATGGGGAACTTCAGAGGGGGCAGTTCAACTGATTCAGCTTCTGAAGGGTTGTCTTTAGGCATGGGACCTCACATATTCTCTATGGCCCTACTTAGTGGATAAAAACCAATTTAAGTGGACTAAAGAAAATATTGGCTAATAGAGAAGTGTAGTCTTGGAACAGCTGCTCTGGGGACCTAAGCCTCTATCACAGGAGGATTGCCAACAAAGGCCAGATAAAAGTCATCTAGGCACATGAGTAAGAGGATTTAAATGTTTCAAGTGATTGACCTGATTTTTTAATTTTTAAGATTTTTTCAACTTTATTGAAATATAGTCAAAGTATACTAAGCTATGTATCTGAATAGTTGACCTGATTGATTTTTAAAATTCATTCTTGATAATAGGCAAGTTGCATTATCTAAATATATACTTGCATATACAGTGCCTACATTCAATTCTGGTGATTGACCCTTTTTCCAGAGGGCTCTGGGGAGGCTCTCATATTCACCAGCCAGTCTGGGAAGCATCTCCTTTTGTCATTCTCATTGCAGGCTGAGTAGAGATGTGTCCCTTCTTGCCTTAGCTTATCTTATACAACTAGAAATGGGTGACATTTCCTTTGGTGTTGGCTGGCAGCCAGGCAAGTCAAGAGCGCTGATGTAGGGCCATAAACAGTGACAAGTGCTGCTGGGCCATCTTCCAGCAGGTGTGTTGAAAGGCCTAGCTATAGTCCCTGTGTTGGTGTTTCCAGATATCATAACAGCCCTGCTACCTCTTGTTGTTTGTGTTCAAGTCACTATTTGGAACTCAAACCCTTGGACTCTGTGCTGATGCCCAAAGGATTTAATAGGTGTCTTTGTAAACTGCCCCAAATAGTTCTTCAAGAGATATGGATGGCTTCACATGACCTCAGTGCCAGGTGTGGCTGGGTTTTTGTTTGTTTGGGTTCTTTTCCTCTTTATAAACAAGGAGGACTGTCTGCTGCAAAATATGTATATGTACTTTTTGATAGAAGAGGAGGAGAAAGGGGGGGGTTCTTCCTTCCTGGCTCTGTTCTCATGGCTTACAAGCAGCCTCCAGTTTCCACAAGCCTTTTTGGAGTACCCCAGTTCTACATGATCCCAAATCCTGAGCAGCTGGAAATAGGAGTGTCTCAACATTGACTCCGAACAACCCCAAGTCACATTGTGTCAGGTAGAGAGATGTGGCCCAGTTCCCCATGCACTGATAAAGTTGGAAGAGTGGTGTGAAGGCACGTTTCAAAGACTGGCAGAAACAGGCCCCCAGAGTCTGTTGGGGTTAGGGTTGGTGGAGAGACAAGGGTTAGCCAGCAGCCATGCCCAGGACAAGGGGAAAGAGAGTAATCAGGTGTTGTTGAGGCCAGCCAAGGGGCATCAGGCTTGTCTTCCTTCTACACATCTTCATCCACAGTGTGCTAGAATCTCTGATCTCAAAGAGGATTTCTTTGCAGATGCTTAACTGCAAGTGCAGATCTGTTACTTGGTCCTGGGATCATTTTGTAATGCCGAGATGCAACCTCAGTTTCCTGAAAAAGTCATGCTTTTGCTGGCACTGAAATGCCTTCCACTCTCCCAGCTGACAGGATGGTTCCTCTTCCCAGGGACTGGGTTGAAACCACAACCTTGTTTTGATGCTTGAGTTGAACCTACTTCATCAAGTCCTGGAATAAAAATCAAAGGTTCCTAAGGAGGAATTATGGACAAAACTGAAAGTCCCTGAATACATACATCTTTAAAGAAAAAAGAAGATTGAAGATTATGTAAGGTGGCTCAGTACCCTGAATGGAGAGGAAGAGCTAAACCTTGGGATGGGGAGAAATAGTGTCTACCTGGTCAGTGGCAGCACCTGATGGGGCAGGGCTTCCAAGGGACCACTGTCCTGCACAGTCCTGGATGGGCATGTTGCCCTCTTCCCTGGCCTCTGCTGCCTCATCTTAGCTTGAGAGAAGCTGAAATGACTTCTCCCCACCTGGGCCCCTAACCTCCTAGCCATGGAGGAAGGGAATAGCTGAATCCCAAGGCTGTTCAATATTAAAAAAAAAAAAAAAAAACTATTGGAAGCAAAACTGCAAAAATAACTCAAATTTCAAGTCTCCCCCTCAAAAAATTATATTAATATCCATGGCTCATAGTCTTATCTTTTTCCTGATCAGAAGCCTGGACTGGCAATTTGACAAAATTATTTGGGACAGGGATATGGTTTGTTTAAATATTTCAAAAGCACAACACTCAATAGACTAAGAGTAGTGTGGTCTTTTCTCTGTAAAAGATTTGGAAACCTTGTTTTCAGCATTTCAGAATTCTTTTTTTTTTCTTGCTGTACCGGGGCTTGAACTTAGAGCCTACACCTTGAGCCATTCCACCAGCCATTTTTTTTTTTTTTGTGAAGGGGTTTTTCAAGATAGAGTCTTGCAGAACTATTTCCCCAAGCTGGCTTTGAATCACAAGCCTCCTGATCTCTGTCTCCTGAGTAGCTAGGATTACAGGCATGAGCCACCAGCCCCTGGCCATTTCAGAATTCGTAATGAAGATCATACTCTTCCTTCAACAAGCCTAAGGATGATCTTTACAGATTCTGTTACCCCCAGAATTGCACATTGGCCAAGGTTTAAGTCTGGAACATGTTAATCCCACTCATAGGGAGTTCTAAGAGACCACCTCGACCCCTTGCACTACACTCAGGTCGTGATTCTGTGTGTAATATGACCATAAGGCTCCCTTTTCATCTCTGTTAATTTCCAAATTGGCTCGTTAAATCTATACATTCCAGAGACTCGGTCCAACATTCCAGGGAACCTTTCCATGGACAATCAGAGCAGGAGTTCTTTTTACTAAAGTTTGTTTAAGCAGAGGGAATGTGGAAAAAAAAAATCCTCAGAGCAAATTATCTTCATTTCTGCAAAGAGGACCTCAGATTTCAGCCTCATGGTTACTGGGGCTGGTGTGTCTCTTTTGCTTCTCCAAGTGTCTCAGTCAGTCCAGCCTTTGGGCCTGGCCCAAGTTCATTTCCTCACATGTTCTTTGAGTTCATATTGCAGACAAGATATTGTTAACTTGCAGTCCTGCCAGAGAGTCACTGCAGTGCACTCTAGGTTGTTCTTTTTCTGTTTCCTCTCTGTGTTGTTGTTGGGACACAAACATGTAACTGTGTTTGAAACATCAGACAGACATTGCCAGGGGAGGTGTCAGTCTTGCTGCCAGATGGGTACATAATGCACCACACATGTGAGCAGGGCACTGGGGAATTTTAGCTGGAATTAACAACTGCACAAGAACTAGAAGCAAACAAATAAATAACCCAAGTGTTCAAAAGCCATTTATCAGCTCAGTTTATCTCCACTGCTGAATGCTAACTTTTTCCTTGACTTACCTTTTCCGTTCCTCTGACCTTCAGAATTCTTCCCACATTCGGGATTAATTGAAGTTGCTCTCACGTTTCTTCATGCCTTGTTAGAAGGAATGACCTGATCTTCTCCTCTGTTGTGCTTTGTCCCCTGAGAGGCAGCTCCAGACAGTGAGAAAATGCTCTGGCCTGCAGGTCAGGAAGAATGGGTTCTGGCCCCCAGCCTTTCTGGTCTCTGCACACCACCTGTATACTATCCTTAGGTATAGGTAGTAGAGAATGTCTAAATTTCATCCAAATGTCACCTGCCATCTGCCACTGCCTTTAATATACATGCCTTGAATATCCAGGAAATGTGCCTTGCAAGACACCTATTTATGACACAGTCCCCATGCTCAGGAACCTGTTAATTTCCATTTGGGAGAGGACCCATCAGATAAATGCAGTTTGTGCTCGCTGCTCTGAAACAGACACGGTTAGTACCTAACAATGGCAGATTTACAACCGATATGTAGTGAATGTATGAGTGAGAGATTGGATATCAGAATTACAGACACTTGATTCCAACTCGAAGGTCACCCAGGCTTACCCTGTGCCACAGCTAGGCATGATTGCTCTGTGTGACATATAAGTAGATGCCCCTTCTCTTCAGTGGATTCAGCCCCTACCTAGACTCCCAAGTAGCCTCGTCATGGAGAAAGGCAATAGCTGGAATTCCAAGGCAGTTCAATATTTAACAAAACAAAAGAACCCCAAAACTTTTGGAAGCAAAACTGCGGAGATAACTAAGAGTGAATGCATGGCTTATCCTCACCAGGGATCCTGGGCAGGGGTCAAACTGTACCAGTGTGTATGTTGGCCTGATGGACTGGTATATGACATGGAGAGAAATAGCGAAATAAATAGCTCATAATCTGAAGCCAGACTATTTGTGTTCATGTGTGGCTTCATCACTTTGTACCAGTGTCTCAGTTTCCTCATCTATGAAATGGAATCATAATAGTTTCTACTTTAAGGAGTTGCTATGAAGCCTAAAGGATCCATCTATATAACTACAGTGGTCAGAGCAGGGCCTGGATATAGTAAGGACTAATTGAGCATTGGCTTATTTTCATGCTGTTGTGGATAAGGAGTGAGGGGAAGGTGCCAGGATCTAAGGGGTAGTGCAAACTATGGTATAGATTAGTCTCTAGATGGTTGAAAGGGTGGGGGAAAGTGGAACCATAGTTGTAAATACCTTGTTGGGTGGGCTGTGTTCAATAGGAGTTGGGTGTCTGAAGCTGGACCTCTCTATAGTCCTCAGTCTTATCTAGTAGATGGGTTTCTGCAGTAGTAGAGGCAGAATATAGATGAAATGTTGTGGCTAGCATTCTCCTCCTGGTTCTGTTTCTGAACAACAGACACTCTGACTCCAACACATACACTTTGATGTTCCATCTCCTTACTGGAGAACTTCAAGGAGTTCATCAAATAGCATCCAGGAAGCAGGTAAGGTCAGGCAGGCTGGTCAGGAGCCAACTAGGTAGGCTAGGGTTCAGGGATAAATCTAAAGGCCTTGCAGGGAATCTGAGGCCTACTGGATTCACATTTCTCAGAGCTGCTGGTAGGGTGTCACTGGAATCAGGTCTGTGGTAGTGAGACCACAGGTCCCTGCTGCTGGGATTTCTGATCAGTGGACTCCTGTTGGCTTAATAAATAAAGGAATAAAGTCCACAGTGACTGAATCCCAGATAGGAGGAGACAGAAGACCTGAAGACATCCAAGGCTACTGAGGTTCACGAAGGGCCTCAGAGGATGATCAGGAATCAGATGTCTAGAGCTGAGGGATTTGGGCAGAGGGAGGGAATGCAGTGAAGATTCAGGCAGGCTAGGGCATAATTAGGTCCAGAAATGAGTACAGTGGTATGCCCGGACAGAGTGATGGCCTATCTTACAGGCAAAAAGTCTGAAGTAAGGCTGAAGAGACAAGGCCATGGCAGAGGAGCTCCAAATCCAAGCTAATGATGAAGACCACTTTTGAGCAGACAATTATAGTCAGAGTTGAATAGTAGGATTATGAATTGGATGGAAACATAAAGTTTGTACTATTCTCTGTGTGTTTGCATAGACATTTGGATTACAATAGACAGGATTCTGGAGAATTGGTGCAAGGAGAAAGGCATTGGGGGAGTAGGTAAGAAGAAGCAGCTGGAACAGATTCTTTTTTTTCTTTTTTTGGTGGTATTGGGTTTTGAACTAAGAGCTTCACACTCGCTAAGCAGGTGTTCTACTACTTGAGCCACTCCGCCCGCCCTCTGGAGCAAGTTCTTAATAATGTAATCAATAGCCTAGAATGTGAAAAGGCCCTGGCAGAGGCCATGGGAAAGGTAAGGAAGGGAGATGTGGGAGAAATATTGAGAAGGAAAAAGGCCTAGGGCTTAGTGGCTTATGAGCTGCAGAAGACACATGTGTATGGGGGCCAGGGCCTGTTTAGCAGAGGAGGCCTGCTGCAGGTGGAAATGAGTTCCGTTTTCATTCCATGAAAATGGGGAATGAGAAGGGCCCGTGTGGCCTGGATGTCAGGCAATTGTGCCCTAAGGAGTGGTGTCTTGGCTAGAGATGAAGATTCTAGAGGCCTTGGGGCAGACCTGAAACCATAAGCATGAAGGGATGGAGAAAGAGAAAGAGAGGAGACCAATGACAGAATTTGGGACAACAGCCATCCTCAGGGCCAAGAGGAAGAAAAGCAGATGTAGCAGCCTCTGAAGATGGGAGTCACAGTGGACAGAGAAATGAGAAGACAAAAGGAGAATGCATTTTCTTTCTGTGCTCAGCCTTATGCGAGGGCTCCTGCCATTTTGCCTGAGCTGGCCTCTCTTCTAGAATTCATGCCCTTAACACACACATGTGCACATGCACATACTGCCGCTCAACCCTACACCCTTACTCAAGTGTTATCTCCTTGGGAAACTCAGAAGCCCCTACCCTAGCACATTTTAGTCATACCCTCCCTGTGCCCACAGCCTCTTTCCACCCTCTCCCTAGCAGTTATCAGACTGCACTGCAATCACTTGCCCCCCAGTAATGGTCTCCCCCATCAAACTGTGTGCCTTGCAGATGTGAGCCTTCTGTGTGGTGCCACAACTATGGATAGATCTGGTGCAGACACCCTGAGTGGGTGTCAACTGACTGAGCTGATCCAGTAAGGAGATAGAGCAAATAGAGACCTGAAAAGGATTTGGGGCATTCAGCTGTGGCCTTTGAGACTATAGTCTCAAAGAGAGGAAGTCTGATTGGGAGAACAGGTTTCATAGGTCCAGCTGCCAGAAATCACCTACTTTTCTCCTAGGTGCCTGTCCCCTACTGTCATCTGTACCACTATTTGAATCTGTTGGGGCCCTCACTGGCCTTTCTGTGTTACATGGTGTCTCTTGCCCCAGCAATCCTTTTAAGCTATAGCTAGAATTTGTAACTGGACACATAGTAGGCCCTTAGAAAATGCTTGTTTGGGTGGAATTGTATCCACTCATAAGAATAAATATTATGAAATGAGAAACTGACCACCACTCAGAAAGGGTGAAGTTCATATTGTCTGCTTCTCAGAAGTCACTTGGACACCTGTGAGGGAGGCTGAGCCATTGACTAGACGCAGCAAGAGCAGGAACCCTGGCTGGATCCAGCCTGACTCAGGCACCAGCTGCCAGGCTAGAAGCTCACATTTTCTAAGTATCTTCTGAAGCCAAGCATGACACTCCGCACTTGTTTTATTTCATTAATCTGCATAGCAACCTTGGATGCTGATTCATTGTGTTCAGTTTATTGAAAAGCATAGGGAAGGACTTGGGGGTGTGGCTCCATGGTAGAGTACATGCCTAGCCTGTACAAGGCTTTGCATTCAACCCCAGCACCACAAAAACAAAAAGGAACATTGGAAGACTCAAAAAGGTAAAGTTGCCTGATTGTGTGACTCATATGTCACTGAAACTGACTCTCCTAAATCCAGAGCTACATTGGACATCTCATGCCTGGCTATCCCCACAATTCTTGGAGATCTCTGAAAGTGGGAGAGGCATTTGTCTTAGAAGAGGCTAGAATGAGCCTTCAGGAAGGTATAGAGTGGGAGAGCATCCTGTGTCCAGTTGAACCCTGTGACTCTAAGAGCAAAGGACTGTGTGACTTGAACACACAGTATTTAGAGCCAAACTCTGTCTTGGATGCCTGGAAATAGTTGACATGATTTCATGAAAAGCTATAAAAGTGTCTCTCTATAGCTCCAAGGAAGGAATTAGGCTTTTGAGCACATGTATGTGTTCAATTTTCAGCTGTCCTGATTTCTTTCAAAAAGTCGCCTGTTCTTCCTCAATCTGATCCAGGCCTCTCTCTGCCTCAGCTGCATTAGGACAAGTTCTGCCTTCCTGGATCCACATGCCCCATTTTTCCAGGTTGGCACACTGGCATTTTTCAATCACATACTCTTGGGAGCTGAGAAAATTAAAACAAGACCAATGTTTTCCAAACCCCAAATGATAGCAAAGAATAGCTGAATTGCCAATGGGACCTGGTGCTAGAAGGAAGGCTGGAGGAACGGCCAGCAGAACAGGGGTACCAGGCCTTCATTGTGTGAACTAATGATCCAAAAGACCTGGGTACCAGGGGTACCCAGGCCTTCATTGTGTGAACTAATGATCCAAAAGACCCAGTGAAAACCACACTGGGCCTGATCCTGGGGAAGTTAGTGTCCCCTAGGACACTTGGGAGAGCAGTTCTATAAGAGTGGGGGTGATTGCTTCACTCATTTAGTACTAAGTAACTGTGAAGTGAGTAGAGGAGGCACAGGTCACAGGTGCCCTGGGGGTGGCCCTGTTTTCTGCACAGTGCATCCTATGCTGAGGGGCTCACTATCTAGTGGGAGACAGGCATGGGCATTTGAGTCAGGTATGAATGGTGGGTACTACCATAGAGGGGTACTCAAGGCCCCTGGGTGTCAGGGAAGGAGTCCCAGAGAAGGAGGGGGAAAGGAGAAAGAGCTTCTTAGATATAGGGTACAGCAGCCATGGGAGGAGACCCAAGGCCTGACTCAGCCTAGCATTTTTCTGGTTTTGGGCCAGTGTGGGCTTGGCTGCCCTCTGTGCCCTAGAGGCCACTAGAGGTCTTTTTTTTTTTTTTTTTTTATTCATATGTGCATACAAGGCTTGGGTCATTTCTCCCCCCCTGCCCCCACCCCCTCCCTTACCACCCACTCCGCCCCCTCCCTCTTCCCCCTACCCCCTCAATACCCAGCAGAAACTATTTTGCCCTTATTTCTAATTCCACTAGAGGTCTTTACCCAGCCTCCAGTGGAGTGTAGCTGTCAAGATGTGCAGTAGAGACTATCAGGAAATCTAGATTAGTGGAGGCAGGAGGGAGCAGGGGAGGATTCCCAGAGAGGAGAGGGAGCTGGGGGTTCAGTAAAGGAGAATGCTTGGACAGGTAGGAAGAGATGCAGGATAAGAACCAAATGAGCAAAGAACTTGCAGCAGCTGGCAGTATGACATGGTGGGGCAATCAGGCTGCAGGATGCCTTGCACATGACACAATGCCTGGCAACTTCCGATAGGCTGTAGCTCACTTCTCTGGGTGACCGTGAAGACCAGAGAGGAATCCTTGGGTCAGGAGAGGCTCCTGCAAAAGGTGTAGCTGCTCCCTAGTCAAGATGCTGAGGATGCTAAGAAATACCTGGGCATCAGGCCGTGTTTTATTCCCACTCAGTTTTCCATCTGGACCACGTAGAAAACAAGAAGGTAGAAGGAGACCTCTGGTGTTCTGTGATCACCTCAACTTGCAGCCTGGAGCAAGGCATGTAACTTCAGGACATCATTAAAGTGGGGGAAAACTTTGCATCACTACTGTCTCTGAGCATTTGGGAAGACTATACAGTGACCCCCCAGACAAGGTGAGGGTCAGGAGATGCCAGGCCCACTGGGCACTGCTCAGCCTGCTGTCCTGAAGCCAGGCCCTGTCTCCTCTAAGAGGCCTTATCCCATCCTACCACTCATTCCCTCGGGTTTAAGGGTGCCACAGCTGGGCCAGCTCTACCCCATATCTGGAAGGCCATCCTAGGCTGCTGGCCATGAGCCTGCCCCCTGCAGACATGCCCCATGCCTGGAGCAGGAATGCAGGCAGACTAACCTGGCACAGGAACCTCCCTCACCCAGGAAAGATGGCATCCAGTCTTACTCTGGACCCAGGGCATTGGCTTCAGCTTACGGAGCTCATTGAGGTTTATTTATTTATCATTTATTTGGGGTGGAATGGGAGAAAATCAATTCTAGTGGTCTATCTTGGCAGCAGTTGGTGGAAAGAAAGGCTTATCTGTTTCTCCCAAAAGAATCCCCACATTGTGACCCTGGCCCCTTGGTCGGGTTTTGGCAGACAAGGCCCTCCTTTCTCCCTGTGCCTGACAGCTTGCCCCGCCTGCCTACCCACCTGTCTGCTTCTGGTCCAGTGGACCTTCTCTGCCCACTTGGCTTGGCTGCTGGAAAGGAAGGGAGATGAGGCCCTGGCCTATCTGTCCAGTCTGGTCTCCCAGGATTTCAGGACTTCTGGGGTTGCCATACTCCTGGGACACCCAGACCTGTCTGTTTGGAGCCCATTGGTCCATCAGAATGCCAGATACTGTCCCCACAGACATGAAGCCCACTTTCCTGATGGAGCAACGTCCAAGAGTTCAGGTCCCAGGTGAGTCAATGCCCCTCTCACCCCTGCCAGCTGACTTTCCATCCCCATTTTGCACATGAAAAAAATAGAGACTGCAAAGGAATGGGTGACCTGCTCAGTTCACACAGTGGAGTGTTGGCTGGGATTTGGGGGCACATCTTGCCACTACTTCTGGTAGAGGCAAAGATGAGTGGACCAGCAGAGGTTGAGGGTGATCTTGGCATTCTCTTCCTGCTTGTCTGTGATCATCTCTTCTCCCTCTCCTTGTAACCTGGTGGAAGAACCTGAGCTATGCTCTGGCCCTTGTGTGATCTGCTCCCTGTCTGCTTCTCCAACTTCAGCAAATACTTTCCCCTTTGCTTTCCCATTCAGGTCTTGTTCTGTCTTTGCTGTTTCTTTAGCTCATCCTACTCTTTTCTGTCTCAGGGCCTTTGCACATGAGCTCATCTGTGTCTCTTTTCCTTGACAGTTAGGGAGTCTATTCAATGTAAATTGTCTCCCAGTGCCTATACTCCTTAACTCCTTACCTTCCTCTACTTTCTTTATTTCATTTGCCACTTCCAGAACTCACAGTACTTATTTGCTTACTTGTTATATTTCTGTCTCCCCTCCTAGAATTCAGGCTCCATGCCTAGCACATTCTAGGAGCTTGGTAAATACATGTATTTTTTGAATGAAATCAGAAATGTTATGTATTGATTATCAGGGACTTTTTCTTCAAATATTTTATTGTTTCCTCTGGAAAGCTTCTGGGACCTTGGAGACACAAGCCTGAAGAGCCATGGCCTAGAAAGTGCAGCCATGGAGCAGGCTGATAGGGCAGCAAAGGCAGAACTGGTCAGTGAAGGAATAGACATGCCTCAGTCAAGCAGAGCTGGGGGCTGAGGGCAGTTTACAGAGCTGTGGCCTTAGCTTTGCCATCTGTACAGTGAGAAGAGATGACTTTGAGGATTTAAATAAGTTATATTAAAGGTCCTTGGAACATGACTGGCCCACAGTGAGTATAATATCAGCATTATTTGCAGTTACTCTTAGCAGTTTTTAATAGTGGTAGTAATGAAATGATTACTCAAATTAAGCTCTGACATTTACAACTCATGTATCCTTATACAATATTCATATAACCTCCCTGAGCCTCAGTTTCCTCGCTTATAAAACATGGTTAATTATATAGTCTAGAGTTGTCATGAGGATACAACAAAACAATACATGAGTGCTTTGCAGTGCCATGGGAGCAGAGAATCTGTGGACAGGAGGAGGGAGACTTAGGTGGGAGAGGGGGATGGGGAGCCTTGGCTGGAGATGGGAGGGGCCTGCTGGGATTTGATGGTTGAGAGACAGAGAAGGGAATGTAAGGAACTGAGAGGAAAGGAAGCATCTTGGACTATTGAGGGAGGAATTCAGAGATTAAGGAGAAAGGCCTATCTTATTTTGTCACTTGGGAAAGTCTGGGAAGCTTTAGAGGAGCAAGAATTTTGCATTCCTCTTCCCAACATACTAAGTGCAAAGAAAAGAATCTGAGGTGAGGGCTTAGGGGTGGATTTCCTCTCCTTCACTCTCCTGAAAATGAAAATATGGTCTCATTTTTTAAACTTAAGGGGTGGAGGAAGGCAGGGAGGTCTAATCATTTGGGATTTAAATCTGAAGGCTATATACTCTAACCTTGACTGCTGTCTTCTGGCCCTTTGGCCAGGGGCATCAGGAGGCAAAAAGTTAATGGCCCGAGAGAGGTGTATTTTCTACCAGGTACTCCAGGTATGGCAGGTTGGCTGGGGTGACAGTTCTGGCTTGATTGGAAAGTTTAATGTTTGACCAGACACCTTTCACCTTCTGCAAAGCCATTTTGTTTATTGGCCTCTAGCTGATGGGTTTGCTCCCCCAAAAGAATATCCTTGGTGAGCCCTTGTACAGGAAATGCCTTAGGATGACAACATGTTTGCCCTACGTGCTGGAGTCTTGGTCCCCACTATCCCACTATTTCCCTGTGGGTTCCTCTGACCCAAAGTTGATGTCGTTAGGATTTCAGAACTTTCAGCCTCCGATGCCAAAGCCCACAGCATCCAAATTCCAGAATTTTAATTGTCAGTGCTTTAAAAGCCCATGTCACCAAAGCCCCAGAGCCTTTTGGGGTGCTGGTCTGACTTCAAGTGCATGACAGCCAATCTTCTCTGTGGCTTACCTTGTATGTAGGAAGTGCTAGACTTGGAAGCAGGCCTGAGCCTGAGGCTTCTAACCTGGTGAGCATAGCTGCCAGCAAGCTGCTACCTAGCTGACCTTGGGCTCATCACCCATAAAATGTACGTAACAAAGGACCCCACAGGGTGGCTGTGAGGATGGAGAAGACAGTACGTTGGAGAGGAAGGTACTCTACAGATGGGAGCTGTTTCTATTCCAGGGCCTGCCCAGCCTCAGCATCATGGTGCTGGAAAATCCAGCTATGTACCCTGCTTGTTTTAACTTTCATTTGCTCCATGGGCCGTGTCCACCCTGTGCTGTTTACCAAGCATTTTCATTTGGTCAGCTCTCTGACTTTTCCATCTTTCCCTGTGCATTTTGCAGGAGGGCCCACGTCATAGTTCATTCCTCCCCTGCATTACCCCTCTGTTTATGACTGTGACAGCACTCTGCAAAGCTGCTTTGTACAGACTTATAGATGTATGTGTTAACTATGTCATTATGCTGATGACCACCTGCCCTAGTCAATCCTGGATGTTTTGGATCAGACAGCATTGACTGACCTTGGCTTTTCTGAATCTTAATCTCCTCACTGTTAACAAGGGGGAAAATAACACAAACCTCCTGTAACTGCAGTATTGAACAGTGGCAAGAAATAAAGCCAAGATGAGCACTTAGTAGGTGCTCATTGATGTAACTAAAGATGACAAAGTAATGTGGGAAGAGCATAAGCTTTGCACTTTGGTTCAGACCTCTCTGTGGGGCTTCAACTTTCTCGTCCTTAAAATTTTTTTAACTGGCATAATAGGTTGCAATAAAAGATCGTGTTTTTGGCAGAACTGGGGTTTGAACTCAAGACCTCATGCTTGCCAGACAAGCATCACTTGAGTCTAGTAATACTCCATAGTATGTATAGTCATTAAGAGGACTATAAATGTAATTAAAGTTACATTGGGCTACCACTACCTACATATTAGAATAGCTATAGGTAAAACTGATTATACCAAGTGTTGGTAAGATTACTGGGGACATTTAATGGTACAAGCGTTCTATAAAACATAAAAACATAAAACATATAAAAACTCGGCTAGGGTCTAGTCAAGTTAAATATACACCTACCACACCCAGAAATCTACTCCTAGGTAGTTACCCAAGTGAAATCAAAGCCTATGTTCAAAATGTGTTATATGCATGTATGAAAATGTCACAATGAAGCTCATTATTTTGTACAATGAATATGTGCTAATAAAATCTATGTTCATATAAAAATCTTTACATAAATAAGAATAACCCAGATGCCCCTCAACTGTGCTGCTCAGCAATAAAAAAGAAGGAAGGAGTAATGCAGGTACTCAGGGGTGAATCTCAAACACATGATGCTCCATGAAAGAATTCAGATGCGTTGAACCTAAGCTGTGGGCCTTGTCTCCATGAGGGAATTGTGTGTGTAGGTCTTCATGGGGTCTTCAGAGCCCCATTCTGCTATTCTCCCTTTTTTGATTGGGAACTCAAGGGTCAAAGGAAAGAGGAAAATTCTCTAAAGGTTTAGAATGATCAGATGATTAGATTCTGAGTCCAGTGCTCCTGGCCCCAAAGCCTGCACTGTTCTTTTGGGGTTGAGTGCCTTTGGTTTCAGGCTTTCAAAAAAAAAACCCTAAAATTCAGCAAAAACTCTGAAATACTCTAAATGGCAAGCAAGTGAATGCTGAGGTCTAGAAAGTATGGAGTATTCCCATCCAGCTCTGCCCCTCCTTGTCATGCAGTCTTGAGCAAGTGGCACACCTCCTCTGCTTCCAAGATGAGTGTAGTAATGTCTCTGCCTTCCAGGTTGTTACAAGCATCAAATATGTCAAAATCCACAGAGAGCTTCAAGTAGTGCCTGCCTGGCACCTACTAAGTATGCAGTAAGTGTTGGCAATTATTATTGTTGATGGTGTTGTGTTGTCCTCATTGTCACTGAAGCCTGAGATTGTGGACTTCTGTTCTACAGGTGGGTGGCAAGTGATGTACCTCTAGGAAGTGTCATCATGGCTGTAGTGCCAGCCCATTTGACTAATGCAAAGGAACACCATGGACCCCAAGCCCTGTGTGGCCTGGAAGGTGATAGTTTGCTGGAGCAGCACTTGCTGGTTGCTGGATCAGGACACTGAAAAATGTATAAATGTCACAGCTGTAGTGACACTGGCCCCTACTCGGCTCCTTCACCCCACCCCATGCCTCCCAGTCCTGGCCCTGCTCTCTTCTTCAGTGTTTTGGGCACAGGAGCTGAGGAGCTCTCCTGGTAACTCTCCAAAGAGTTCAAGATACTCTCTGTAGGTAGGAACAGGACAAGATGAACAGGCTACCATGACGCTGGCACCCCTTGTGAATTGGGGAGTCTGAGATAAAGTGTGAAGAAGTTATTTCATACCAGTTCTCTAATACATGTGGGAGTAAATCAGATGGCATAACCCTCTTCCCCAGTAGTATTTGTTTATCGTTGGATAAACACTTACTGAGCTTGTGTGTTGCTCCATGCAAAACAAAGCTAGTAGGTATTCATTTGTAAATGGTTTTCTATTTTCTAACATTTATTGGGCAAATGATGTTCCAGGTATCGTGCTAAGACTTTCACAACTGTTAATTCATTTAATCCTCACATTAAAACCTGGTAGATAAATTCTGTGATTATCCCGATTTTGCAAATGAGAAAACAGAGGCACAGAGAGGTGTAGTTACTTGTCCAGGGTCACACAGATGGTGTATGGTAGAGAAGGATCTCAAATTGAAGCACCTGAGCTTCAGAACTGCCAGGCCGCCAGCTTCTCAGAAGATGGAAGTCAGTCAAGCACTGTACACTAGCACCTTCTCATGCCTTCTGCCCTTCCAGCCTCACAGCAGCCTGGGGAAGTAAGCAGGGATTACTAGCCTGGCTTATAAGTGGGAGCTGTGAAGTGATTCAGCCAGGTTCATATGGCTGGTCAGTGGCCAGCCAGTTTTCCTGGCTCATTATATAGTTCGCTTTTTCTTGCATTTGTGTGTATAAGTGTGCACACACTTGTGTTTATGTGTGTGCACGTATGTGTACATGTCTGCACAGGCATCTCCATATATGTGCATGTGGTTTTATATGTTTGCACAAAACCATATGCACACATACATACACATGTGTATGTTCATGTGTGTGCATATACATGTATGGTGTTCATTAGAATGGGATCAGGTGCACTGGGGAGGGGAATGGGACACTGTGGCTGCCAGATGGAAGCACTGAGGGACTTCTAACCTAAGGACCTAGACATCCATGCTGGGTCGACCACTGAGGTTCTGAAGCCTTGGATAGGTTCCCTCTTCTCCCTGGTCTCTCTGAGTTAGGATAAGGGAAGGGCCAGGTGAGCAGCTTAGAATCCTGCTGTTCTCTGGCTTTCTCTTCTGTCCAAGGGCCATGTTAGCAGTGAGGGCTGGGGCTGGAAGACTGCACAGCGGAGGTTCAGGGAGTGCATGATGTTTGGGGCAGAGACAGCCAGCCAGGGGTGGGCAAGTGTGGGCAGAAAGTGTCATTCATATGCCCCGGCTGCTCTTCTGGGCTGGAGTCCAGGAATAGCTGTGGTAAGAACTACATTTTTAAAAGTGGGTCTTAATGTTTTTCACTGCTGGAAAATATGCCATTATGGGCATTTTCTCACCAGATTCCTAGACTGCCATGCACCCCAAGTTTCCTCCCACAGTGTTCACTTTATTTTCTCTCTGATTGAAGCCTATCTGTTTTATTTCTGCATCTCATCTCTGTGCCTTTGTGGTGCACAGAAGAGCTGGGCTCTGGCCTTGCTGTTTGTACTAGGCCTGGGAAGATGTGACTTTGGTCACAACTGGACATCAAGGACCTAACCGAGTAGCTAGCCTGGTAGATGAAGACAGAATGCTAAAGCAGACTCAGGAATCTAATCTATTCTTCAGTTCACTAAAGGGAGCATGCAGTGACCAGCTACCACAGTCTGCTGGGAGACAGTGATGACATCATGAAGAGACACATGCCAGCCCCAGTTTGCTTCTTTCCAAGGTGTGAAAACTATCTCTCTGTGTCTGATTTCTCAAGTATCAAATGAGATTCTAGTAGTACCTGTCCATAGTGTACCCTCACCAAATTCCATTGTCCTTCTTACCATCACAACCATCAGACACAGTTGCTTGCTTCTGAGAGGCTCACAATCTGATGGTGGAAACAGGTGACCATCCAGCTCTGTGTGAGACAAGGAGCTTGTGATCCTGCTGCTCTAGAGTCCTGCCAGGGGCCAGGCACTGGTGAGCATCACCCATTCCACCTGAGAGCCAGGGGAGGCTTGGACAATGTTGCATCTTGAAAAGTCAGAGGTATGGAGCGGAGCAGAAAGCTAAGAGCATTAAAGACCAGATCCGTCATAGCAATTGGAGCCAGAAAGTTAGGTTGGGGCCACACTGGCAGGCTCTTGATGAGTTTTTCCTGGGGATTGGAGCCAGTGAGGAGGATGTGGAGTAGTTCAGAAGGCAGGACCAAAGACTTGGTGCCTAGGAAGCCCTGAGGAGGTGGTTGAGTGAATGACTTGGAAAGGAGGAGACAGACTGATGTGTAACCTTGAGGAAGTCACTTGTTCTCCATGGCTTTAATGTCCCTATCTAACTGAGAGACTGAAATAGTCTCATGGTTAATTAGGCTCCCAGCCCAGCTTCTCAGTAGGTGAGTGACTTTGGTGAATAACAGCCTCTCAAGGCCACTGTGATTTTTATCTCTGTAGGGAGTCATAGTAGCCCCTGTTTTATGGACTGTTGAGAGGATTGAAAAAGAGAATGCTGGGGAATGCAGAGCACAGTGCCTGGCAAATAGCCATTCTGCATGATTGTAAGCACTCGGTGTTAATTATTGCTATCTTATTCTGTGATTATTATTATTGTAAATTAAAATCTTTTCTAATGCCAGATATGGTGGCACACACCTGTAATCTCAGCACTGGAGAGGCTGAGGCAGGAGGATCAAGTTTAAGGCCAACCTGGACTACATAGCAAAATCCCGTCTCAAGATAAATAAGTAAAACTTCTCTAGGTTAAATCACAGCATCCATCCTTTTACCCTGTCTGTGTGCTTCTGCTGCTCATTGAGGGTCTTCTCTTCATTGTCATATTTGCTTTTGTTGGACTTTGATTCTAAAACTTTTAAAGCTCACTTCCTGCTCTTTCAGCCTCATCCTCAGATGCCACACCCATCTGAAATGGACCTGACCAGTTTATGGTAATTGGAGAATCCTGAGGGACTTTAGGAATCCAAGGCTCCTCTCACAGAGGTCTCCATGATCCTTGCTCTTTCCTCACTGTCACCCAACACCTAAGCCCCGAAAGCTCTTTCCTGCCCCCAGATCTTCCTCTAAGCTGTTTCTTCCTCCTGACACCCTGGGCTTGTCTATGTGTCTCTATATCTGTCTGTGTATCTGTCTGTCTCTGTCTCTGTCTCTCTCCCTGTCACATATGCTTCTGTGAGATTCTGAACCCATTAAAACTAACCTCTTATTCCACTTCTCCCAAGAAGTCACCACAGATTCCTGCTTCCAGAAAGAACAAGTTCCCCTGGTGCTCAGCCAGGACCTTCTCTCCAGCTGTGCTCATTACGTCCACTCATAAGTCTCAGAGGCTACCGATAGGGACGCAGGATCTCAGTGAAAGGAAAGTGCAAGATCCCCTCTGGTCCCTCCCAACCTCAGTTCCAGAGAGCAGACTTCTCTGGGACTGTCCCCACACCGACCACCTGAATTAGGAAATGCTATTTTTTTGAAACAGGAGAGAAAAGTGTCTTTTCCCAGTGGCCAGTGGTTCCAAAAAGAGCACAGACTGAAGCATGTGCATTCTTCCCTCCACTTCCCCTGCACCTCCATCCACCATTACATTTTCCACAGGGTCCAACACAGAAAGGACCACAGTTTTCAGATAAACAGGTGTAAAGGTTTACAGAGGGCCATATTTCTGGGATAGAGCTGGGATGAAAATAACCAGAGGTTTTATGACTCTTTAGATCCAAGTCTGTCCTGCTTGGTCCCTCTGCTCTTTCTTCCACCTGCCCTGCCCTCTCCTTAATTGCAACCTTGAATCCCATTTGCATACACAAACCTCAAAGAGAGAAGGGTCCTGTAAATGTACTGAGCATGCCTTTCTGTTTGTTTTCTTGTCTCTTCCAGGCCTGAGTTCCCTTTGGCCTCACCTAATTTCCCTCAAGCCTTGTTCTGTGGACCTATGCCCAAGGTTTGGTGGCTACAATATGTAATTTAGGTCCCATTTGTGGCTGGCAAAATATATAATGGTAGTAGAACTGGAGAATGATAATAGTGATGCAGACCGCTATGGGATTGGGCTGGGAGATGGTTTTTTCCTGTTTCCTTTTGTAAAAAGGAAGTTATGATAGATGTGTGCCACCCCCCCACACACACACCCCAGTCCTTCACAGAGTCTGGGACATTGTATTCCTCTACCTGGGTAGCTGTGTTTATAATGTTGGCTTCTGTCATTGCCTGCAGATGGTGAGAGCCTAGCTGAAGGAAAGTTGGCACCAATAGAGCAGAAAGATTGACCTTGAGAGAAGATACCTTTGTGTAAACAGTGAGTGGCCCAGTTTTCATGACCTCTGCTTCCTTATCAGGAATCTCTGGGCTCCCACTTATGTCAAAAACTTGTTTTTTAAAAAAAAAAAATCCCGTGTATGTTTGAAAAGTAAATGTATTGAGGTTTGCCTCTAACTCTCTTGAGTCACATGGACAAATCCCTTCCCTTTTCTGAGCCTCAGTTTTCCCATCTGTAAAAATGATGATGATGGTGATGGTGCTGTTATCCTCCTCATTCTACAGGTGAGAAAACAGTGATTGAGTGATTAACTTGGCCAACATCACATAGCTCATAAGTGGGGGAAGCAGGATGCCTGTGGCAACAGGGAGTGTATAGTAAATTTTCAAAGTTCCCCTAAGTCTAAATTAAAATGGCAGTCTAATTTTTTTGAATTTCTTATCTTCCTTTCATGCTTTCTCCTTTGTCTATATGGTGCCCCTTTGTGATTAGAGATACTGTGTCCTGCAAGTCTACTGATTCCTTAAGACTCAGTTCATCCACATGCCTCCTCCTAACTTCTCCTGGCCTGGTGGAAATCCTTTCCCATTACACCTGCTGGATCCTCTTTTCCATTCCTGTTGTTTTTTCTTTCACTCCAGCACACTGTGGGTCCCACGCTAGGAGAGGGAGTGTTTTACCCACCCCCACCCCTGCCCTAGTATAGGGCTGCTCTTAAGGTAAACTGTTATTTGAGCCACACTTTTTGTGAGTCTGTGAGTGACACAGCATCCATCCCATGATCTCAGCCCCGGGTAAACCAATCTTTTCTCTCTGGTCTTTGGCCTATGAGCACCATCACACTCTGCATTCAGCCGAATCTGTTGCTAAGAATGGCTCTCTTGCCTTACCTCCTCCGAGAGGGAGGGAAAGACTCACAGTTCTTGAGCCCTGCCTGTGTGCCAGGAGTCATCCTGGGTGTGTTCCCATTTGTTCTCCTATTCATTACTCTTAACCCCCCTACATGGCAACAGCTCTTAGCCCCATGTTTACATTTGAGGCTCAGAGAAGGGAAATAATTTGTCCAAGAGTGCACAGCTAATAAGCAGCAAAGTTGAGATTTCAGCATGTGTCAACCTGCCTCTAAAGTCAGTTTTCATCCCTCCCCCTTCCCTGTGCCATTATTTCCTGAGTCCCAAATTATAAGACATAGTGGGTCCTTTGGGATGTCTCCTCTGCCATGATATATGATTTAAGAGATACAGGTTAGATACATAAATATTGGAATTTCTAGGTCAAAAGAGGCTAATGAAATATAGTATCAAAAATTAGGATAACCCAGAAAACTCAAGAGTTTCAGTCCCTGTTGAGATGTAGTCTTCATTTCTGCAGACACATCTTGCTACATCATTCAAGCCTTGGCTCAATGCTTTTTTGGATCCACTTAAATATCTTGCCAATAATAAGGGACTGCCCTAATTTTACTACCTATCATGTGCAGAAGGACTTTTTTCATGTGAAATTCACCCTATATTCATTTCCAGAGCACCTACCTTGTTGAGGTCAGACCTATTCCCTGCCCCTGAAAGTTCTAGTCCAGTGATGACAGGTGTAAACGAATGCACAGGGTGTAAAGCTTAAGTTTTGATTTAGAATCTTCTGAACTCAAGTCCAGCTACATTATTTTATTGCTGTTTGAACTTAGGCAAGTCACTTAATCTCTTTTGTTCCCTCCTCTGAAAAAAGGTGAATAATGATGGTGCCTTCCTCACAGGGATGGGGTGAAGAAGAGATGACTTACAGTACATCATGTCTGGCAAACAAGAAACCCTCAATAAATAGTACAAGTAATTATTATTACTGTGTGTGATTCTAGAAGAGATTTACAGGGAGCAGAGACTATATCCTACATTGGGGAAATGGGAGTGCCAGAGCAGGCTGCTTGCCGGAGGTGATATCACAGGTGCCTCTCATAGTATGAGTGAGGATTTTCTAGGTGGATAAAGGGAGAGGCACGGCAAGGTTTGGTTGTACTCTTTGGTGGCCCCTTTCATTGTGCATATTATCCACTGCCTTGGATTTGGATTCTGCCTTGGGTTTGAGAAGGGGGAGCAGATTCATCTGAGTGCCACCTCAAAGATTCTTCAGGATCAAGGCAATGGTTACCTTATTGGGACTCATAGGAATTCCAGGCTGCTGATTCCTGCTTGTACGTCCCCACTCTGAGTCCTGTATTGGCCCTAGACTCTCCTCCCTTGGAAATGTGATTGATGACGAAACAGAGACATGAGTCCCATTTGTGTCTCCATCAACTTTGGAAGCAGATCATGGGAATTTTCTGAGTCTGGGCCCCCAGCCAGAAGGCATTTATAATCAGACATGGAGCAATCATTAGAGCAGAAACAATAAATTACAACAGCACCAAGAGAACTCCCCAAAGCTGTGCACGCGAGGGGGACACACTGCACAGAGCACTTGCAGGCTCCCTGCTGCTGCCCCTTCCTTCCAGCTGCCAGGGGCCTCCTGCCCCATCACACCCAGGCTGGACCCCAGACATCTGTATCTGCCAGTGGCTGCCAGCACTGCCTGGAGAATGTGCCTTTCTGACTAGATTGGGACTGTGGCTGTGGTCTACGTGCACTGCAGGGACTATGGGAAAGGGTATAGGATTGGGGAGAGTGCTTCACAAGAGCACTCCAGCCCTGGAGCGGGATGAGGTTGGTGAGCATGATGGGAAAAAACCATCACGGAATGGGAATCAGAGACTGGCTGTGTAGTCTTCAAGCTGAGGGACCGTGGCAAGTCACCACCTCTCTCCAAGACTCAATTTCCTTGTCTGTAAAGTGGGAACAACACTATTTTCCATCTCACAGGATCATTGTAAAAATTACTATGTTCTATAGTGTCAAAAGCAGGGACATATTAAACGTTTAGTAAAACCAATTCTTTTCAATCCCTTCATCCTCCCCTTTCTCATTGCTGTCTAATATCAGTCACTAGTGATCTGTGACTTAAAAGCTTAATTAAATGTTCAGTTTCTCAGTTGTACTAGCATATTTTGAGGCTCAGTAACCACATGCATATGATGAATGATCACTGTTTTAAGCAGCTCAGGCACAGAACATATTGTGGAAAGGTCTGTTAGACAATGTGATTCATCTACCTGGGACAAGTTTGGTTCTGCCTACACCCGCTGAGCTAGGGTGGGGGTTACAAAGATGACCAAGCAGATGTAGTTCCAGTCTAGCCCTCAAGAGACACACAGTAGACCCATGGAGAGGTGTGCACAGGATGCTAGGCTCAGAGGTTAGCACCCAAATGGAATCAGAGGGAATCAGAGAAGGGTTTCATTTTAAAGAATTTAAGGTGGAAGATGACATTCCAGGTAGGCTGGCATGAGTCATGGCATTTCCAAAGATACCAAGCTGATGACAAAAGCATGTGCTTTTGCATTTAGATTGCTAGAAGCTCATTTGTACTAAAGCATCAAGTGCAAGGTTGGGAAAGGCTACCTCAAGGAGGGCTCTGAATGTGCAGGAGGTGGGAGACAGGGCTTAACATTCCTAGTCTGCTGATTTCCAACTGTCCCCCTTTCCCTGTGAGGTGCTGAGCCACAGAGCTCAGACCTAGAGGGGTCCAGGCCTCTTGCCTTACATGGTCTTCTCTGGATTGTCCCCTGGCTAGATCCTGCCCTTTGTTAAGTCCTCTAAAGAGTTGTTGTGTGACAAGGCAGATCACCTGACTTAAGCCAAAGTTCTACAGACCCCATTATTAGCTTGTGCTAGATCCTCCAGTCCTTTGAGTTGGTCATTTGACTGCTGGTTAGCATGTATAATCCCCCCTGAGAGATAAGGACAATTCATCCTGTGTTAAGAATGAGGAAGCAGTGACTTCTACAGAGTTAACCAACTTTAAGCAGTGGGCCTGGAACTGGTCACCTGTGGTCTCTTGCCTCTGCCCATGTGGAATTCTGTTCTGTTGTGGCTGTGACAGGATGAACTACACCTGCTTGGTTACTTGCTGCCTTGTTCATGGATCATTTCTGTTATGTGGACATTTGGTCCTGTGCTTATCTAAGCTTCTTTTCTCTGTGTCCATTTTCATCTCTCTGCTGGTCATGAAGCACACACACATGCTGTAGGATCTCCCTTCTAGAAACAACTCCCTTGACCACCCTCCCTCCCCAGGTCCTGCCTTCTGTTTCTCTCTGCAGCTCACAACTTTGGTGACTTGTGAGCCTTCACTAGGTTCCCCTTCCTTCCCTGTTATTCTTTCTTCTTCCAGTTTTATCACTTTCATCTTCACTGCTGTCTAAGACCACTATTCTCAAATCTAGTCACTGGTCATTTAGTGCTTGCTTCATAAGTCTTCTCTATCTATACTGCAGGTACTCCCAGCCCATTCCACTTTGGGTCCCATATTGGCCTTTCACCTGTGTTATTTTTTTTATATCATAGACACTTGCAGAGGTCTTAGAATTGGGGCCAGGACTTGGATTCAATAAGTATATGCCACCTGGCAACATGTTGATTACTCCTAAATTTATATCTGTAGCCTTGAGATGTCCACCATGCATCTTAAATTTAATGTATTCATAAACAAGCTCTTGGTTTCAGGCTCCCCTCAGGCACCTCCTAACCCCTTCCTCTCTGAGACTTCATCTTAGTGAGTGGTTCTGCCCAAAACCCAATAGCTGGCTCTGAGTTTTGCCTTTCCTCTCCTTCCCCAGACCAAACCCTTAAAAAGTCACAGCAGCTTCCCTATATTCTTTCTATTCTGAATCCTGTCTCTCGTCACCTTCTCCAGTGCCACCTGTGTTCCCTGCAGTGGCCTCCCAGTGAGTGTCCGTGCTGTGGTGCTTGTTCTGTCACAGTCCTCCTCATGAACTAATCATGGTGCGGTCCTTCTTGACCTAGGTTGGAAGATCCCTGCTGAACCCTTCCAATGCCTCCGCTCACACTTACAGCCAAAGCCTCCCTCAAGGTCTCCAGGCCTTCTGCACTCTGACTCTGCTGGACCTCTCTACACATTTGGTACCTTCTCCACCTCCCTTCAGCTCTATGGCTGCTCAACTGCTCCTTAAAAGAACCAGCCTCTTGCCTGACATGCTCTTCTCTGGATCATTCCATGGCTGGGTTCTGGCCTTTGTTTAGTCCTCTAATCAAATACCACATTCTCAGAGAAGGCCATTGTCCAAAAGTAGCACTCTGTAGCTCTTTACTCTGCTTCATTCCCACCCCCCTCCCACCATGGAGAGATGGGGGAAAGTCACTACTTGACTGTTGTGTTATCTTTTGCCATGTAACACCATCCCATGTGAGGGCTTAACAGGTCTTTTATCATGCTCCTGATCTGTGGGCCAGGGAGCAGCTGGGCCCTTCCGCTCCCTGTGGCATCTGTGAGATCCCTGGGATCCTAAGCTGGCAGCTGCACCAGTGTGGAGGGTCCAAGGCTTCCATGTGAAGGCAGGAATAGTGGGAGGGCAGCTCAGAGGGGATACCAGCCTCTCCGTGTAGTCTTAGGGGCTCTCCACACAGTGTTTCCAGAAGCTTGGTCAGGCTCCACGTGTGGCAGTGCCAAGGTCTAAAAGGGAGAATTCCACCAGCATCAGAAAGTGGGGACTGACAGGGTTCTTGAGTCCTGGATCAGAAAACTGGTACAGCATCATTTCCACCTCATGTCTGAGTCCAAATAATCAAAGAAGAACCCCAGGATTCAAGAAGTGGGGACATAGCCACCCCCTCCTCCTAATGGGAGCAATGCCAAAGACTCAATAACAGCTGTGGCCAACTTCTGTTGCTGTGCTGATGTTTCAGCATGCAGGCATCTGTATTTCCTATGTTGGCTTCAATGTCTTATGTCCTATTCATCTTTTATTTTGAGCACATAGACAGTGCCTGGCACGTAGAATAGATCAGAACAAATTGATGAATGCACAAATGAATGAATGAGTAGTTAGGTAGAGAACAAGCCATTTGTCTTGTGCAAGATTCCTTCAAAGGATATTATTGGAAAAAACAGAGGTGATCAATTATGTTTTACCTTATTGTGTGGCATCCTAGAGTGTTCCAGAGTGGGAAGATGGTTAGCCTCTAATTCAGCTCCAAGAAGGTGTGACCAGATCTTCCTCTTTCCTGCCAGCAGCCACAGCCTGAGAGGCGCTATGGGTGTGGTCTTTGGGAGCACATTGAGCATCCACAGATAGGAGGTTTGGGGGCCATCTCTGCTCTTAAGTTGCTAGTGGGACACCAGCTCAGTCCCTTTCCTTATCTGAGCTTCAGCTTTTATCCACAAAGGAAGGGACTGGACCACATTCCTTCCACCTGGGACCCTGGAGGTGAAGTCTGCAAGAAAAGACTTACAACCTTGATGTGTCCTTTTTTGGGATCAGGGATGCTTTGAGGATGAATAGGAAAATAGGCTTCATCAATATGTTGCCAATGTAGAAGCCAAGCTGTATAGGTGTCCCCTGTCATAGCTGGCTCTGAGTCTCCTGCTGTGTTCCGAAGGACCCTGAAGGGCTGTAGGGAAAAGGGTGGGTAGACAAGACAGGCCAGGTTAACCATTACGGAGACAGTACTCCCTTCTTGCCCCCCACTCCAAACTGCCAGTGGCATTGTGCTGTTCCAGGTTGTGCTGCTGAAGGTGGCTAGTGTCAGCCAGGAGCTCAGCACTGATTAGAGGGGATCAAGGTGCAGATGCCCACAGAATCCTCCATGCATCAGGAAGGAGCTATGTGCTCTGCTCTGTTTCTACTGGCCCTAATCTCTGGGGCTACAACTTTGTCCAAGTCAAGACTTCCCTCATAAATCACTGGCCTCCTGGTCTTTCTCTTCTTTGGCATCTTCTGTCAGACACCAATAGGCACTTGAGAAATTGGACCCTAAACCTTAGCTGACTGTGGCTTAGGATCTACCCTCTGGTGTGTGTGGTGGGTGTGGGAGGAGAATACCAGGAAACTGAGAGGGTATGCAGTTCAATTCAACCCAACCACCACTCCACACCTGAACACCTCCCTGGCTGGGTGCTAGGGACTCACAGTTAGGGGAGAATTGGTCCCACAATGCATGGCAGTCTAATAAAGTATTGACACTCAGTGGCACCATCAGTCACCTCGCAGTGCTTGTATAATAGAGTCTGTGTATGTGTGGAGGTGTGCAGGGAGACTGGGGAGCCAGGTCTGCACAAGAGCCAGCTATTTTCATATGGGGGCACTGCAGAGGAATCCTGAAAGAGGGCATATTGTTCAGGGCAGCCAAGAGAGAAGAAGCAATTAGGCGGGTACAGAGTGGCAGGAAGGGCACACAGGTAGAGGGAACAGCAAGTACAAATGGCCAGAGGCCAAAGAAAACAGCCAGAGGAGGCTCCCTGGAAAAGAAGGTGCACTGGAATTCCAGCCAGAGGAATTAATGTGAGCAAGGGGCACAGGTGTGTAAAATGCTACAGGGGTGTGTGTGTCTTGGGGGAGGGTGGGTGGGGGGAGCAGAAGGGGTGGTAGGGTGGCAGCTTAAGGTAGGGTTGGCCAGCCAGTGGTGAAGGTGGTCTGGTGTGAGGTAGCTGAGGCTGGTATGGAGAGATGGGCCTCATGGAAGGGCTGTAATACCTTGCTTGAGTTTTGACTCCAACAAGTAGAAGTTCATTGCAGAATTTTCAGCATCAGGGAGCTGGAGACAGTTATGTTTTTCCAGCAGGCCCACCTGGCTGGAGAAGAGCTGGGCCTGGAGGGACCTGTAGATGAGAAGAGAAGATGCTATTGGGATTGTCTGCACTGAGTTTGGTCCCAGAAGCACATGGGGCTTGGAGCTGTGCCCTCAGAGCATCTTTCCAGTGACATAACCCTGCCCTGCAAATGTGTGTGAACACCCACTGTCTGCCAAACCCTGGGCTGGGTACTAGGTACACAGAGTGAAGGCTGGTTCCCAGGAAGCTCAGGCCATCCAGCTGAAGGCAGCTCTGGGGAGTGGGGGATAGAGAACTCTCATGCCTTCAGTGGGATTATACAGCACAGAGGGGGAATATCAAAAGTTTCTGTGCATCCAGCAGATAGTGAGTTGATGCCAGGCCCTGGGAATAAAGTGGAGAGTGAGACAGAATGGTCCTGTCTCTGGAATTTACTGCCCAGAAGGGCAGACTGAGAAGCTTCCAGACTCTCACAGTCCTCTTCAGGAATGACATGGCAAGGGATGGCACAGAACAGAAACTCAGAGACAGCTGGGACTCCGGGAAACAGCCAAGGGACAGGATCAAGAAAGAGATGCAACTAGAACTAGGACTCTAAATTTAAGGTCTCTCTCTCTCTCTCTCTCTCTCCCTCTTCCCCTCCTCCCCTCTCCCTGTACCTTCTTTCTCTTATCATGCCAGTACAGTGTCAGCAACTGAGAATCAGGACTTTCTTATATTTTGTGCTCTAGGTGCCTCACTTGCTCATCCTAACCCTGGCTCTTCAGGAAAAAGTACTATATCTAAATTAACAGGCAATCTGTAACATAAAGGCAAGGTCTGGGCATGATAGCTCACACCTGTAATTCCAGCTATTAGGGAGGATGATCATGGTCTGAGACTGGCTCTGGGCAAAAACATGAAACCCTACCTGAAAAATAGCTGAAAAATAGCTAAAGCAAAAAGAAAAGGGTCTGTGGCTCAAGTAGTAGAGTTTTTGTCTAGCAAGCAAGAGGGCCTTGGGCACTGAGTTCAAACCATCAGTAACACACACACACACACACACACACACACACACACACACACACACACACACACACACACACACACACACACACCCTAAGGGATTTACCAGGAGAAGGTCTGTTTCAATAGAGGAATCAGCAACATGATTTCTGGAGGAGATAGGTGACGAGAATCCAGATCCATGGAAATGAGGACATGAGAGTGCACAGGCTTAGAGTGAGGGCTGAAGGAACCTCTTATTATTTTATTCAGCAACCTCACTGAGCATGGGCTATACTCTGAACTCAGACACGGTACTAACCATTGATATTTGCAGATTTGACTGGGAACTTTTCAGAACGTAACCAATAAGGCAGTCAATCTAGATTTCAAGAGCTTGGCTGTCCCCTGCCTGTCCTTATCCCTCAGCTCAGCAATTGTGTTTGCATTGTCAGAGGCAATAGGGCAGTCTTTTCACAAATTCTTGGGCCCAGTAGTGAGGAGTTTAGAGATCATACAGTGTAGTAGAAGGAAAAACTTGTGAACAGTATGGCATCATTCCCATAATCCTAAAAAGTAGCTACTAATATACCCATTTTACAGATGCCAAAGTCAAGGCTCGGAGGAGTTAGCTAGGTTTATTCCCAGGTCACTGAGCATATTAAGGCCAAAGGAGGACTTGAACTTGGGTTGCTCTGATTGCAGTGCCTGTGAACTTCCTTTGTACTGCACTGTCACTTGGACCCATGCCTACTACTTATTAACTTGTGGCCTCTTGCAAGTGACTTATTCTGACTGGGCCTCTGTTTCTCCACCGGTAGCATGAAGGGGACTGACTCTTACAGTGAGAATGAACCTCAAACTTGATTGTGGCTCAGAATCACCTGAGGATCTTGTTAAGCTGTAGATTCCAATATAGAAGGTCTGGCATGGGGCCCAAGAGTCAGCTTTTTCAACAAGCTTCCAGGTGTTTTTGATGCTTCTGGTCCACACTTTGAGTACCAAGGGCTGGACCATCTCAAGGGCCCACCCATTCACAAAGACTGACTCTTTCTGGAAAGTACAAAGGTCTTGCTTTCAGACCACAATTATTCTTGTGATTCCTTTCTGTTATGTTCAATTTCTGTTCTGGGATCAGGCAAGAAGACTGTCTCCCCATGCCACAGATGAAGAATCAAGCTTAGCAACAGCATGGAGCTTGTCTGGGTGCTGCCTGGTCCAGCAGTCTTTCCTGTTGCTCCCACTGCCTGTCTCTCTTCTGGTGTCTTTCTCCTTCATCAACCTCTCTTGGCACCCCAGGGGTCAGCATCTTCAGTAGGCCTCTCCCATCCCAGATGGCTCCCTTATTTCTCCTAGGAGGAAGGTCCCCCTGACAAACATGAAGCATCCTTTGTGCCTTCAATGTTTTTCTGCTGCAGGTGGGTAAGGAGGCATCTGTCTCTTCCTCCCCTATATCCTGTTTCCACTGTGAAGGGCCTGAATTCTCTGGAGGGTGATGTCTGGTAACAGGAGCCAGCTTCCTCCTGGGAAGCCTGCCCTCCTGCCTACAGCTGGCTGGCTCCACAGAGTTCTGCAATGTCATGCTCATGCTCCATGGGATGGCTTTGGGTGTGTTGACTTGGAAGAGAGAAGGGACTGGAAGAGTTGATGTTTGCAAATGGATTTACAGGGCCCATATTTACTGTGTTGTCAGGGAAACAGGACTGTGGGACTGAGTCACCAGGAGCAGGATGACTATACCTGGCACTTCTGGTGGTCTGAGCCCACCCAGCCCTCAGGGCCACAGTTCACAGGTGCCAGACCAAAAGGTCTACTCAGCCTCTGTTCTGCAGCTCAGGCTGGACCTCCCCTCCCCTTCAGGAATGACCTTATTTTCTTGCCACTGTCCATCTTGATCTTCCCAGCCCTCATTGCCCTTCCAGGGAGCTTTCCCACTCATCACCATCAGTCCTTGCTGTGAACTCCACCTGCGTCATGTCATGCATTCCAACACTTGCCTGCAATGGTGCCTGTTTATTGATGTATGCTGCGTGGACTTGTTTGTAGGTGGGTCGTTTTCCATCCACTTCTTAAACCTGGAAACCAAAATTTATACTGTGGCTGCACTGCTCAGCTGAACATACAACTGGCCCTTAGTAACAGCTGCTAGGATGAGGCCCCTGGAGAAGGAGCAGGGAAGGGTCAGGGCTGAGAGGGTGCACCAGCATGTGGTGCTGCAGACCCCAGGAAAGTCACCTTGGCTTCCTTCCTTCATAAAAATGGTTGGAAGCTATGTCCCACCCTCCATTCTCCCAGCCTCACTGGCCCTCTATATTCATGACCACTGGGTTACAGTGATGGCACCTCTTATCAGGAAAGGAACCTGTCTGTCACCTAGCTCTTGCCACAGCTAGTGTCCTCATGGCAGGATCTAGAGGAGTCCTGAGTGGGATGTGAGAGAAGGCACTATCTAAGGATAGGCCTGGGTGTGGGGCTGCCCCAGCAGGCCTGTTAGTGAAAGCCCCCAGGTAGGGTGAAGACACAGGCTTTCCTAACTGGGAGCCAAAATCTCCAGTGGAACCTTAATCCTCTCCGCATGCTAGGAACACTTCATCCTGGCACCTGCAGCCTCCGGAAGCTGTGATTTGGCCAGGGCACATTTGCAGAGAGGAGGCAAATGCATTCTTGGAGCTGTGCCATTCGTTGTATGGGGTGAGGCTTTCCTCCTTTTCCCCAGTGATGTTATAAGAAACTGAGAGAACAAGGACCCAACTTCTTTGTGGGAATAATTCCATTTTTATTATTCACAGGTAAACATGGTTTGCCTGAAAGACTCAAAGCAATATACACAAACTGTAAGAATTATCAGGTAAATGCAGCAAAATTACTTGCTATTATGTCTATATATAAAAAATCAATTATATTTCTATGCTTCAGAAACAGAGCATGAAATTTAACACTGTAACATTTACAATATTGTACTTATTGTGTGATAAGGGAAGAGTTGAGCAAAAGATGTATAATTCTTCTGTGCTAAAACTTATCAAAAGGTATTAAAGATATGTATATCCATCTCTTCTTCAGTCCCTTTCCTGCTGTACTTCAGTGAGCCCATATTCAGGGTTTCTTGACTCTGTAAGAAAGGAAAGGATAATACTTGTCTTATAAGTTGATGTAAGAATTGGACTAAACATTGCTTATAAATTATTTAGCATATACTTAGCATGTAGTAAGTGCTCAAGAAAAGATTTAACATAAATTCTTTTTTTTTGTGTGGTACTGGGGCTTGAACTCTGGACCTACACCTTGAGCCACTACACTAGCCCTTTTTTGTGTTGAGTTTTTTGGAATAGGGTCTTGAGAACTTTTGCCCTGGCTGGCTTTGAACAGCAATCCTCCTGATCTCTGCTTTCTGAGTAGTTAGGATTACAGACATGAGCCACCGGCGCCCAGCTTAACACAAACTCTTGATCCTCAGAAAGACTTTACTCCACATAACAAACTGAATGATTCCAAGGCTTCCTGTATCCCTTGAGATCTGATCTAAACCACACCAGGGCATATGACTCTAGCCCCTCAGCACTGTGTAGAATGGGGATAATGGGAACCAACTCCCTGGGCTGTTCCTTGGGATTGACTGATGGAATGTATGTATACCCAGGGCCTCACACATGCTAAACACATGCTCTACCACTGAACTATGCTCCCAGCTATTGTGTGGTTATTTAATTACCAAGGAAGTGAGTCCACAAAGGTGAAGTAGGCCACAGTGTGAAAATGACTGACATTAGGCCTGGCCTAGAACCATGGTTGGAGAGCTGACACTGAAGCTAAGACCTGAAGGCTGAAGTTGGGCAGGGGAAGGCAGTGGATATGGGGTTTCAGGCCACAGAAACATAAGTGTGAAGACCTGAGGTGGGAAAGGGTCTGGCACATTTGAGACTAGAAGAAAAGCTGGCCATGTGTGTGGGTTGTGCAGTATGTCAAGGGAGAGAGGTCCTGTTTGAAGGTAAGAGAAAGGCAAAGCCCAGACTAGGAACTTAATAACCCATTGAGGATCTTTAATGATAGCCTAAGGGCAGTAGGGAGCCCCTGAAGAGCTTTGAACAAGGGAATCCCATGAACACATTGGTCCTTTTGAAAAGTCACCCCATGGATAGACTGCAGAGGATTGGAGGGAGGTCAGAATAGATGTAGAGAGGCCTTGTCAAGTGATTTAGCTTTCCAGGTGACAGACAACTGGGGCTTAAGGCAAGGAAGTGCCATGGAAAGAGACAGAAGATTGCAGATTTGAGGTGCATCAAGGCGGTGCAATCAACAGAGCATTGTGATTGACTGGATCTAGGAAGTGAGGAAAAGAAAGGGGTAAAAGGTATATGTCATTATCCCATTTTTTAGATGGGGTGTGAGTCTCAGACAGATCCTACAGTTTGCCCAAGCTTGTACAACTCACAGCATGTGAAGCTGGATATAGCCCAGCCCTTCAGACTTCACCCCTGGCACATGTCTGGCTGATTTTCTTTAATTCAGCTACAATCTGCCTAGTGTTGATAAGGGCAAGATTTAGACCTTCTTTTGTGATTTATCTGTCCATTCTGAGTTCCTGACCCCAGTCTCCAGCCCTGACCTTGGTATTAAGCCCTCATCCAGGCCAAGAACTGTATGATTTTTGCCTGGCCCCAAAACCAGGTCCTGACCCTGGTCACCCTCAGTCCTACTCTTGTTCTCTGGTGGAGCCCAAACCAAGGCCTATTGATTCTGCCTGTTGAGTTGACCTGTTGATTCTGCCATCCTGCATTGAGATAGCAAGTAGCCATACTGTCCCTAGCACCAGGCTAGGCAATGCCAGCCACAGTGTGGGCCCTGGGCTGCAGCCCTTGGCCAGTCCACACTGGTGTTTATCCAGAGAAGTAGATGAGGGAGTGAAGATGTGAATCATCTTGCTGACTAAATAGGCCTGGAAGACTGCAGTAGCACAGACAGTAGAAAGGATATTGACTTTGCAACTAGACCGCCCTGGTTTTATACCCCACCCTTGTCCTTTGCTGCTGTGCAGCATGGGCAGCGTCCTTTTCTTCTCTGAACATGTTTCCTTACCTGCCAGCTGGGATTATAGGACCTACTTTTCTATTTGAGGTAAGGATTAGTGATATTATTTGTGCTGACTATAGCACATATTATATACTCAATATGTGTCAGCTCCCTTAATTTTCTTTATAGTTATTCATTAAACAACTACTGTTTATATGGATGTGGGGTCCTTTACTAGCTGCTGGAGATAAAGAGATATAGCCAGTCTCCTGGCACTACATTAAGAATTGTAGCATACCCCATTGCACATAGTAGGAGCTTTGCAAATAAAAAGTCATGGCGCCAAAGAGGGTTAAGACAGTTGGCTTCCCTGAGTCCCCTCAATATCAGGTTTTCAGAAGTATCTTTGTGACATACAACAAAAATCAAAACAACTAGCTCTAACATGGGACAGAATTTCTGCCACACAGGTGAGTGGGGAAAGAAAGATGCTTGGAGTCTGGAAGGAGACAGTGACTTTTTTTTTCTCTCTCTCTCTGTTATGACTGCTCTGTGTGTGTGTGTGTGTGTGTGTGTGTGTCACAGTCCAAAGACCTGGAAGTCTGCGAAGTGTCAGGAGAAGACCAGGAAGGACTTCTGACCCACTATACGACTTACTTCCCAGAATGTTTGTCCTGGTAGCAGAGGGAGCTTGCTTATTTGTGTCTCCAGCCCAGAAATTTCACAGGCAATTCTGGCTTGTTCTACCTGAGGAGTCTGACAATGGATAGGGAGATCACCCATGGGGCAGACATAGTGGGAAGAGGTTTCAATGAGCTCCAAGCACAGATGAGATATGAGAGATTGATCACATGTGGTCCAAGAGGTCCTCCAGAGCACAGTGTCATTCATTTATTCAATAAACATTTAGTGAGTGTGTACCTAGACCAAGTGTGGTATGGCATGCTGAGAACGTGAACCTCAAAGCTGTTGATAAGTTCCTTTAGTAAAAGGTATAGTCTCCAAGGTCAAGGTGGGTTGAACAGTGCACAGAGCACAAAACATGCAGTCCAAGAGGGAAGATTGCAGATCTGGATATACCACTCTCTCTCTATTGACCTCAGGAAAGCCTCTTCCTTTTGCCAGGCCACCTATAAAATATGAGAGATTGATCAAGTGTGGACCAAGAAGTCCTTCAGATCTCCCAGTGTCATTCATTCATTTGTTCATTTGTTCACTCTGAACCACTTGTTATATGTATTCCTTGTCCTCAGCACTGCAGAAGCACTGGAAAGGAAGATAGAGCCCCTGTCCTGTAGGAAGTTGCAGCCCAGAACAGGGACAGGCATGGCCAGAGACTTCTGTAAAGTGTTAAATTCTATTTATGTCTGAGCTTTGACTGCATGAATCTTGGCTGCTTCTAGAAACCAGACTCAGAAGACCACAGTTTCCCACTTCAGAGTCATCCTGAAGAATGTTTCTCAACCTTCAAACTGGCTTCCAAAGCGAAAGCCGCCACCCCCCATCTTGTCCCTTTCCCCCTCCCTAGCAGAGCAGCTAGGCAGGCTCCTGGGAAAACACCCAGCTTCCCCAGAAGCTGTTTTCAATGGGGAAGCACTCTTGGATGAAAATGCTATGGTTCAGAGTCTCATGGTCTCAGTCATGCCTCATTTTGAGGACAGGGAGGTGAGTGTCTTTGACCTATATTACCCTTGACTTCTGATTTGCTGGGGATTAGGCCTTAGGGCAGGAAATTAAGAAATTTAGGATTGGCTTGCTATGTGAACTTGGGTCTATCTCTTCCCCTCGTTGAATCTCATTGTCTTTATTGTACAGGAAGGATAATAACACCTGCCTCTCTCAGCCTCATGGAGACACTGAGCTTCTATTCTGTGCCAACCAGAGGCATGCATCACCTAGTCCCCAGGAAAACCTGTGATCAGGCTCCATGTTTGGTTCCTGTAAAAGCACCAGAGTCCCACACACAACTAGAAAGTAGCAGACAGGGTCTCAGGGCTACTTGAGTTTTCTGTGGAAAGGATCTTTGTGAAGCCAATGCCTGTCTGTTCCTAGCTTCCTTTTCATGCCTTCCTCTCCCCTGACCTCAGGAAGACTTCTGCCTCAGAAGCCCTCCGATTCCTCCATGTGTTCACACACTTCCATCCTGGCAGCACCGGTACCCCCTCTCCCAGGAAGCTCTCCAGATATCCCTTTCTAAGCACTCAGCACTCAGTGCTGGAAGGACTGATCACAGAAGCTGACTGGAGGATCAAACCAGCCTGGAGTGTGAGCCTTCTTCCCTTGGGCACCAAGCTTAGAATGTTCTCCTAGCCATTGTTCCACTAGAGGGTCCTTATGAACGATCTAGTTCAGTCATGTCCTCTCATTTTACTGAGAAAACTGAGGCCCATAGAGAGGTCATTTGGCAGGTAACAGTGGGGCCCAGTTAGCAGGCAGGCTGCTTTCCCCAGCTTCATTGAGAACTCTCTGCCTCCTACTAGCCTGGGACTGCAGCCCCAGATAGCCCTCAGGACAGACTTGGCTGTTTGGCTGCCCTACATTTCTGGAGCTCCCTGTAGCTAAGAGATTTTTCAGTCTCCTGGGGTGGGTGGCTCACTGTGGGGAGGGCTGGGGGCATACAGTTCATCTACTAGTCCAACTGGCCAGCCACTCACTCCATTCACTCACTCACCCTCCCATTCACCTATTGTTTGTTTACTTCCTTTTTCATTTGTTCATTTGCTTGTTTATTCACACACTAATTCACTGACCCACTCATTTTGTTTACTGACCCATTCATTTAACAAGCAGACACAGAGCACTATGCCTGTGCTAATTGGGGAGACCCATAATAAGCAGACAACTACAACACAAAATAATTGCAGGGCTGCCTGGAGGGCATGACCAACTAAGGGAAAAGAAGTGGGCTCCCAAGATGAGCAAGAATACTCCAGGTGAGAGAGGAAGAGGGAAAGTCCTCAACTCCTGGGGGGCTTTTCTGGGACCAATTAGGCCTGGGCAGCCTAGTTCCCCCTGCCCCTGTCAGCATGGGCAGAAGAACCACAGCCCAAACTGTGGCTCAGCTCAAGTTCCTGGATTTGTTTACCTTGAGCACTGACTCTGTGGCCTTGGTCACTGGTTTCCCCAGTCTGCAGGAGGGTGAGGAGGGGGAGTCCGGTTGGGCGTGAAGAGCTTGGTCTACTTTCTTTCCAGCCCATCTTGGCTCATGGCCAGCCTTCCAGATTATTATCTGAGTGCATACTTCCACGTGGTCTCCTCTACCACTGCTTGCCTGCCTCCAAGGAAAGGAAGGGAAAGAGGGAGGGAGGATTAGTAAAGTCAACAAGAATTTCTTTATGTGGAGGGTAGCAGTTAAGGCCACTGAGTTTAGAATCAAATAGACCTGGATTCAGATTCTGAATTTCCACTTACTGGCTCTGCAGCCTTGGACAGGCCCCTCAGAGCCTGTTTTCTTTCTACAAAAGGTGGCTAAGAGCATCTAACTTGGAAGATTAATCATTCTTTAGGTCTCCATTGTTGATGGATAGCAGGTTCTCTAAGTACGGTGGCTAATGTTCTATTATTCATCCACTTGCTACACAGTTGTTGAGCACTTGCTATGCGCAAAACTGACTGAAAGGTGTTAGGACCCAAACAGATAAAGCAGTCACAGCATAGCCACCACGATAAATGGGTGAACTTGAACTGTCCACGCAGTGGGATGTAGCCTGCATCTGATTATCCAGGAAGACATAGAAGGCTCTAGGGAGATGACATTCTGACTGACAGTTTTCAAAGCTGATTATACATAAGATTTTTTTGAGGCCAATAAGCACCTTGAGTGTACAGTTATTTTATACTGATTTTCAGTTCTTCCACCTGTAAAATGGGAACAATATCTGTTGTAAGAATGAGACAAGAAAATGTGTGCAACAGCCTTTGCAAATGGAAAGAGCAACTCTTCACAAAATAACCAGACTGAAAACCAGGCATCCTGAAGAGCAGCTCTTCCCCTGAGGCATACACCCATGGGCAGCACGTGTGGCATAGGTCTTGGTTGGAATTCAGGATTTGCTAGACTTGGGAAGAATATTCTGCAAGTGATAGAGACAGCAGCTTTTTTCCCCATGCTGCCCCGATGCCCATCACCCCAGACATGGGGAGTATTCTGAACATAATCATCTTGCATCTCAGGCACATCTGCTAGTAGTTCTTGGAATTCTTGCCCTGCCTGGCCTGCTGCCCTGGGCCTCTCATCTCAGTAGCCCATGATTTTTCAGGTAAGTCCCTAGGGTCAACCACGCACAAGGTGAACTCGTCTATGACACCTGACACAGGCTGTTGGTTCTAGACACAGCTCCTCTCTGCTCTGCTGGGGCTACAGGTGACCTTGGTCAAATTACTTAGCTGCTTGGAGCCTGTTTCCTCATCAAGAAAATGAGAAAATTGCACCTGCTTCCTAGCATGGATTTAAACATTAAATTGCATACAATGATTTGACTAGTACTGGAGACGGCAGGAGCTTTCTAGGTTGTGCCTGTTATCACAGCCACGATAGAGACAGGGGAAGGTGTCTTACAGACAATGTGAAGTACAGGGAACAAGAGATGGGGTTTGAACAGGAGAAGAGAGAGAGAGGTGGGAGAGCATTAAAAGAGGGGTGAAGAGCCCCCATCTTACCCACATACCGTGACTTCTCCACCCACTCTTCTCTACCCACATGGAGTTCCTTGCCATTCAGCATCATGCAGGGTTTGCTCTTTCCATTCCCTCACCCTGTGTGAGATGGCATTTCCTCCTATTCCATCTGTGCTTGACCCCCAAGACTCCAAGATATACCCCATCTCCTGAGAACCCTTCCTGACCAACATGGTCCCCTGTAGTCGCTCCTCCCACCCTGCCTGCTTCTCCCCACACATCAGAAGGCTTCCCTGTCCCCTCTCCAGATGGGGGAAGCTCCTTGACACCAGGGACATGTTTGATTTATCTTTGTGTTTCCAGGGCTCCCAACTGTAGTAGGCCCTTGGTAAATGTCAGTGGAAGTTGGGATGTTCAATGAATGAAGAAGCAAGTGAAGGAATGACTGCTAGGGCAGGCAGGGAGCCTGTTTTAAGGGCCTGTCCTCAGGGTTTTCCTCTCCCTCAGTTGCTTATGCATCATCTCCCCCTAAAGTCTGTCCAAAGGCTGCAGCCCCTCCACTAGTTGGGGGGTGAGGTGTAAGGATCAGCCCACATCTGCTGTGCCCCAGGGATGCTGCCTGGCTCTGGCTTTCCGTCAGGCTGGCTGTGTTCTCCTAGGCAGCCCTAAGTCCCTTGCAGAACTGCAGGAATGGCTTTCTCCCACCCTGAATCCTCCCTCCAAAACAAACACAGCCACTGCCAGAGAGCCACAGGGGCCTGCAATGAAAAACAGGTGTCTCCTGGAGACCCATCAGCCAAGGCCGTGCTACAGTTTGGGTTCACTGCCTTGGAGGGAAGGGAGGGGCGAGTGTGACAGGGCTTCCCCTACGTGTTCAGTTCCCAGGGTCTGGCCCTTGCCTCATGCCCCAAACCAGAGCCTCAGGTGCTCTGGACCTGAGCAGATGGACACAGACAAAGGCCTAGCCCCTATCCCTGTTTCACATCTCAGATCTAAGCTCTGCTATAGGAAGTGAAAAAGCACTGGGTGTCCTCAGTCACCTGGCTTTGAGTCTTGTCACCTTATCTGCCCTCTGGGAGTCTAACTGTTCTCATCTGCAAAATGTGCCAGTAAAGACTCTCTGAACCTGCCATTGAATGACAGTGGTGAGGCAGCTGACAGGTGCCTGTGTGGACAGACAGTGTGCAGGGGCTGGGTACGACACACACATGCTGAAAATAAGGCCCGTGCCTCTGCCCCAGGACCCATCACTGACTTTGAGCAAGGTATTTCCAACTTCCATTAGGCTTTAAAAAGAGTCTTTGGCCTCCAGCCTCCTTCCTTGACTTTCTAAGGTTAAGTTCAAGGGAGTTGCTTCTAGTCTCCTGAAGAGGTCACCCCTCTTTTGCACCTCCCACCTTTTCCATATAATGCTCCATCTGCCTGCAATGTTTCTCCCTAATTGTCTCACTCCTTGAAGTAACCAAACATGCTTAGCGAGCCCCTGCTATGTGCCAGGCACTAAGTACTTAGACTACCCCAGCGAACAAGCCCTGCCTGTCTTCCCATGCTCCCTTTCGCCCCCATGGCATTTACCTCTCTGGCCTGGAGCAGGCTGTTTGCATGTCTAATTATCCCATGCCTGAACCACTGGAGGCAGGGACCATGTCTAACCATGTCCATACCCAGGGCACTGGGCACAGAGGATAGTGTCTGTCTGATTCACAACTGACCTCCCAACATCCAGCCTAGTGCCTAGTAAGGTCAGGACCCAGCCAGTGCCTATTGAACAAATAAATAAGGGTTCAAGCAAGTCCTGTTCACCCTATGGCCCTTGCAGGAAGAACAACTCCCTCTCCACACCCCCACCAAGGTCCTATTCAGTCTGCTGACTCAGGTCTCCTAACCAGTGCCAAAGAATCTGGCCTTTCTCTCTATGGAGAGATTGGGCTTAGACACCCCAGAAGGTTTGGCCTTGGAGGGACAGAGGTCCAGTGGGTTTTGGAGCACTCTCTGTTTGTACCAGAGCTGGCTCCTTGCAGTTATCAGCACTTACCCCTCATTTCAATTATTCAATTGCATACTGCTGCAAAAATGCCCCCTGGTAAATGAGCTGATTCCAGCTGCTCTCATTAATTCTGGCATTCCTTCACCTTGTGCCCAGCTTCCCAGCCATCCCAGAAAGCCCCTGCTCTCCTCTCCCAGCAGCCACAGCACTGTGTTTCCAGGGTACCAGGACAAGAGCCAGAGAGAATTGCTGAGGAAGAGTGAAGTCCCTAAGAAAAACATTTGTCCTTGTGTTCAGCTGCCCTCCTCCTGCCTCTGTGCTGTGCCTCTCACCTGCATTATTGGGATTGGACCTAGTGTTCAGAGCGCTGGGCTGGGGTCATTGTACCAAGGTGACTGAAGGAAGGAGTCTGTAATCCTTGGCCCAGCCACCGGAGACATAGGGTTATGATCAAGACCTTACCTAGCAGGTGCTGGGATAGCTTTCAAAGCTAGATGAGTTTCCCATGTCCAGCTACCTAGGCCCTGCCATGTGGTATGTTTGAGAACTCTGGAAGGCTTTAGAGAATCCAGAAGCTGCGAAAGAGCCAGAAGTTTCACACTTACCCAAGCAGGTGGCCACGTGCTAGGGATTACAGGATGTGGAGTCGGAGGGCCTGGGGTCCAGCCTGGCTCTGCCACTTACTTGGTTGCCAAACCTGGGCACATTAATTGACTCTGCCTTATTTCCTCATCTATAAAACTGCAGCAATAATACCCCTCCTTAGAGGACATGTGGATTAGAAGAGGTGATATTTGCCTATGTAGACACATAGAACGGTCTTTCCCCCCATCTCTTTCACTTGATGTATTTTCCAGTTTTGTTTCTCTTTTCCTGATGTTTTTAATCAGAAAGGACATGGCTGCTTTTCTGGAGCCAGGTGATGGGCAGAATGACCAGGCAGGAAAAGAAGGGAAAGGAGAAGTAGAACTTTGCCCCAACTGCTTTGATAGGGCACCCCATGGATTCCTGTCCTGGGTCTGCGTAGACCTTCAGGGGAAATAAAAGCAGCCACTTTGAGTACTGTCTATGATCAGGTGAGGACAGAATAGATGCTAGGTGAGCAACCAGCTGGATTTGCAGGACCAGTTCAGTGTCTCTCTACCATTAGAAATGGTATCATTCCAAATGACTGCAGACCACACTCAAGCACCCTGCTTTCAGCAAGACAACCACTGGAAACCATATTAACTTCTCGTAGCCCCAGAGTGGGTGGAGAAAAAGCTGTACCTGCTACATTACTCCAGCGTGCTCAGGAAGAGAGGGTTCCATCCAGAGGAGGATAGTGGAAAGTAAAGCCAGTAGCTACAAGAACTTCCAGAATTTGGGCCCAGCATGGAGAAGAGAAGCTTGGGAAGAAAAAATCACTGTCTTCAAGTGTCCTGGAGCAGAAGGGAAAGATAGGGTCACAGAAGATGGAGCTGGGCCTGTTGGGAAAACAGAATGAGCATAATGAGAAAGCATTTTCACACTATCTGGAGCTCCCCTGACACTCAGAATGGGCCAGCAACCTGCTGCAGAAGATGTGGGAGCAGGAGATGGCCTGGCTTCTGCTGGAAGGTGTGGGGGATTCTGGGAGTGGGAATGCTGTGGATTTCTTGACTGCTTCATAGTTTCGTGGCTGCAGACAAGTCATTTCTTCCTCTGATCCTCAATCTTGTCCCTGCTCTGTAAGAATGGAAGTGGCTAGGGAGTGTGAGGTTCCTCCTTGTTAGTTCCTGGGACATAGTGGGTCTGAGAAGAGTGTCCCTTATTGTACAGGCTGGGTGTACACACAGGTGCCCCTTAAAGCCTGCAATGACCGACACAAGCCCAGGGTTGCCCCAGGCTTGCCCCAGGCTTGTGCTGCCCTCTTCAAGCTCTCCCTGTGAGCTGGAACTCCACTGCTCCAGGAAATGTTACAAATTGTTTTTCCACCAGAGCACAGACTGGATTTTCCATGCCACCTCCAGCACATTTTCGGGAAGTCCCAGGTGGCGGGGATAGAGGCTGAGACCCTCCAGAAAGGCCAAGGTCCCAGAAAACCAAAAGACGGCTGGGTTTTATTTAATCATAACTACATATACGTCTCAACCTTTGAATGCTGGAAAGAAAAAAAAAAAGCCCGGCAAACCAAAAAAACACACACATCGCTTTGCTTTGGAGGGTAATTACTCTGAATTCAGTTAAACCAACTTGCTCTAGCTAACTAGATTAGTTTACATCTTGTGGTAGAAAAAGAAATACAAATTACTTAGATTGCAATAAACCATGTTTTTCTAACTAAATAGATTAGTTTATATCTTGTGGCAAGAAACAAGGAGAAAGGCTCAGCAGAGCCTAGTGCTTGCTCCTGCCTGCTCACCCATTCAGGGAAGGTTGTTTTCTGGGTGACCTCTAGCCTCTGACCCCCAGGCCTCCCTCAGCCCCCGCCTCCAAGAGATGCTAAGAATCGGGCCTGGGAAAAAGAAAAACAAAACCACATCCAGCCCAACTGCCTTTGATGGTGAAGCCAAAGCACTAAGGGATTGTGCATCCATGCAGATTCCAGGCACTCTCAAGAATATTCACCCCACGACTGCCTACTGTGTGCATTCAGAGCTCACTCAGGACCCCGAGTGGGCAGGGCCAGGTTCATGGGCATGAGACCCACATGCCACACAGGGCCTGGCTTAGTCTCATGCCCTGTTGTCACCACTTTGGAATTCTGAATAACTTATAAACGAGGGGCTCCTCCTTCTCATTTTGCCCTGGGCCCTGCAAATTATGTAGCTAGTCTGGGTAGACAGACAAGGACAGGGAGGTGGGACCCACCCCCTGGAACTGTGGCTTTGTCCAGAACATGAGGTATTCAAAACAGCCCATGATCTCCTCTTGAAGGCAACTGCTACACTGTTTTATGCTCAGGGTTTGGGGTTCCTGGACTCCCAGGGGATGGGTACAGGCACACATATACAGTCCCCACTACAGGGATCTGTAACTGAGGGTTGCTAGCTCATTCTTCCACTCTCTCAGTGATTGGATACTCATTACTTGCATGGCCATCCTAGAACTCTGCTGGTTAATTACTATTATTTGATTCAGTAAATAATGACTGGATCATTCTGGACAGGCACTGCTGTGGGGCTGAGTGGAGGGATCCTTGATCCAGGCTGGGGAGTCAGAAAAGGCCTTCCAAAGAGGTTATGTTTTCAGGAGATCAATTCTAGGGGATAGGTTGGCATGATTTCCTGGCCCTTTGACCCTGGGAAGGTTACTTAACCTCTCTACACCTGTCTTCTTACCCATTAAGTGGAGCCAGTAAGAGGAGAAGAAATACAAATAATGTGAAGATTAGTAAATTTCCATTGTAGTAAGAGCACATCCAGTAGAAGGAAGGCAGGAGCAAAGGTGAAGCAGTGGCCTGACCCCTTATGAGGTTAGTCTGGAGAGTGGCAAATCCGTGTATGTGTGTGTGTGTGTGTGTGTGTGTGTGTGTGTGTGTGTATTTGGGGGGGTAGCACCAGTTGATGAGGTGCTACAGTCCCCCTTTCTGGCCTGAATTGTATGCTGCAGCTCCATGAAGCAGTTCAGACAGAGCTACCCAGGGAGAGAGCTGGGCATGGAAAAAGGCTGCAAGGGAAGCAGGAATGTGGGAGCTGCCCTCTCCCTAAACCATCTCTGTTAGCGAAGCAAAGATCCTGGGGTCCCTGCAGGGTCTGTTGCTGCCATTTGGGGACACTTATGGGACTTATGGGCCTAGGCAAAGCTGTCTCCTTGGTCATCATGGGTTGAAGACAAGCACAGAGAGGGTTGGAGGAGAGACAGATGAGGAGTGAGGCAGGCTGGGAGACAGGAAGAAAGAACACAGGAGACTGAGGGTAGGAGCCAGCACAAACCAGCAGCACTGGACACCAAGTGTTTCCATGTGATCTAGCCAAGACTGGGAATCTACTCTGGAGGTAGAGTAGGAGCCCCAACTTACAAATGACAAAGTTGAGGCCAGAGGACTTTGTGATTTGCCTAAGTTCACCCAATCAGTAATCCAATTGCAAAGCTTTTTCTGTCTTTCTCCTCTTCAAAACCAAACCATACTTATAAGTACTGTATAGTATGCAGTCATTATAAAAGCATAAACAAAAGATTATAAAATTCCACCATCTGGTGGAGTAATCACTGCTAATATTTGATGTGTACACTTCTAGACATTTCCCCATGCAAATCTGTGCTTCCCTATACATGTGCATATAGATTAATACATATTTATAAAACCAGGATCATTATTGTACATACTATTTGGAAACCGCCTGCATTTGTTTCACTATATATCATGAACATCTTTCCAGTCCAGTAAATACATGCCCATGGTATCATTTCTAGTAGCCACAGAACACATTTAGATCATTCCACAGTTTCATGGGAGAGAACACTTATCAGGTTACTTTTTAATGAGAAAGGAAAAGAAATCCAGAACATTTGGAGGGAAAAAAAAGACAAAACTGCTCACCAGTCCTTCTTCCTTATCCCACACACCCATATACCCCAATTTGCCTTGCCAGATGGGATCTAAGACATTAAGCCCCCAGTGAATTCTTTAGTTCCTTGACTTTATTGCAGAAGTACCCTGAAAGCTCGAATTTGTCAACCACTTACTGCACAAAAGGGAAGCGAGTCACATAAAATCTCACAAGGGTCTGCTTACCAGCTTGGTTTCTAGAACAAGGACACTATTCTCCACTTTTCTCATGATCCCCAGGGGCCTAAGATCCTCTTCTGTTAGGAGGATAAAGAGTGAAAACAAACAGGAGAACACCGGGCACCAGACTTCTCCCTCCTGACATGGTGTAATGGAAAAAGCACCAGGCCCAAAAGTCATACAAATCAGGTTCAAATTCCAGCTCCCCTTCATGTTTACAGGGCAACCTCTAGCCTTGATGCTGAGCTTCAGTTTTCCCATCTATTAAGTGGAAGGAAAACAGGAAATGTGAAAAATGCTTGGTAAGGGTATGACACAGAATAGGTACTCAACAAATAAACTTTGATATTGCATGCTGAGCATTCCGAATCCAAAAGGTGAGACTTTTTGATCACTGTCATAAGGCCACAAATGGAAAATTCCACACCATCAAACTTTGTTTCAAGTACAAAATTATTTAAAATATTACATAAAACCCTTCAGACTGTGTGTATAATAAAGAAGTATACATGAAACATAAGTGAATTTCAACTTTAGGCTCAGGTCCCTTCCCCAAGATAACTCTTTATATATGTGCAAATATTCCAAAATCTGAAAACCCCCAAATCCCAAATACTTCTGGTTCTAAGCATTTCAGGTGAGGGACCCTCAACCTGTATGTATCCTGTTTTGGTTTAATATCGCCTCTATTCAGTGACTGAGGAGAGCAAGAGAATCAAATCTGGTGACCATCAGTTCTCCTTGTAAAAATTCATGTTAGTAGCTCCACCCAACTAATGAACAAATCCCAGGTCACGAAAGAAAGTGTTTCTAATAAGCATGAAAATATATTTGCTAAGGCAGCCCAGCCCACAGCCCCAGCTGCTAGAGGTTACTGCACCCCTGCTCAAACAGCCACACTTTTATGCCTGAAACATGCATTATTGGTGCCAGACTCTCCTCCTGCCTACGCCCTGCTGGTGTTTGCATGGGCTGCCCATCATGAGCCAGGTGGAGACTTGTAAGCCTATTCCAGGGCCTGAGCCATAATTGTCTATGGAAGGGACTAAAACTGGGCAAGCACTGTGTTTTCCTGGGGCACATCATGCCTGTTGCCAGAGGGGGACCCGACAGCACAAGGGATTGGCGTTGGCAGGTCCCCCACTAAGCTCTCGACTCCCCTTAAGAGCCGAGCAGAGGAACTTGTGTTTTCTTTGCTGCACTATTAAGCTGTCTTTTGCCTTTAAGGTTCCCAGACCTGTCATAATACAGGCCATCTTAGCCAAGTTTCTGGGCCCCTGTTCCTTTGAACTGCTAGGGCAGCTGTGGAGAAATCCCACTTTTCCTGTGGTGTGGCTGACAGCCGGCTGACAGCTCCCAGCCAGGCTGCTACCAAGTGGGCTGCAGCATTGCTGATCCAGACGTGCAGAATCAGTCCTGTGCCCACAAGGAGGTTTGATGGAGCCCTGCCATTCTCTGGTCCCGTCAGGAAACAATAGAGATGAGAGGTAGGGGAGAAGGGGAGCTCCAAACTGGAATTAGAATCCCTGAGTTCTCAGAAGGCATTGCTTGCCAATGGAGCTCATGCTGGAAGCCATGGGTTGAATCCAGCTATAATGTGTATTTGCTATTGACCTTCAGCAAGTTCCTTAAGCACTCCGAGCGGAAGTTTACTCGACTGTGAAGTGGGGAAAATAATTGTATTTGTCTCGTAGGGTTGTTATCAAGATTAAATGGGTCATGCATTTCTTCTATGAGTCTCAAAGTTGAGCAAGTGCCTGGCATACAGTACACACAACACCATGTACCTGTTACTGCTTTTCTTTCAGGGGGCCCTACAGTACTATGGGTGGAGCATGGGAGTAGGGAGCATTCAGTGCCAGGGTCAGGAAACCCGACTTCTGATTCCAGCTCTACCCTGGGCCAACGGTGTGACCTTGAGCAAGTCTTTACCACTCTGAATTGTTGCTTGCTTATTTCTGGACACAGAAAATTGAGAGGTAGTAGTAGAGCTGTAAAACCTTATAAACCAAGAAATACTTCAGAGTGCCAAGGTCTGAGAGTGGCAAATGCAGAGGTGGAAGCCAGTAAGATTGCAGGTCACATTTAATCCTTGGCAATGAAGCTTTTCCTCACACTCCTTTCCCTTTAAAGCTGGTTCAGTGTTGGCTACTGTGAGGTAACGCTTCTCTAATATAAATATCTGTGTTCTCTCATGCCATGTGTGAAAGGCCAGAGCTGGGGGAAAGAGAGGAGAGGAGGGGAAAGATAATGGGTGAGGGAAAGAGTGAGACATACGAAGAAAGACAAGAGGATTTACACCGAGCCACAGAGCGAGGGGCATGGGGCCAGGTATAAGGATATAGAATAGAGGTTTCCCGGCTGGGTGGCTGGGGAAACCACATAGATGGATTTCTACTACCTGGCATGGTGTAGGGAAGTTAAAATTACTCCCACAGCTCCAGCCGGAACAGGCCCAAAGTTCAGGCATCACCCATTTCTCCATCCCCATCTGTCAGTCCCCCAGTCAGGCCTGCTGCTCTGGATGTTAGTTCCCATTGCTTCTCACATCATAATATTCCCCAAGTCTTTGACTCTTTGAAACAAAGGAAGGAATGGGGTTTAATCTGAGCAGCCATTTCTTGAGAAACTGCTGCTCATCAACGTAAGCCAGACATGTGTATGTTGTCTCTTTGAGACTCCTTTACCCTGGCAGTCTCCTTGGGCACTCATGACTTTCTCCCTTTGTGCCTTGGTTCTCTCTTCCCCTCAAGGGCAGGATCCACCTTTGTTCTACTTATGTGTCCTCCATAGTTCAGGTTCAGCAGTTGACTGGTTTCTGTTGACATAGGATATGTTACATTAAATCTGGTTTAATTGAAGGCATGCTGAATTTATGTGATTTAAAGCATCAGGAGTCAGCTGTATTGTGAGAGAGGTGGGAGGAAATTATATTTTGAAAGCAGAGTGCATAGCATATTGTGGGCAGTGCTTTGCTCAAGTGAAGAACAGCACTAATGATGGAATTTCTGATGTGCAGGCAGGTCTGATGGGGAGGCAGTTGAGGGTATGCCGGTAGAGGGAAGGCAGGCATGAGTGCTGCAACCAGTCCTCAGCTGGGCTGGGGGCCAACCAAGTCCTGGAAAGCCATGTGCTAGAAGAGAGGGAGAAGATGCACCATCTCTTCCTTGGAAGTGCCGGTTCTCTGGTGAAGATGAGATTCTCTCAGAGGAAGAGTGAAAGCCTTGGGACTCTAGACACACTTGGTTAGAGGCTTCTATGCCAACTTCATGCCCTGCTCTCCTCCTTGACCCATAAACATGGCTTCTAGCAATTTGCTTCAATAAGAGTTGGCATCAGTGGGAAAAGACTCTCTATACAGATGTCTTCACCCACAGAATAACATCTCCATTCCTCGTTCCCCCTCCCTGCTCCTAACCCTCATACTCTATTAACCTGGCATTTGCTCACCTTGCTCCCTTCTCTTCTAGTGGCCTGCCAGACCAGACCCCTCATTTCCTCACTGCAAATAACAGCCCTCCCATGCAGCTTCCTCTAAAGGCTTAAGGTGGAATTGGAGGAAGGGTATCCACCTCTCTTCTTTCCCACATGGAAGAGTCAGGAGTGCATCACACAGGTCCTGGTCCCAAGGATGTGCTTACTGGGCATCTGCCTGATCCTATCCTATGAGGCTCATGATCCTGTAGCCTGGTCTGACGGGGCCTCTTGCACCCTGGGGCTTAATCAGGGTTACATATGATCAATAAATATTTACTGGGTGTTAAGTTTTTAGCCTAATGCAAGACTTAGCAGCCATTCTCATTTATGGTAATGAGAGGCATGTGTGACCTGGGGGATTCGGGGCAGGAACTCCTTCCACCTGTCTGCAGACATTTCAGAGTCTCAACCCACGCATACTCTAACTGGCCCTGGCCAGGAAGCCCGGTGGAGGTAGAGTGTCAGCACTGGCTTCCCTGATAACTGTTCAAGTCCTGACCTCACCCCAGGCAGTTGCCAGTGCCTCCCTCCCTCCCTCCTCACAGGTTTCTCATCCCTTTATGCCTGGCTCTGTGCTGGGTATCTGGGACACTGACATGACTAACACAAAGTGCCCTTCCCCCAATGAGCCCTGTCCTAAGAAATGATTCCCAACTCTTTTTCTTGCCCACAATTTTACAACTGGATCACCAGGACCCCAAAGCTCATCCAGGGAAGAGAATTTCTGGGGAAGATAGGGGATAGGAGGGTGCAGAACTGCATGTATAGGGATGTACAGAGGTCCCTAGATATAATGGTGTGTGCCAAACTCCAAGGTATTGAGGTATAAGGAATTTACAGAAGCCCCCAGATACAGTCTTGTCCCAAATCCTCAGGTATAGGAGTATGCCGAAGCCCCGGGTATAGTGGTGTGCAGAAGCCCCCAGGTATAGGGGTGTACAGAGCTCCCCCAGGTATAGGGGTGTATAGAGGCCCCCAAGTGGTTTGAAGTATACCCTCTGAGGTTGCCCTCCCATGGACATCACCCATCTAGAACCTGAGATGGATGCAAGTAGGCAGCACTACATGCAGAGGATGCTGTGACAAGAGGGAGCCCCTGACTGCAGGAGACTAGAGGAGGCAAATCACTCAGCCTGGTACAGGCTACTGCAGGGAGGCAAATCTTGTTCTACAGTGTGAAACCAGACAGAAAAGGGGATGGCATTTTAGGCAGAGGGAAGAGTATACACCAAGGCCAGAGGCATGGTGTACTGGATCCAGCAGGTCTGAGAGGCCAGAATGAAATCATGAGGAGGCCCATGCTGTCCAATGTGGTACCACTAGCCACATGTGGCTATTTAAATTTAAAGTTACACAAAATTAACATTCTATTCTTCAGTCTCACTAGCCACCTTTCAGGTGCCTAATAGCTACATGTGGCTAATATTCTCTAGAATTTCCCTCATCACAGTAAGTGGAATTGTCCATTGTGGCCTTTAAGTATAGAGGGGCTGAAGATATGAAGGGCCTCAAATGACCTGCAAAGGGTTTTTTGGCCTTGCTGAGAGGGAGAGACACCTCTTCCCCAGCCCTCTGTCTGCATCTGTGTGGTAGCAGTCACCTAGGGAGCACAAGCTGTCACTCCTTTCACGGTTCTCTTGTCTTGTGTGCCACAGCCCTGGCTTACATACAGCCTGGAGCCTGACTTTTGGAGAAGGATTAGAAGCCTCCTCAGTAATCTCAAGGCTGTGAGAGTCCAAGTGTCCTAGGAGAAAGCTGCAAGTACAGCACCTGTCCCTGTCCCCCAATGAACTCTTGGAAAAGGCCGGTCAGGACTATCTTAGGAAGTCACTGCTGCATGAGGCATAGTTAACATTGGGGACAGTTCATGAACAGCCACCAGGGCAGCAGTAGGGAATGACGGGTATGTTGGGGAGTGGGCAGAGGAATGGACTGTCAGCATCAGAGAAGAATGCTTAGCAGGGAAGAGGGGCTGCCTGTTCCTAGGATACCCCACTCCTCCTTGCCCCACAGAGTTTCTCCCTCTTCCAGGCTCAGTTCCAAGGTCACCTCCTCTTTGAAGCCTTCCCAATTGGCAAAGGAGACCCAGATGCCTCTTATCTTGGATTTTTTTACAAGACACGTGCCCCACAGTCTACTGACATAACTGTCTCCCTAACTAAACCTGGGGTTCTTTGAGAGCACAGACCTGCCTGGTGAGTTATGCTCTTCTGTTGGCCTGAACCACTCTTTCCTGTGAGTTTGCCTTCACAGCTGTTACTGCTCTGTGTCAGTTCACCCATTCACATGTCTGTCTCTGCCATTACACTGTGAATTCCTTGAGCCCAAGGGCCATGTCTTGTTCACACCTCTAAACATCCAAATAAGTGAGTGAAGCCAGGAGGATAGAGAGTATTCCATGGTGGCCATGCCTGAAGGCTGAGGACTTGGGGCAGACAGAATAAGGAGAGGCCTGGACTAGACTGGGGAGGTATGAGGAGGCTGACTAGGTAACCCTCTCCATCCTCCCTGCTGCTGAGCCATCTGGTTGAACAAGATCTTGACTCTTGGGAGAAGAGACCCTGTCTGCTCCTTGTGGGCCCATGCTTCTTTCATGAGATGGGCTTTTCTTCCCTACTGACTGCTGCAGAGGAGATAATGGCAGATCCCTTTATTTCTTAGGCCAGCCTCCAGGCAGAAGGACTTGTTCAAAGTGCCACTTGGTGACTCTTGCAAATTGTTCTTGACAGCCCTGCAGAAGGCCAGGCCATCTGCCTTACCCTCTCTCAGGGCGGAAGGGGCTGGAAGGAGAGGTATTAGGTTTCCACTCCCGTCCACACTTTGATGTTCAAAGCTGTTTAATATTCATTAAACCAGCCCTTCCGTTGTAATTGCAGTCATTACCCTTCCTTTTATGATCGTCTGTAATGTTATGGGACAGACAGCACAGCTATCCTAATGACGGGGGCTTGATTATGGATAAAAGTCTGAATAGAACCCTTCGAATCCTTCTCCTGGCTCCTTGGCACCCGCTCCCACCCAATTCTGCCTTCTTTCTCTCTGAATAGGTAGTGTTTGGATCCAGGGCACAGGATGGCTTTGGGGGGGGGGGTCATGGTTAGTTCATTTTACCAAGACAAAAATGCGATCAGATAGTCATAGACTGAACCTGGACTTCTTCACACACCTGAGCCTTGCTCAGCACACCTCTGGCCATAGACTGAGCTCTGACCTGACTCTAGTCTGCACTCTCAGCATTTTACTTCCTCCCTTTAGAAAACACAGAGATTTGAACAGGTTAGGCCTTCTGGGATCACAGGGCTTTGTTCTATGGAGGGATGGATAGAGGGGAAATACCAGCCTGAGTACTGGTATTCCTTGTCCAATTCCAGGCACTGCCACTTTCTGGTTGCATGACCTAGGCAACTACCGATCCGCTCTAGTAACCAGTCTGTTCATCAAGAAAGAATCAGGAGGCATAATACCTACAGGCAGAGTTATGAAAATCCTGATAAAAAGCAGGTGCACAGTGCCTAGGACAATACTTGGAGCATAGCATGCACACAACCTTAGCTCCTCCCTGAACTCCTATGAGAGCTGTGGACCCTGTGTTAGGAACACAAAGTCCTACTGTGGTGAAGATCCATTTGGGGTTGACAGAGTCTGTAATCTGGAGGGCAGGGAGGTCTTTGCCTGCTTCTCCAAGCTTACCTTCCAATATTCTCTCACTCACCCTCATGTGAGTTTTCCCAGGATCTCAGGTGAGTCCTGTGGGCAGTCGGGAGGGCGAGCCCATAAGTCAGTTCCATGCGCCTAGGAAAGCCCTTGGGAGCAGGGGAGGAAGCAAATTGGGCTGGAGGGACAGGGAGGAAGGCAAGCTGAGGTTCAGGGCTGAGGGCTTTCCCATGGGAAAAAGCCATTTATACACCTGCCTTGCTCCATGACTGGATATGGATCTTGTTGGGTTGGGGGCTGCTGCTGGAAAGGCCAAGCCTGGAGGAAGGCAGTTCTGCCACTGAGAATTTCTGGAAAGCCTGACAGGTGACAGCTACATTTGCACTGCAGGATCAGGGCTGCCCACCCTGACTGCCACAGCCAGGATTCATCATTAGGCCCAAACATTTGTCTTGAGTACTGTATCTACCTACCTACCATGCCCACATACCCCACACTACCTACACCTGCACGCACATGTAAGGCTTATCAAACTCTTTTGCTTTCTTCAGAATCCTCTAATATTACAACCTCCAGAAAAGCTTCCTGGTTTACCCCATTATCACAAATTGCATCTCTCACAGCTAACAAATTTCATGGGTAGAGTGCCAGGAAGGCAGGTAGCAGTTTTCCTTAATTGGCATTGTGTGTAATGGAATGGGTCTCAGTAGTGTCCAGGTGACCTTGGTGGGTCCTTCATGCTCTTCTGGTCTGTGACTCCCCTAGATCCCACTCACGTGACCTGCTGCTCCAGGTGTGCATGACCTAGGCCTTCTCCATGTCTGCAAGAGGTCTTTGAGGACACTCGATTTGCTGAGACCCACATACATGCCAAGCTCTCCTGCAAGGCAAGCAAAAGATGCAGAATCTGGCCCCAGCCATAGGGTCTGCCTTTCCAGCCTGGGGTAGAAGTCAGATGGAAACAGAGACCATAACCCAGTGGACAAGTGCAGTGGCTGAGGAGTGTACAAGATGGGCCCAGTTCGGGGTCACACATTCAGTGATTCAGTGGCCACTTGCCAAAGAACAAGCACATGACTGGTCTATTTCCCTCTGGCAGAAGAACAAGTATAAGTGGGGAAGGCAGAGAAGACTTTCAGTATGAGAGAGTAGTGAGTGAATGAGTGAGTGAGTGAGAGAGTAAGAGAGTGAGTAAGTGAGAGAATAAGAAAGTAAGAGAGTGAGAGAGTGGTGAGTGAGTAAGTGAGTGAGTGAGTGGGAGGGTGAGAGAGTGAATGAGAGTGAGTAAGTGAGAGAATGAGTGAGAAAGTGAGTGAGAGACTGAGAGGTGAGTGAGAGTAAGAGAGTGAGTGAGAAAATAAGGGTGAATGAGTGAATGAGTGAGTGAGTGAATGAGTGAGTGAGTAAAGGAACAAGTGAAAAAAATCTGCAACTGAGATCCCCACTTCCTTATCAAAAGTCTTGAAACCACATTTTTGTTTTGGAATTTGGTAATGTTTTGGATGTTAGAGGGCAAAATATGGTGCAATCCCATGTATCACTGAGCACCCTATGGGAGCTAAGTAGAGGACTGGGACATCATCCATAATCAAACACATGAATATTTGTGTAGCAGAACATGAATATTCACCAAAAACGTGAGCTACATTAAGACTACATAGAGCATTGTGTAAGTTCAGGTCAAGTTACCCATTACCTAAGTTTCTTCAGGGATTTCCAGATTTCAGAATTGTGGGTAAAGAGGTGAGAACACAGCCGGGTATAGTGGTACACACCTGTAACCCAGCACTCAGGAGACTGAGACAGGAGGATCATGAGTCCAAGGCCAGACTGATCTACAGCATGGGACCATGTCTCAAAAATGGAGGGAGGGTAAGAGTGCATATTACTGGCGAGGTTCTTCCTGGCGCCTCTGTCCTCTTGCAGAGCACTTAAGTCCCTCCTGACTCTGTGGCCTATGCCTCCATGGCTTCCCTTCTGACCCTAAGCTGAGCCTCAGCTCTCAGAGTCTCTCCTTTTTCTTTGTCTGCCTTCGGAGCAAACCTCTGCCATCCTAAGGCCAGCCAAATGGCCAGTCTCACATGAGGTCTAATCACACCTCATTAGCTTCCTAATGACACCTAAATGAGAGGGTGGTGACTTTTATCAGAGGGAGGGTCACAGCAGGCTGGGCTCAAAGATTGTGAAGGGTAGCCTGGGAAATGAAGCAGTTGTGCCTGTTTTTCTAGTCATCATTTGGACTCAGGGCTCCAGCACTGTCATAGCTCCAACTGACAATTCAGTAAAAAACGTATGCAGGAGACTGCATACTTTTACACATGGGTTCTTGCTTTCCTTCACTTGCTCATTTAACAAAAATATTCTGAGATAGACTATGTGCCAACAACACTGTGTGCTTTGGAGTAGCACCAACAACAAACCAGGACAGTATAGATATGGAGGAAACTCTCCTAGGACAAAAAACAAATTTCAGTTATTTTTCTTATACTAGGTGTAAGGTGTCAAGGTTTGCAAGGCATTGTTGCAAGTGCTACTTACCAGCAATCAGCCCTGTGAAGAAGATATGGTCAGTCTCATCTTAAGAATTCAGAGAGGTAAGCCAGGAGTAGTGGTTCACCTCTATAATCCCAGCTGCTTGGGAGACAGAAGCAGGAAGATTGCAAGCTTGAGGCCAGGCTGGGCAAAGTTAGTGAGACCTTATCTCAAAACAAAACAAAAAAGAATTTAGAGAAATAGAGGTAGAGTAAGTTGACTGCAGTACGAGGGTGTGTGTGTGTGTGTGTGTGTGTGTGTGTGTGCGTGTGCGTGCGTGCGTGCGTGCGTGCGTGTGTGTGTGTGTGTGTGTGTGAAGGGCAAGGAACAGACTGACTGAGCTGGGGTGAGGGCAGGTAAGTACTTGGGAAGAAAATTGATATATACAGGACTTGACCTGGTGGGCCCACCTTGCCCAAAAGAAGAACTATTTCTTCCTCAGACATAACCAGCTTCCATCAAAAACCTGCCATCTTGCCAGCCGTGCTCCCGCAGACCATACCTGTGCACACCCCTATTTTCTGGACACACCTTCTGAGCCCTTCTGCTCCTTGGCCCAGTGAGCTCCTCCTCAGGGTCCATTCTGCAGATTGCTTTTTCCATGGTACTCTAAGAAACAGCTGAACAGGATGAGCAGCTGCTCCCACTCTCTCCCTCTCTGATCATCTCCTGTGCCTGCTCCAACTATGCTACCTTCCTTGCCGTGTCCAGTGTGCTGGCACTGTCTTCCTTAAGGCCTTTGCTCTGACTGCTCTCTGTGCCTTGAACACACTTCCCTCAGAAGGTAGCACTGCCAACTCCTTCATCTACCTGCCTTTATTCAAAGGTCCCCTTGGTTCTCCATGACCACCCTTTGAGCTACACTTTCCCACCATCAACATGTTATGTTAATTTGCTTATGCCTTCTTTTACCTGCCCTCCTACCCCATGTAGTGCACTGGAAGATCCAGAAGAGCAGGGATTTTGATCTGCGGTGTGCTGAATATCCCAGGGACCCAGAGCTGTGTCCAGCACCTAGTAGCAGCTCAGTATGCATCTGTCCTGATTTTGTTCTTATGCCTCAGAGACTACACTTAGTGCCTTCCTCCTCTGTGTATGTAGTGTTGTGTCTTTTGAAACGTTCTTTCCAACCTTGATAATTAGACTGGGAGCTCTGGAGTTTAGTAAGTGTCTGCACTTATTTAAGAGCCCTGATACACAGCAGAGCGTAAGGAAAGAAGACTGGCATTCAGTGCCTGCTCCATGCAACTGCTTGTACTGGATCTTGTTTAATCTTCATGACAAATCCCTTAAATAACTGTCATAATGCCCACTGTTCAGATGAGGAAACTGATGCCAAAGAAGATGGAGTTTCTGCCAAGAAGTTCTAGTTCCAGGGTTAAAATAAGACCCACCTGAGTCCAAACCGCATCCCCATGCCTCCAGGCTCAGAGATAGAAGTGCCTCAGAATGAGTAAACTCAGCCAGTGGGTAAGGTAATGTACCGGCTGGTCAGCAGCATTCCCTGAGTCCACCTGAGATTACTGCCACCATAGACTAGGCCTCTGTGTCTCCTCTCACTAAGCAGGTCCTGCCATTTGAGGCTTCTGATGCTGCTTCCACCCAACCTCATTAGCCAAGGCTCTGGTTTCACCCTAAAGGGGGGTTTGGGTAGGACAGGCCATGGCTACAGAGAGCCACCCCCAGGTCACAGTTAGAGGGAGCCCTGGCCTGCCCAGAGTTTCTTTGTTAGCCCTGAGTCTCCACAGACCCCATCACTGCCTCCCTTAACCCACCCTCCTGTCTGTAACCCCAGAGCCCCAAGCTCCCCATCCTCTCTTCCTTCTGGGCCCCAAGCCAAGCCTCCACTGGCCTCGCTCTGCCAGCTTGTGAATGTCTCTTTATGCAGTGGCCCTGACGTGAGGTCCTTCCTGGGGAGGTGTTATTTTAATATATGAAGGGTAGTCATTGCATTTCATAAAGATAGCTTGTCTGGAGGGGCCAGCAGGGGCCCAAGAGAGATTGCACTTGACAGATGCAGGGACAGTCTGTGGTTTGGGGGCTGGAGATCACAGTATGCGCCTTTGCAACCCAGAGCTGGGCACCATGCCTCCAACAGCCATTGCTGGAATGAGGCCTGCCTTGCCATCTGGGGCCAAGGCACACGGAGCCTTTCCCCTTCACTGGTGGGGCAAGTTCAATGGTGAGGAAGGTGAGCAGGCCTGGGAGAAAGGCACACACTGGCACAGGAGGCAGGCCTGAAAGTTTGTAGGGGTCAGGGGAGGCTCTGCACCAGCTCCATCCCTGCCCCTCCCTCCTCAGAAGTAAGACCTGAAAAAAAGCACAGAGTTCTCCATGGGTCTCAGCACCCCAGAGAATCCCTCAAGGGCTTCCTGGCACTGTCATTCCAAGAGACCAAATCCAGCCTCCCAGTAAGGCATGTTGAAAATAAATGAGGAGCAAACTCTGTCTCTTGCCACCTTGGACCCTGCAGCCAAGTCAGGGTGATGGACGGGGTGACAGAGTCTGAGCAGGGTTGGTTCCAGGACAGCTCTGGTTTGCTGCCGAGCAAAACACCTGGTCCTTGGGGAAGTGAGACATGGAGGCAGCCTCACCAGCTCCTCCCCAACAAGAAGTCTTTCTGTAACTGCGGCAGGAGGGGCCATGGGGCCAGGGCTGGGAAGTCCTAAGGCACCTACTGCCAGGCATCAAAGTTGTTGAACTTGGAAATGAGTGTGCGTCCCTTTGCTCAGCAGAGCAGCTCATAGCTTGATCAGTGCCACATGGAGGGACCAGTTATAGGCTGTACTTCATAGTAATTGCAGTGAGGAATGGTGGTAAGGTGGGCTTCCAATGGGGGGCGGTGTGGGGAGCAAGTGGACAAGAGAGATCATCTGCATTCCCCAGGCTTATGCTCCAAATCTGGTATGGGGCTCCAGCTGGCAAGCTCAAGTCTTCCTCCTCAGTGGCCCTTTCCTGGGCATTCCTTTGGCAAGTGTCAAATCTATATTCTTGAGCCTCTTGAGATTCTGAGGCGCTACAAGGAGTGATTTCAGTCCTAAGGGCTATGAGTATATCCAAGCCCCTTTGAGATGCATTTTGAGACACCTCATAATGCAAGAACTCAAGCTGGAATGAAGCGGTGGGTAGGCAGGCAGGAGGCCAGCAGCCTCGTTCCTGTCCTGCATTGCCTGAGCTCTCTCTCCTGAGCTCCTCCTACCTGTATCCTCGTGGTTTGTGGTCATGTCTGGCTGTTCCCCTCAGGGAAGGTGTGTCATCTGAACCGTGTCTGTGTCCTTAACACACATTTCAGGGCATGCATCAAGGAGGTGACCCAAATTCTTTGCAGAATGACTGACATCTAATACCCACCTCTGTATCCACATACTTTGCTCCTGGCTTGTTCATCCTCCTTCTGGAAATATCTTTCACAATGTTCTTCACAGTAGAAACTTTTACCTACTGCTGGTGGGGTGCAAACAGATGCAACTGCTTTGGAAAAATGCAGAACCTATCAATCCAAACATAAATATCCCCTCCAGCCTAGGATTTTCTCCCCTGGGTGTCAGAAAAGTTACATATATTCACCAGAATATGAGAATTAATGGCACTATGCATAATGGCTAAAAATGGACACAATCCAGATGTCCACCAGTAGTAGAATGGATAAGCTATGGCATAATTTGCAGAACGAAATATGAGCATGAACTATAGTTACATGCAATACCATAAATGAAATCCCTAACATATTGTTGTGTTTTTTTTAAATACAAAAGAGTACTCATTGTAGAGTCCCATTCATATGAGGTTTTAAAATGCCAATGACCCTAAATGTCAAGATAGTGGTTGCCCTGCGAATAGGGGCTTGCTTCTGGTTTGTTTTGTTTTGTTTGTTTGTTTTTCAGTACTTGGGTTTGAAACTCCAGGCCTCACACTTGCTAAGCACTTGAGCCATTCTGCCAGCCCAGGGATTGCTTCTGGAGAATTTGTAATGATCTGTTTCTTGATCTGAGTACTGGTTTAATGTCATCGTTCAGTTGTAACTTATGACTTCTCATGTATATTAGATATCAATAAAATGTTTAATGGAATAGATTTAAGAGAGAAGGCACAATAATAAAATAAATGGAAGCTTAATTTGCCCTTACCATGAAACAAAGCTACTTTAGTAAAGTGCAGTTGATTTTAATCCTCAAGAACATAGAGTGGATGATTAGGTGCACTGCCCCTATTCTCTCACCTTTAACCTTCACTGAGTTATGGCTTGAAGACTGGCTGCATTTCTTTGCTTGAAAGCTTCTCTGCTGATGGCTTTGCCAAATTCTGTCATAGGCTCCAAGAGCCAGGGAAAGTAAGACCTCAAGGTATAGTCCTCAAGCAATGACTGAGGGAAGTGGGGAGTGAGCACCTCAGCTGTCTGGCTCTGTGAGTTCCCTAGGGGAACCACACTTTTGCTCCCCACTTTCTTCAACCAGTTCTCTCTCTTCCCTGCCTCAGGTCTTCACTGGTGTTTCCAACCCTCTTCCAAATTAGCTCCTGCAGCTTGAGTTCTCATCCCAAGGTCTGTTCAGGGCACTAAGAGGCAGCCTAGACCTTGAGTTCATGGTGGTCTCCTAGCAGGAGCCAAAAAGCATTTTTTGCCTACCTCTATGACTCTGCATCCTTCCTTACCTTCCTGCAGAAGCTGCTTATCCGAGAAGGCAGCCTGCATGCCTTACTGTTCCTTCTGCACACATGTGGTGCACCTTGTGGGCAGGGCAAAGTGGTCTGCTGTCTCATGTAAAGCCAGCATGATCCAAAACCTTACCAGCTCCCAGTGTCAGAGTCCTGAGGCTTAATACCTGAGTAGGAGGATCTGCCACCTACCACAGGCACTGTGCTATGTTGGTAGAGCATCCTATGAAAAAGGGAACAGTCCCTTTAATCCCAGTGTTGCCAGTTGTCATTAAATGATAAACTGCTTCTGCAATAATAGTATCCACTCACACATATGAGCCTCTTGGTAGCTCACAGAGAAGCCCTATTCCACACGTTTCTCCATTAATCTTTATGGTGACTCCCCCACTAAAAGCCCACATTACAGATGCTGAAATTCAGGCTCCAAGATAAGATGTGAGTTGCCCAAGGACCCACAGCCAGCAGGTGATAGGGCTGGATGTGGGTTTAGGATCTCTAAGCCCAGAGTCTTTTTATGCAATAATATGTATCTAGTGTAGATAGTTTTTGAAGTTTGCACAAGGAGATCACCCTTGGGGCTAATGTGAAAAGACGTTGTCACTCTTATTGTCATTGGCCATCCCTCTACTCCTTGAGGCAGGCTCCTGAGCAGGGATTACCATTGTATCCATTTTTCTGATGGGACCAGCAAGATCCAAAGTGGGGGAGTATGGTTCTGGTAGCTCACACCAAGTAAGTGGAGGAGCTGAAATTCAAACCCAAGACAATGAAGTCCCACATTCCCTCTGGAGATGTAACAGATATGTCTCTTCTTCTGCTCCTCTGGGGTCCCACCAACCCCTGGCACTCTTACAGGCACATGTCAGTTGCTCAGAAAATGCCCGTTACAAACTACAAAAAACAGTCTGTTCCCTGAGTTTGTTGACTGAGGGTCTGACTGGTCCAGCCTGTCTCAGACCTTCCCCTCCATCTGTACTTGCCAGGTGATGTGAGAGACCCTTCTCCATCATTTCATCTTGTCTCTGGGGCTGAGTGGAAGAAGTGCAAGCAGTTTGCTGTTCATGGAATTCCCTGATTTGACTGTGCTTAAGATCCACTCCCTACCTGCTCCCAGGACTACCTCAGAGAGGGCAGAAGTGCAGAGTCCTCCACTGCCAGGACACAAGCCCTTCACTTCACAGATAGGGAAACAAGGCCAAGCAGAAGTGCCAGCACCCAGACTCCTGTACCCCTCAACCCCTACATGTGCCCTGCCCAAAACCAGATCCCCTCAGACTTAGGGATAAGCAAAGGCAGGTGGGGGCCAGAGAATAGAAGCATGGGGAGGACAGGGTGGGTCAGGAATAGCAGGCATTTCCTGAGTCCCACCCAGTCACACTGTAAGGGTGCTGTAAGGCATTTGTGGAAGGAGTGTGGAGGAAAGAAAGAGAGGGCATGCTTCCCATGTGGGCTCTGCATCCTATTCTCTCTGCTTGAACCACTCATTCTCCTGGCAGCCACAAGGCTGAATCTCATATAGTTAGAAATTCATTGAGCCTTCCTGGCCACCATGTCTCCAATAGCCCACCCTGGTCATATTCTATTCCCTTATCCCGCTCCATTGTTCTTCTTCACACTAATCATGGAATGCAAGCCCTGTGAAGACAGAGACTGTCATATTCCCTGCTATAATAACAGCCAGAATTGGTTGGGCGCATGACCTGTGTCAGGCACTATTCAAGGCACTTTGTGATTAACATATTTAAACCCAGTGCCCAAGTATCATTCTAGCTCCATTATAAAGGTATAAAAATTGAGGCATAGAAAACTTCAGCAACTTTCCCAGGGTCATACTACTAAGTGTCAGAGCCAGAATGTAAACCATGGCAGTTTGGCTCACAATTCTGGAGTCCTGGGTATTCTTGCTATGTGTGTCCACAGCCCTCCTACCCCATAATGCTTATTACTGCATTCCCAGCATACAGAATAGTCTCCCACACTGACTAAGTATTCAAGAATACATTTGAATTATTGAAGAAGAAAGAATATAAGTGAATGAATGAGCAAATGGATAAATGAGTGAGTGAATGAATGAATAAATGAAGGCTGACAGTATAAGCTGGTTCAGGGAGGAGCACCGTTAATTCTTAGATGCATAGCAGGTTACTTGGGAAAGTTGGGGTTTGAGAGACCAGTCCTCAACTAAACAGATAATGCCAGGCCTGGAAGACCACTGCTTCACAACATTACCTTATGGATACCCCATCACCAAAACAAGGATCCTGGAACAGCCAGTGAAATTGGGGTCTCACAGATTCCAGGAAATCTCCTTTTGTTCCTGGAACAACCCAGTGAAGGTGGTGGGCATTTATTTAACAATTATGCAGCTGGACTTCTTTGTGCAGTCTACACACTGTCAAATCAAACTGGGGGGTGAGGGGACTCCCCTCAAGGAGCTTACAGTCAACTGTCAGTAAGATCTCCAGCATTGAAATGCGCTAAGAGCAAGGATGTGCAGGCAACCAAGCTAGTGTGGGTAAGGGGAGACTTGAGCACGGCTTTCCTGATATGTCACCCAGGAAACTAAAGCTGAGCGAGGTTCAATCAGTTGTTCAGTGTCATCCAGCTTGTAAGAGACAGAGGAATGCTTCCTTTTCAGGTCTGACAAGGTGTTCTCTCCATATGCTAGCCTCTTGCTGTGCATGCCCCCTCCAGGAGGTCCTGGAGTGAGGGTGAGGAGAACAACATCCCCTAGAAAGCAAATGATTTTTCAGATATTTAAATATATATCCGAATAATTTGAATATGTACTATTATAATCAACCAAATTGGAATATAAAGCAGAAAACACTAATGAAGTTGGTAACTTTATCCACTCCTCTTGGTAACCCAGGGGAGGTAAGTCATGTTCACCAGCTGAGGAGCCATCCAACCAGACAACGATACATCTGGACTCGGGAGAACTCCCCACTGCTGACCTCACAATGGCTTCTGCAGGGTTCCCAGGCCCCCTGGCCCTGTCTGCGAAGTTGCATAGCATGTATAAATTGGTCCCCACCAGTGTGCTTCTTCCCCCTCCTATGTCTTAGGATGCCCTCATAAAATTTTAAAAGCTTTCATGTCAGGCTGCACTTCCCAAGGCTCTAAGCTGGAGACTTAGTTCACGCCTGCCAGTTCATTGTGCTGGCCTCCAAGAGCCACAGACAGCCGACTTTGTATTACAGCTTCCGTTTCCTCCAGATTATGTCCACCTCCTGCAGCTGTTGTCACCTCCTCATCATGCACTCGTACTGACAGAGCCTATGGTCATTTTTCAGTCCTTGTCTTCCTTGACCTATCAGCACATCCTCCATCTTCCCTTACTTTCCAGAACGGCCACCCTCTCTCAGCACCCCACCCACCTGACAACTGACCTCCCTTCTCAGAGTCCTTGCCAGTTCCACTTCATCTCCCTGACCTCCAAACTTTGGAGGTTCCAGAGGCTTGGTCCTCAGTCCTCTTCTGTTTTTTCAGCATTTCTCCATCCTAATCGCTACACTTTCTCTACATTTTCATCATCTGTCAGAATTTTCTTTTCACATGAGCTTTCTGTATTCATTTATCTAACCATGAAAGAATCTCCACTTGGGTGAGAAATACCCACCAAAGACTCAATGTCCTCAAAACCAAAGCCCACCTCTCCAACCTCCTACTCTCAGTGCTGATTCTCACCCAGGCCTCTTCAGCTCTGCTAGTGCTGCTCCATCCTGCCAGTTGTTCAGGTCCAAAGTCTCAGAGTCATCCTTGAATGTTGTCTCTCTTTTGTACTCTACATCCAAACCTACCATTTCTATACCCTAAATACATGTGGGAGTCCACTGCTCTCACCACCTCTCCTGCATAGTTCCATGGCCCAACCCACCATCACCAGTTCGATATAGTTAGTAGCCTCCTAACAGGTGTTCCGTTTTCCCTTCCCCACCCACGGAGTCTCTGCTCCCCAAGACACTTGCAGCCATTCTTCAAAGCATTATATATGATCAGTTCACACTTTGTTCGAAAACTTCCACTGGCTTCCAGTTTTACTCTTGGTAGAAACCAAATCCTTACTCTGGCCTAAAAGTCTGTGTATATTCTTCCCCTACCTTTCTCACAGACCTCACCTACCACCACCCACATTCCTCACTCCACTCAAGCCACACTAGCTCTTCTGGAACATACAAAGCATATTCCTGGCTCTATTGAGAATGCTTCCTTTTTGGGGTTTGGACTCAGGGCCTCATGCTTGCTATGCAGGTGCTCCACCACTTGAGCCACTCTGTCAGCCCTCTGTTGGGAATGTTTTAGACCCAGATGGTCATAGTTTACACCTCACTTCACCCAAGCTTGCTTCAAATATCATGTGCTCAGAGAAGCCCTTCCTACCTGCATAATAAGCTACATCATTCTCTAGCTCTGTCCCTGCTGAATTGCTCCTAGCACCTATTCTTTTTTTTTTCATTTATTCACATGTCATAGCACCTATTCTTACATGACATTTATTTGTCATCTGTCGCCCTATTAAAATGTATACTCCATGAGAGCTGGGACTCAGGCTCATTGCTGTGTGTAATATGGTCCCTGGCACATTCTTATGGCTAACACTTCTGTAGCATTGCTATGTACTCTAAATGCTATTCTAAACACTTTACTTATACTAATAAATCATTTAATTCTCACAAACCTGTGAGGTAGTTACTATAACTATCCTCATTTGAGGTTGACAAAACTAAGACAGAGATTAAGCAACTCGCCCAAGGTCATACTGAGCCCAGATTAGGATTCAGCAGTGGCAAGAGCCACTAATATCCCCCTTGACTTTCCTTGAGAAACTACTAAACTATCTGTTGGATGAAGGAGATCCAGCTACTGTGTCCACCATTAGACTCCATACTGGACAAGATATGAGTTGGGCCAGCCCTGGAGCTGGGACCAGCCATATAAAAAATAAACCTCCCTCACACAACAACCTGCCTCCTGTGACAAAGATGCATGGAAGATTCCTCTCAAAACTATAGCATGTTTGCAATTGAACATCATTTTATTCTTCTTCAAGGCCCATAGTAGGGCTCCAATGAATAGTTATTGCATGGGTGTAAAGGGACAGCAAAGGAAAGAACATCTAACTTTGCTTAGGGGAGTCTTGAGGAGTTTCCATTTGGGTGGCTGCTTGCAGAGGCATTTAGCAGATCAGAGGCTTGAAGTGGCAGGCTAATTGACCTTTTGACCAACCTGTCAGTGCATGGTCCTCTGTGGACTCCAGCCCACTCCCAGCAGTGGTATCCTGAGGGAATGGCTTATTACTGCTGTGTAAACTGTACACCACAGATGCTCAGTCAGTGCTGCTGCAACATCAGCATTGCACGGGAGACCAGACTCTACAGAATCCATAACAGAACCCAATGCCCAGTGTAACTTGGGCATTGTGACTACCTCTGATGTCTCTTCTAGTATATTCCTCACAACACTGCTGCCATTGCTACCCAACTTCTATGGGTGGCCTATTAACCAACTCTGTTACAGTTACCTCTACCATTTTCAACTACAGCTACTGATATTATTATTATCACTACTAAGAGTTGCTAATTACTGTCAACAACTCACACATGTAGACTTCTCTGCAGTTTACAAAGCAGTGATAGCCACACTTGCTTTGACTGTCATAGCAGGCTAGTGAGGCAAGCAGGACATTTTGTTCAGATGGTGAAAAGGAGGCTGGGCCCTCCTTTAATTTAATTAATTTGTGGACAACTTCTACATCAAATCCTGTGCTAGGCATATTCATAAAATTTAACCACTGAATCTATATAGCAACCTTCAGGTGTGAATATTGTCTTCCCATGTATAAAATGGGGACGCTGAGGCCCAAAGAGGCTAAAGGTCATGCCCCAAGCTGCCCAACTAGCAGTGGTTCCCGAGCCCATGCCCAAGGGACAAGGAATGTGTGTCCAGGGAAAAAGTCCAGTCCACAATTCCAGAAACCTGGAAAACAGTGCTTCCACTGAATCCTCACTCACCAGGTCTCAGCAGATGGAGATCTCTGTCTGACCAGTAGCTAAATCTGTCTGGGTCTTATTTTGACCATCTCCTCATAACATCCACTTTGCCTCCTTCAAAGTCTGAATCAACGTTGAGGAGAATCAACAATGGGCCTTGTTACCTCTAAGGACTCCTCCACTCCTGAACTCAGGTTCCTGCCATTGAAATGACAAGCACTCACAAGCCACACACTGTGCTCGATAATTCCACAGACTTGCTGTCCTTTACCCCACCCTCACTCCCGAATCCTGAGAGGTGAGAATATCCTCTTTTGTGATTGGCAGACTGAGGTTTAGAGAAGTGGAGTGGAATGCTTAGCTTCTGTGTGGCATGGCAGAGCTAGGAGCTAAACTGTGACTGCTGACTTCTCACCTGGGCAGCTACCATGAGGCTAAGGAGTATGGTGGGTCTCAGAAGAATCCACTGTCACTCAGTCGTCCCACAGCTGTTCATTGGGTTCTTTCTGTGTGCCAGGTGCTGCATTAGGCCCACACCTTCAGTGGTGAAGGGAAAAGATAGCCTCTGACTTGGGGGAGGATACTGCCTAGTGGGAGAGACAGACATCATGTAGGTGACTCCAGACAATGGAGTGATAGTGAAGGTACTAAGTACAGTTAGGAAGTGCAGGAGCTAGGAGAATATATACCACAGGGACCAAGCCTCAGGGGACACCAACTGTCAGTGGTTTAACCCACTGAACACTCCAGTGTGGATGATCCCAGTGGGCAAGGGAAAACTGAGGAATGCAGGGGCACAGAGGCTCTGCCCTTAGCAGAGACAGCCAGCCAGTAGCTGTGAGAAGGGACAAGGATCACACTGGGCCCAGGCCTAGATGCAGCCTCACATACCATCAGCCAGCATCAATCATGTGCCCTTGTCCAACTGCCAGGAAGGCTGTGTGCCTGAGAAGAAGAGGATGTGGGTTTGATGAGCAGGTGGCAGTCTCTGTCACACAGTTTGGAGGTAGTCAAGAGCAATTTCCCTAAAGAGGTGACATTTTTAGACTGGAGGCTTGACTCAAGTGGTAGAGTGCCTACATTGTAATCATTAAGCCCTGAGTTCAAACTCCAGGCCCAACAAAAAAAAAATGTGACATTTCAGAAGAGACCTGAAGAAGGGATGGGAGGGAGGAATAGCAGGTGACTGATGTTTTTTTTGACTGGCTACTGTAGTTCTATCCATACCCCCAGACAATACCATCCCTGTGTAGGGAAGATAGCTTGAGCCCCACTTCCTGGTTTGTGAATTCCCCAGGGCACTTCACCTGTAGATGAGAACCATCTTGGGAGCAGGCAGCTTGGGGCAGAGCTCCCCTGTGGGCAGAGGCCCCACTCTTCTCCACCTGTAGGAGGGAATCCTGTGGACCCCCACAATCCTGCCAAGGTTAGCTCCTTTGCTGCTGGAAGCTGCTCACAGGCCCATCAGCCTAAGATGTTAACCCAGTATTAAAAGGACCAGAGATCAAAAGCAGATGCTCCTGGAAGATACTTCAGCCTTCCCAGCTGTCTGGGGACAGGGCTGCAGAGGAGAAGGCTATTCATCACAGAACCATGCAAGCCCCTGTTCAATAATAAACAGATGTATGATGGGGAAAGAAAGGGATGGGCGTCAGTCCTGTGATTCATTTGTCTCCCTTGCGAAGTCACCTTCATCCTGGGCTCCAGAGGGCAGGCTCAGGCACTTTGATGCAGAGACATCATGTCAGGGAAATGGAAACATTTCACGTTGTAAATCCTCAGGTTGTCAGAGAAACCCTAATGAGAGGGGAGGCTGGAGGGGTGGCGGGGAGCACCCAGGACTGCTTGGAGGAAGCAAGGGAAGGAGCCGAAAGACTCAGAGATAGAAATCTGGCCCAGCCCCCTCCTGGGGTGCACCTTTGCTTCTCTGCTCACTAAAGCTGATAGAAGTGGCCTGTCCCCCGAGGGCATTGCCATGTCATGCTGTTCGACAATCTTTGGTCAAGTTAAGCTTCCTGGGGCTTTCATACCCTTTGCTTATGGTGAAGAACATGAATATATTTTGACAAGACCAAGATTTAAATGTGATTACCTCCCCAGACAAGGTGTCTCTTATTCCCTACCTGGGGGAAACTGAGTCTTGACTCCCAAGTCTCGCCCCACTCAAAGCCTTAAATAGAACCATTAGGCAAAATAAGTGCACCCCCCATAGACAAAAAGCAGTAGAATGTTAAAGTTAATATCAGGGGCTCGGGGGCCAAGCAGTCCTGTGTATGGGATTCCGGTTCTATACTCACAGGTGTGTGACCTTGGGCAAGCCACTTAACCTCTCTGAGCCTTGGTTTCTGTGTTACAGAATGGGAATAGTGGGGACAGGAGCTGTTGTCTGCCTCATTGTTGGGAAGAGTAAGTTAATACATGCCATGTGCTCAGCCTGTTCAAAAATGGCTCCTTTACTACTTTGAGATCTGCCTCCAAGATAGGTCCACTGGCAAGATGCAGATTATTACTTCTGGGGAAAACTGAGTCTTAAAGCAGGAAAGGCTTCTCCCAGGCTTACCTAATTCTCATAGGGAACTAGAATCTAGGCCTCCTTACCTCTCATACAGATCTCTCTCTGCCCTGCCCCTAATCCTCTCCCACTCCTCCTGTATGCTCAAAACTATTTACTAGGATGATGGTGTTGTGGAGGTGGGGAGGGCTGGAGGTAGGGAGCCTGTTAGAGATGGTAAAGGGCCTGTGCCAAAGATGTGGCTTGCCTTATAGATGTACCGGAAAAAGTGATTTGGATAGTTATATAGAAGGTAAAATCCTGCTAGACCATTGTTGGCTTATTCGCCAAGAGAATCAAGCACAGGGCCTAGGAGGAGTAAGCATGTGATACTGTATGTTTCCTTATTGTCATTACTGTTAAGTGAATGAATGAATGCACAATTAAAAGAGGCAGAGGGAGGCCTCCCAGCACTTCCAAGTGTCTGGCCTGGCATGTTTACTGGGCCAAGAGCACAGGGACAGAAGCAGAATTCAGGGAACTAGAGTAGACTCACATAAATTTTGGGCTTTGTCTGTATGCAGGGTCCAGAGGCTATAAGCTCAATTCATTTCTTTAACACCAGCTACATGTCCAGCAATATGGAGAGATAGACAGGAGCAAGGAAAAACAACCCTGCCTGTCCCAGGGGAGCCCATAGCCCAGTGGAATGGCCAGGACTTCCAGAGTAAAGTTTACCCATGGATGTAGAGAAGTGACTGTGCCCTGTGTGGTGGCAGAGAGTAAGAACAGCTTGGAGGAGAGGAGGTCCTGGGGGCTGGGTTGGTCATGAAGGGCTCCCTGGAGGAGGTGAGTTGGATGATGAATTGGGTTTGAACTGATGAGTTGGATGATGAACCAAGCAAATGTCTGGATCTGAGGATGTGAAGGAAGTAATTTGTATCCACCCTAGCATCTCCCGCAACAGGTAGAGGACCTAGCATTGAGCAAGCAACAACATACTTCAAAGTTTCTTTATTTCACTTCTGCTAGCCTTATCCAGTAGCTACAAAGCAAAGATTCTCTTCAACCATATGCCTGAAGGTTGAAAGTATTCCAGACTCATAAATATTATTTCCAAAACCAACTGACGCATAAAACTAGACTTTGATTAAATATTACAACCAGCATTTGGTAATGGAGCATGAGACTGTCATTTATCAGCAAGAAGCGTGGACATAATAACTCATTAAGCTCCTTTGAGTTGTACCTTGACTGAGCACTCAGAACAGAGGGGCCTGCAAGGTCATGTTTTGCTTTGGCTGTTTGCAGGACTCCTCTCCAAACTGCTCCTGAAAACCATTAGCTCCCCAGGAGGGCCAGGCCCCTGCCCTTCAAGTGTCCTGGCCACTGAACCACTTGAAAGGCTTGTATTTATCACCATGAGCTCCCTGCTTTCCCATCTAAGCAGAGATTTGGGGAGGGCAGGCATAGAAGCCGCCCCACTTCATTAAATGTCTGCCCCTCCCACCGCCAGAGGACCCATGTGTGGAGGGGCACTCACTGTCCATTCATTCAGTAGTACTTAACAGTTACCATGTGGCTGGTACTGTGATGGTCACTGGAGATCCAAGAGGACAAAACAGACACAGACCCTGCTCTCAAGGAATCCACAGCATAAAGTGGGGACTGCAACTCAACAGACACTATACAAAGATGCAAACTGTAAGAGTGGAGGCACCAAGTAAGCACCTCACTGGTGTTGCATTCAGGGAGAGCTGCCTGGAGAAGATGGGGTAAGCTTGAGAATCAAAGGATGTGCAGGAGTTGGTTACAAAAGACAAGAGTATTTTAGTCATAGGGAACACCATGTTCAAAGTTGTAGAGACGAGACAAAGCACAGTATGTTGGAATGGCTGAAATAATTTTGGTTTGAATGGGACTTAAAGTATGAATTAAGAGGTTGCAAGAGTGGAGGCTGGAGAGATGAGCTGGGCCAGGTCCATGAAGTTCTTGAATTTTTTTCTCTTATAGTCTTGATTGGTTGGAAGGAGGTTGCTGTGATTACGTTTGTGGCTTAAAAAGATGCCCCTGGCTGCTTTGTGGATAGTGAACTGTTGGGACTGAGCCTAGACATTACCAGAAGGTTTGGAACCAGCCTTTCATGCTGTGCTTCTGGGGACCACCAGCAGGTGTGTGAGCTGTGGGAAGTGACTGTCAGGATAGCTAGGGTGTGCTGCTGGAATGGGCAATCCTGAAACTCTTAATAACTTCAATCAACAAAGGTTCATTTCTTGCCTATACTTCAGGAATGCCACAGAGCAGCTGGCAGCCTCAGTGCATCCACTGTCAGAACATGGAGAAGGAAAGAAGGCAGGCACTTCTCATACTGGCTCCTACAGCCACTGCCCAGAGAGACAGGCACCATTTTCATTCAAATTTCACTGGCACATCCCAAAGCATCTTCTGTTTTTAGACAGGGTGGGGAAAGTCACCCTAAAAGACCCCATAAAGACTGGGGACACAGAATGTTCATGGGCCACACTTCTGACAAGCACCACAAGGCTGGAAGCGCCGAGGCTTGCTCGTTACATACCCATCACAAACAGTGGTCCAGGCTTTCAGAACTCATGTCTGTGTACTTGGTCACATGTCATCCTTCCACCAGCCTTGGGAGGCAGGCACAGTCATCCCTTCCAAGCTTCCTGATATTCCCATGGAGAGGGAATTAATAGCTCAGGAACTTCAGAATCTCTGGGAAAGCTGAGTGGGTGTGGGCCTCCCAAATGCTTTGTGCATATTTTTTACTTTCGCTAAAATGAGCAATAAAAGCAACTTGCTAAATAAAGATTAAGCCAATGGCATTTACACATCTAAGTGAAACTTGATAGAAGACTGAGCAGTGAGTTTGCTTTTGCCATCTTCTGAGCATCTGCCTCCCCTTCTTACAAACAAGAAGATTGTAAGTGTCTTTTGCTTTGGTGCATACTCTGCATATGCCCTGGGGAATTTGTTTTTTTCTGGGTCTGACCAGCCATCCAGATGTCCTTATGGTGTGACACAGCCAAGGGCTTCAGCCCCCTGGTCCCTCTGAGGTCTCAGTCTTCCCCTCTTAGGTTCCCATACTCAAGGCCATGCTTACCTTCATCATTGAGATCTTCTCTCCTGCCTTCCTTTTCTACTCCTGACTCCCTTGTTAGGTTTGTCTTGTTGCCAGCAGGTATGACTTTCAGTGGAATTCAAATTGTCAAGGTAACTGAAAAGGAAACTGAACTTCAAGCCTAGAATATCAGTATTTTGAGTTAGAGAATGGTGACCATGTCAAAATCAAGGGTCTGGGAGAAGGCTGTGTTGGGGTCCAATACTGACTCTGCTGTTCCAATGCAGTGCAGCCTAGGACCAGATACCTCACACCTCTGAACCTCCATTTCCTTGATCCTAACCTGGGATGAGGAGGCAGAGAGCTATGAGGAAGCTGCAAGTGAGAGAGTAAGATGTATCAGACCCTGGCAGAGCAACACAAGCAGTGAGAGATACTAGAATGATAGTCAGCACTTCTAAATCTTTAAAGAAAACACATTGGAGAAAGCTTGTGATTATTGACTTGCCCAGGATCATACATTAGAGCGTGATATAGTGGGACCTGCCGGGTGTCCTGGGAATGAGCAGCCTCTCAGTCTCTTTCTCAATCCCTGTGGTCACTGGCTCCCTCTAGGGCCTGTTCCCTGTCCGATCCTGATAAGCACTCTGTTTTGTCCCCCGGGGGCCTCTTTCCCTGTCCACTCTCATCTTCCTTATTGTTCAAGGTAAAATATTCCCCACACTAACACTTACAACCATTTTCCAGTGACCCGATTTGGAGAACTGTATGACTGCAGCTGCTGTGGTGCATTAGCCTTCCTCAGACTGGTCATTGATGGGGCCAGCACGGGAACCCAAGGCCTTGGGGCTGTACCGGGGTGAGTGCTGCCACACAGGCAGGTGCTGTCTGTTATGCACAGGTAACTGCTGCACACACAAACACTTCCATGTGTGTGGCAGTTAACAAACTATCTGAACCAACCATTGAACCAATCTGCACATTTGGAAACTTCTCCTTCCCCCTGTGAGGAAGGTGGAACAATGGAAGAAGCTGAAGTCAGAGATCACTGCTCCCTGAGACTTTTGCAAGAGTCGAGGCTAGAGCTGGTGAGGACTGGCTTGGGGAGATGCAGTAGGGTGCAGAAGAGGAAATGAGGAGACCACCTCACAGAGCATATCAAGAGAAAGGGTGAGATCACGGTGGCAAGAACTCAGACACACATGTGCAGTTACCCCAGTGAAGTCCCTATGCAATGGCAGTGCAGGGGGCATGAAGCAGGACATCCTTCTGCCTTTGGAGCCCTGTGTTTTTTGGTGTTTACATAGGGAGTGGAATTAATTAAATGCCACAGGGCCTCCTTGGTTGCTGAAAATAAACCCAGCCAGGCCCCCAGCAGTGCAGCCCATTGCCTACTTGCTGTGGAGGCACATGCATCTGTTAGACTTCTCTAGGCTTCAGAAGAGAAGCACACAGGGCTCCCTTGGCAGGGATCAGTGTGGCAGCCACCTTCTCCCCACAGGCATCATGTCAGAGGCAGATGTGGCTGACTGTAAAGTGCAGATTCATAGCAGCATAAGATAGCCAAAGACACAGACACCCAAGGCATGTTGATTCATGCAAATAAGCATGGGCCACCAACACACAGTTAAATATGGATGCAGACACAAAGACAGATGCTATGAGCACACACAGACACACAAGTGCTTCTGAGCACATCATGAACAGAAATGGCCTAGTCACGCCTTTACAGATAAGCCTGGCACATCTGCCATTCAAAACCTCTGAGAACTGGTGACCCAGGTACCTAGTCACACACCCACAGACACCAGAACACACAAGGACTCAGCTTCAGAATCAGAAAACCTCAGTCTGTTCTTTAATCTACTTTTTTGCTAAAAGTATGCCCTTGGGCTTCTTTCTTAACCTCTTTGTGCCTCAGTTTCCTCAACAGTAAAATGGGATAACAATAGTACCGATCTCATGGTGTCATGAGGACAGAAATGAGAAAATGAACACAAAGTTCTGACGGAGCTGCTGGTGTGCACTAAGCACTCTACAGAGATTAACTGATATGATTCTCCCTCAACACCCTCAGCACTATGAGCTCACATGGACGCATGTGACACTCAGACAGTTATGACACATATGGACCAAATGACACATGGAACCAGAGCCACATATAAAGCCTGCATAGACAGGCCTGCATACTGTAGCACACCCTGTGTGCTCACACACATTCCCTGCTCCAGTGCCATCACTGTTGCCACCACCAACCCAAAGTTGTCACAGGCATATGACCAAACCATGCATTGCTAAGGAAAACCAAAAGCATTCTTGGCTAAAGAGGCACATGCCATGTGGCGTGGTCTCTAGCCGCAAAAACACACAGACTCTTCTGTGGCTCCCCATGGCCTACAGGCAGAGGTCCAACTTCCCAAGCCCAAACTGTGGATGTCCACACTGTGCCTCTGTCTCCCAGTCCCCCTCCTCCTTGGTGGATTGCTCCCACACTGCTCCCACAGGGCCCCATGAACACTGCCCCTCTAGTTCTGAACAATTGAGAAATAAAACGAAATGATGGCAAGTGGGGGCCCAGATATCATCCTTAGTACCAAGGAGGTTCAAGTTTGCCCTCAGAGCTTGTTGTGAGAAGCAGGGAGGCATGCTAGCTGGATCCCAGAATTGGGTACTTACCCACTCAGACCTGGATCTCAGACAGTGCTAGAGGGCCTCCCATATGGAATACTGCCCCAGGTGAGACTTGGCTGGGCTTTCAAGTCCCTGCCCCAGGCACCAAGCCCTGAAAGCCCTCCTCAGTGTCCAAAAACTAGCCACTCCCTCTTCTGTCCTCCTGTGGCCCCTACTCTGACCTTCCATCAGTGCCATGTACTGGCTAACAATAAGACCACAAACTGGCAGCTTAAAACAGCATTGGTCATCTCACAAGCTCCATGTAATATTATTTCCCTATTCAAAAAACAAAAATAAAAACCTAACCCAAGAGGCATTTCCAGTTCCATCAGCTGATTGATTGATCCATTTATTTCTTTATTCACATCTTTAAGGAGCCTCCTCTGTCCTAGTTGACAGTGTACCCTCCTGGAAATTTCTACTGATTTCTGTTTCCACAATACCTGCTAACTCAGGGTACCATCATTTATGAAAGGAAGGAAGGAAAAAGGGAGGGAGGATATAAGAGAGGGATCCCTTTCAAAGGATCCAAATCCTTCGTCATTTGAAGCTAGACATGCTGTCAGAGTGGATCATTGATCAGAGACCCCTCAGCCCTGTTTTTGGCCATGTTGGCCCTGTGAGCTCCCTAACCACACCAAACTCTGCCACCAAGTGCCCTTGCCATGCTATTTCCTTAGCTTGAAGTACTCCCACTCACCCACCTCCATTCCACATTGCATCCTGGTTGCTACAACATGCGTGCAGCTGAGTTCTGGTCCTTTGGTTTTTGGCTTATAGTCCACATTTTCAGACTCCTTTTCTGATGTCCCCGCTGATTCAAGCCAGCCTTATTCTCCACCTCACTTTGATCCCCTGGTGATAATTATATCAATTTGCCATGTGTGTTTCCTTGTTTCTTCCCCACCTGGCTGAATGTGACTAGGGCCATGGTGTGCCTCCTTCACTACTGGATCTGCCATGTCTGGCAATGCCTGGCACACAGGAAGAACTTAACAAACACTGTTACTGCTGGAATTGTGAATGAATGAACAAATTCAGGAATGGACTAGCGTGTAGCTCAGGACCAGCACATGATTTGTGTTTGTCATGTGCATGTTTAATGAGTAAGCAGAGAAACAAATTAGTCCTGCGACTGACACCAGCTCTCTTGTGGTTGGCATTTACTAATTCCCGCCCTGGACCCAGTCCTGCTGGACCTTATGGGTCAGTGCTGGACTAGGGATGTTTCTGGAATGTGGGAAACAGGGCTGTGGCTTCCTTACGTGCACCTGTGGCTCCTCCAGAAAATTCTGACTCATGGAGTTCCAGGGATTTTCTAGCCCCTTACCACCACTACACACCTTACTTTTTTTTTTTAACTGCTGTCAGTTTTTATTTTTTATTATTTTTTTTTAATTTTATTATTCATATGTGCATACAAGGCTTGAGTCATTTCTCCCCCCTGCCCTCACCCCCTTCCTTACCACCCACTCCGCCCCCTCCCTCTCCCCCCCCCCCAATACCCAGCAGAAACTATTTTGCCCTTATCTCTAATTTTGTTGTAGAGAGAGTATAAGCAATAATAGGAAGGAACAAGGGTTTTTGCTGGTTGAGATAAGGATAGCTATACAGGGCATTGACACACGTTGATTTCCTGTGTGTGTATGTTACCTTCTAGGTTAATTCTTTTTGATCTCACCTTTTCTCTAGTTCCTGGTCCCCTTCTTCTATTGGCCTCAGTTGCTTTTAAGGTATCTGCTTTAGTTTCTCTGCATTAGGGCAACAAATGCTAGCTAATTTTTTAGGTGTCTTACCTATCCTCACCCTCCCTTGTGTACTCTCGCTTTTATCATGTGCTCAAAGTCCAATCCCCTTGTTGTGTTTACCCTTGATCTAATGCCAACATATGAGGGAGAACATATGACTTTTGGTCTTTTGGGCCAGGCTAACCTCACTCAGAATGATGTTCTCCAATTCCATCCATTTACCAACGAATGATAACATTTCGTTCTTCTTCATGGCTGCATAAAATTCCGTTGTGTATAGATACCACATTTTCTTAATCCATTCGTCAGTGGTGGGGCATCTTGGCTGTTTCCATAACTTGGCTATTGTGAATAGTGCCACAATAAACATGGGTGTGCAGGTGCCTCTGGAGTAACCTGTGTCACAGTCTTTTGGGTATATCCCCAAGAGTGGTATTGCTGGATCAAATGGTAGATCAATGTTTAGCTTTTTAAGTAGCCTCCAAATGTTTTTCCAGAGTGGTTGTACTAGTTTACATTCCCACCAGCAGTGTAAGAGGGTTCCTTTTTCCCCGCATCCTCTCCAACACCTGTTGGTGGTGGTGTTGCTGATGATGGCTATTCTAACAGGGGTGAGGTGGAATCTTAGCGTACATACCTTATTTGTATGCACTTATTCTAGCTCCCAGACAAAGACCTCTTGCCCTTTGGCTGAATGATTCCATGCTCCAGGGTTGAGATGGACTGGCTAGCCAGGGCCATCCTCAGCTAGCTGTCCAACAATTTTCCTTTTGGGGTTGCCAGGGCTCACACGCCTCCTCCTTGGATCTCTACTTTGTTCTCTCCTAATCATGGCAGCAATGACATCACATTGTTCTCTGGTACAGTTTACATGGCTCTTTCCCATGAGTCATTTTGTTTGAATTTTCCCAGAAGCCCTATGGTCTAAGGATTATTCTTCCTGCTTGAGTTGACAGCACTGAGACTTAGAGGAGGCTGACCCACTCAGTCAAGGTCACACAGCTTCTCAGTGACAAACCAAGCTTGTCTAACTCTAGGCTCTTCTTTTCATCACTGACTGCAGGAATAGTGAAGTGGACCATCAGTGGCTGGAACCCTGTGCGCTCAGAGGGAATACAGTTTCCTCCTGGTTTTCTGTAAGTGTTGGTGCTCATGGCCTGCCTGGATTTGATTGTGGCATTATTCTTTTACCTGCTCCTTCTTTAAATGCATGCTAAATGTACATGCAGCATGAGGCCCCAGGGAAGGTTCAGTAAGAACCACAAGAATGAAGAGAAGTGAGAGTACCCAGAGGCCAGGGCAATGGCCAAGTCAGCACTAGTCTGTGACAGGGGTCAGGGTCAGAACTTTTAAGGAGCTTGGAATATTGAGAAAGCGTAGTGACCTCCCCAGGGACAGAATGAGTCACTTTGTCCCTTTGTCCTCCTTAGCTGAAGAAGTTTATTGGTTTCAAAGCTTTATGGGTAACATATCCAGAGCCTGTGTGTGTGTGTGTGTGTGTGTGTGTGTGTGTGTGTGTGTGTGTGTGTGTTTGTGTAGACAGAGAGAGAATACTAAAAACACCCTCACCCTCATCATAGTAGGAAGTTTCCAGGCCCCTTCACAACTCAGGAAGACGTCTGCACAGAGTGCTAACATGCTTTTAACAACTCGGAACAGAGACTGTTTCCTCTCTGGGAGGAGCGGATCTCCTTTTAACACCTCAAGCTCAGCCTGCCCTAGAGACATTCCAGACCTCTCAGCCCGGAAGCCCTCAACAACCCCACCAGCCCCTGGAAGCCCCGAGTGCAGATGTGGGAGAGATCCTGGGTTAGAAGCAGCAAGTGAGGACATGGGAATCCTGTCCAGCTCATTTCTGGGCCTCCATCTTCCCATCTTTAAAATGGGAGAGCAAGGAAGAGGGTCTCTTGGGGGCCCTTCCAGCTCTAGTTTTTAAATTACTCCTTGACTCTCTAGACTCTAAGTAGCCAAGGGAGCATACGTGTGGCTGTTGTCTCCCATCAGTCCTTCATATTTATATCTACTACTCTTATTATTTCTCTTATGAGCTCTGTTTACCATGTTGGAATAAGAGACAGAGATATTGTTCCCATTTTTGGTTGTGAAAACTGAGGTTACTTCTGCACCTGCCCTCCTTGAACAGAAGCTCTTGAAGAGCAGCCGATATGTGCCAGTCTCCTCACCACCCATTGCCTCCATGCACTGCCAGGCTGCCTGGAGCCTGTGTGAAGCATCCAGAAGGCAGGCACCTGCTGGGAGAGTTTGAGATTATGTCTCCAGCCAAACATTAAGCCTGAGAGTGTTCTCACTCAAGTGAACACCAATTTGCAAATAGACATGAGGTTTCCACCAGGGAGGGCCACATTGCCCCAAAATAGAAGTTGAGTCAGGTCCTCAGATTACCATCAGCCTCCCTTCTCTTTGCCCAGGCCTGGCAGCAACCTGTGCACTGGCTCTTTCCTGAAGAGGTCAGCACAGGTACTCCTCCAGCCTTCATTTCTGCTGTTCCCTCACTGGAACCCTCTTCCACCTCATGTCTGTTGGGAAACTCATTTATTGTCTTTTAAGGTCCAGTTCAAAAGCCTCATCCCAGCCCACAGAGAAACAAATTCTCAGTTACAAGTTGTGCACTCTGTCCTGACTCCTGGGGAGGCACGCTATCTTCTTTCTCTAAGACAAGGATGCAGCCTGGCCATGGTCTGCTCCAAGGCATGTAACAGTAAGCTCTCCGATCCCACTTTTACCCCTAGCATCAGCATCCTCTCCTATCTTATGCGATCATGTAGAAACCCAGTCTTTCATCTTCAAAAGCAAATGCCTGATTTGCTTAGTGTCAGGTTGTTTCTCAAGCCCACTGCTAGAGTTCAACTTTTACATTAACTCAAACTGTCTAGTAAAATAGCATTCTAGGAAAGGTCTAGTCCCCAGGGTCTGTCCCACAATAAATGGCCCATGTGCTGCTCTCCAAGGCTGCAGAGGGCCGTTGATGCTGTGCATTGTTACAGCCATGTTCAATCCTCTCCACTGGAAATGGTCAAACAGGAAAATCTGGTGGCATAAAAACACCTGAAAGGTAGTGCCATGGTTTGAAGGACAGCTGACAACCCAGTTCCCTCACTGTCCTGGTCCTATGGGATTACTCCATGTCACACAATCCCTCTCCCCAGCCACATGCCATCTGCCACCCATACTCTTTTGGTTGTAAAGAGTGTTTGTTTGGGGCTCTTAAGACAATAAGCCAGAAATGGATGCATCCACCCAGTAAGTCTGGTAGAGAGTGGCAAATACAGATGGTGGGCCTGCTATCAACATCACAGACACATTGGAAACACTCCAAACACCAATCTCATCCCTCCCTGGATCTTACACTCTAAGCAGGGAGGTGTTATGGGCAAAACGTTTGTGTCCTCCAAATTTATATGTAGAAATCCTAACCCAAGGTGTCTGTGTTAGGAGGTGGGCCCTTTAGGAGGTGAAAAGATCATGAGAGCTCTGCTTCTATGAGCTAGATTAGTAACCTTATTTTTTTTAATTGTTTTATTATTCATATGTGCATACAAGGCTTGGGTCATTTCTCCCCCCTGCCCCCACCCCCTCCCTTAACACCCACTCCGCCCCCTCCCTCTCCCCCCCACCCCCTCAATACCCAGCAGAAACTATTTTGCCCTTACCTCTAATTTTGTTAAAGAGAGAGTATAAGCAATAATAAGAAGGAACAAGTGTTCCTGGTTGAGATAAGGATAGCTATACAGGGAGTTGACTCGCATTAATTTCCTGTACGTTTGTGTTGCCTTCTAGGTTAATTCTTTTTGATCTAACCTTCTCTCTAGTTCCTGGTCCCCTTCTTCTATTGGCCTCAGTTCCTTTAAAGTATCTGCTTTAGTTTCTCTGCATTGAGGGCAAAATGCTATCTAGTTTTTTAGGTGTCTTACCTATCCTCACCCCTCCCTTGTGTGCTCTCGCTTTTATCATGTGCTCATAGTCCAATCCCCTTGTTGTGTTTGCCCTTGATCTAATGTCCACATATGAGGGAGAACATATGGTTTTTGGTCTTTTGGGCCAGGCTAACCTCACTCAGAATAATGTTCTCCAATTCCATCCATTTACCAGCGAATGATAACATTTCGTTCTTCTTCATGGCTGCGTAAAATTCCATTGTGTATAGATACCACATTTTCTTGATCCATTCGTTGGTAGTGGGGCATCTTGGCTGTTTCCATAACTTGGCTATTGTGAATAGTGCTGCAATAAACATGGGTGTGCAGGTGCCTCTGGAGTAACCTGTGTCACAGTCTTTTGGGTATATCCCCAAGAGTGGTATTGCTGGATCAAATGGTAGATCAATGTTTAGTTTTTTAAGTAGCCTCCAAATTTTTTTCCAGAGTGGTTGTACTAGTTTACATTCCCACCAACAGTGTATGAGGGTTCCTTTTTCCCCGCATCCTCGCCAACACATGTTGTTTGTGGTGTTACTAATGATGGCTATTCTAACAGGGCTGAGGTGGAATCTTAGTGTGGTTTTAATTTGCATTTCCTTTATTGCTAGAGATGGTGAGCATTTTTTCTTGTGTTTTTTGGCCATCTCCTTTTGAGAAAGTTCTGTTTAGTTCACTTGCCCATTTCCTTATTGGTTCATTAGTTTTGGGAGAATTTAGTTTTTTAAGCTCCCTATATATTCTGGTTATCAGTCCTTTGTCTGATGTGTAGCTGGCAAATATTTTCTCCCACTCTGTGGGTGTTCTCTTCAGTTTAGAGACCACTTCTTTTGATGAACAGAAGCTTTTTAGTTTTATGAGGTCCCATTTATCTATGCTATCTCTTAGTTGCTGTGCTGCTGGGGTTTCGTTGAGAAAGTTCTTACCTATACCTACTAACTCCAGAGTATTTCCTACTCTTTCCTGTATCAACTTTAGAGTTTGGGGTCTGATATTAAAGATCCTTTATCCATTTTGAGTTAATATTGGTATAGGGTGATCTACATGGATCTAGTTTCAGTTTTTTGCAGACTGCTAACCAGTTTTCCCAGCAGTTTTTGTTGAAGAGGCTGCTATTTCTCCATCGTATATTTTCAGCTCCTTTGTCAAAGACAAGTTGGTTATAGTTGTGTGGCTTCATATCTGGGTCCTCTATTCTGTTCCACTGGTCTTCATGTCTGTTTTTGTGCCAGTACCATGCTGTTTTTATTGTTATTGCTTTGTAATATAGTTTAAAGTCAGGTATTGTGATACCTCCTGCATTGTTCTTTTGACTGAGTATTGCCTTGGCTATTCGTGGCCTCTTGTGTTTCCATATAAATTTCACGGTAGATTTTTCGATCTCTTTAGTGAATGTCATTGGAATTTTCATGGGAATTGCATTAAACATGTAGATTACTTTTGGGAGTATAGACATTTTTACTATGTTGATTCTACCAATCCATGAGCATGGGAGATCTCTCCACTTTCTATAGTCCTCCTCATAGATTAGTAACCTTATAAAGGAGACTCCAGAGAGCCAGCTAGCCCTGTTAGGAAACTTCAAGAAGGGGCCCTCTATAAACCTGGAAATAGGCCCTCATTAGATACTGATACATCTTCATCTAGATAGAGTTCCCAGACTTCAGAATTGTGCAGAGTATATTTCTGTTGTTTGTAAGCCACCCAGTTTATGGTGTTTTATTACAGCAGCTTGAAGGGACTAAAGATAGAAAGTGTCATTATCTGGCAAACAGAAACTCTGAGAGTACCCACAGGCAGCAGCCACTCCCAGGTTGGACAGCTCAAACCCTCACACTCCACACACCACCCTGGCCCTTCCCTCCACATCTTTATGTCGCTTAAAGATTTCTCAGTTCCCTAAGGAAGCCAGATACACCCAAGCCTCATCTTTTCCTTTGAGAAAGAGGAGTACCACAAATACTGCCTTTCATGGGTCAGCTTCTGGGAATCTTTCCTTGGTCCCTCAAACCAACTGCCAGCCCATCTCCATCTGCTGGGCTTTGGCAGCTCTGCTGCCCCTGATCAGATGCCTTACCTTCCAGAATCTCAGTTCCTTCCTATATAAAATAATATTACATTCTACCCACTTGTGGAGCATTTGGCAAGCACATGGAGTGATGGATGCAAATGTCTGTGGTATTCCTGGAGAAAAGGTGTGAGCACTTGGGCATCTGCACAGTCAGAGCAAGAGGGCCTCTAAGAGCAGTCAGCAGCAGGCTCCAGGGAAAGGTGAGGCTGGGCTGTTGGGGGAACTTGCTTAGCACATAGGATGACAGATGTGGCTAAGATGTTTTCTACCCACTCCATTTGATGACACCATTTGATGCTCAGCTTTTTATAATTATTAATGAGAGCTAATGTTTCTTTTGCACCGTGGGCCAGTTTTGTCCTAAGCACTTTAAAATGTATCAGCACATTTAACCTCATAAAAACCCATAAGGTAGGCAATGATATCATCCCTAATTTATAGATGAAGAAACACAGGCTCAGAGAGGTCAAGTAATGGGCTGGCCACCAGCTAGTGAGTGACTCCAAGTGGTCAACCACTGAGACACATATTAATGTCAGTCCATACAATTTTGTTGAAAATGTGTTAGCATTCTCTCTTTGCTTCTCCCCTGGCCTTAACCCTCCCTCAGACCATCTCTTATTTTCTCACCCTGTCCTCGCTGACTCCTCACTCTCTATACTCAGCTGCTTGCCACAGTGTACACAGGGAGTTGCAAGAGAGATGGGCAAGGGTCTATGGAGTGGCTCAAGTGATAGAGCACCTGTCTAGCAAGTGTGAGGCTCTGAGTTCAAATCCCAGTACCACAAAAAAAAAAGAGGTGGGCAAGTGTGGGCCCCAGAGAGTCTGGGCCCTTGGTCTGTATCTCTGATACTGTCCTGACTCCTAGTGAGATCTTGGGTCTGACATTGTTCTCTTCACCCATCTATCCATTCCTCCATCTATTTATTCTTTCCAAATCTCCCTAGGGTGGCAGGGAAGGAGGTATAAGGCCAAAGGATACAGCAAGCTGTGAAGGTCTTCTGAAACCACAAACAACCTTACCAGCCAGTCTGAGTTATGTCCCAAAAAGGAGTAAGAAGTCATCATGGGAGGCACTGCACAAATCTAGGGGGACTAGAGCTAGTCAGACAATAGAAGACAAAATAGACATGATTCCTGATAGACACAGGATCCCAGAGAGGATGAGACTAGAGCTGCCACGACCCTTATGGGCTGCCCTTCTCCCTATGGTGGCTGTAGCATCTGAGTGCATCTGGCTGACACACCTGGGCCATCCTGAACATGGAGCTGCCCTACCTTCCAGGAACCCACAGTCTGATGAGCTCTTAAGTAGACACTTGCCCCTCGTGGGCAGACATGGGGTGACTTACCCCAGATATCCCTGGGAGCACAGCAGTATATGGAGGCACAGATACCTGTCAACCCTCTTGGTCCTTTCCTCTCCTCAGAGAAACCACATGCAGAGGCCATGTGGTTTGTACCAAAATCCATAGCTTGCTGGTGCCAAGAGAGCTAATGATTAGGGGGAGAAAGTGGTGCAGCAGGAGGGAATGAGTGACTGAAGTAAGGAAAGAGCATTGGAATGGCGGTCCTTGAGCAGGCCCTATCTCTAACCTGCTCATAGATCAGGGGGAGCCACTGCCTCCTCCGTTCCTCACTTTCCCCAGCTGTGAAACAAGGGGCAGGACCAGTTGCTGACTGTGCCAGGTCATCTGTGCTGACTGTCTTCCTCTGGGCATCAAGATATCAAATGTGAGCTTTGCAGGAACCAGTGCGCCCAGGGTTCTATTTAGCAGCCATCCTGTGTGCAGGGTGGTTCTTTTCCTTTTTTAAAACAACAATGTAATTTTCTTAGAAGTCAGTGAATTTCCTTGCTATTTGGGTACCAACTTGCCTCTTATCAAATTTCAATCTCTGGTCCAGGTCTGGTCCTGGTTGGTGCAGGGAAGGAGGGCCCAAGTAGGCCTGGGAGGGGTAATGCTGATCAGCAGGTGCACTGGGTCTTCATGAACCTTGAGTTTGACCCTGTCCTGCTCCCTTACAACTGCACACCTTTTTAGCTTCTGCCCTAGTAACTCTCAATCCCTTTTTACTTCGTGTCCTTGGGCAAACATCTAGGCCTTACTTCACTTAACTGTACAATGACAATAATATACCTACTTTGTATTCTTACCTGTGAGGATTAAGAAGAAGCCAGCATGTATAAAGCACTTAGAATACCATCTGGCACACTGAACAACATAAAGTAAGTGTGGCCATTATTATTACTATAATTGTGAATATTTTTATGCTATGGACACTAATCAAAAGTAAGGTCTCCCTACAGTCCTGATACTTTCTGAAATTCAGTGCCTCCACATTTTTCAAAGCTGTTCTCTGCCTAAGTGCCTTTCCTTGTCTGGTAAATATAGAAAATCCCTACTCATCCTTCAAGCTTCAGCTCAAGCTGACCCATCCTCTCTGACACACTAAGTGGAGGAGCCCAGCAGGTCCCCGTTGCACTTCCTGATGTATTTCATCCACATGAAACATATGTCATGTTGTCTCATAATTTACCTCCTCGCATGTCTGCCTCCCACCAGCCCCTGAGCCTATTGAGGGCAGGGACCATACCTGACCAATCTCTATCTCCAACACAAGCATTAGGCCTGGGGCAGACCTTAAATGTGACTGAAGGACAGCAGGGGGAATGTGCATGAGTAACTGCTAAACATTGTGACAAGTACCACAGTGAGGGGACAGACAGGGGTAGCACCAGAAAAGGGGTTCATTCTCATTGAGGTTGGGGAGGGGGGTTGGGAATTGAGGAAGATGAGGTAAGCTTGTGGGCTTTTAGCTGGTTATGAAAGTGCCTCACTTTCTGCAGATGCAAATTATTCTGCAGCTACAAGTATGAAATTCCCATTGGTTTTCTCTGTGCAACTCAAAAACCTCATCATGATGTGTGGTTTGTTATCAATGATAGACTAAGGTCTGCATCCTTAGTGGGGGAAAACTCTACCCACTGCTCTCCAAGCTCCCTGTCCCCATTTCTACTGCCACCCTGAGACAAAGGCCTACTGCTCCCTTCCAGCTGCAGGTAGAAGGGGAGTCCAAGAGACCCCAGCCAGCATATGGGTGGATGAAGGTCACCTGTTGAGCTTCAGGCTTCCTGACCAAGTAGGCAAGCTCAATTCTTATCTGAGATGAGTAAGGGGGTCTTAGATCCTGGTCCAGCTGTTAGGACATTATGTGTGTTATGTGTGCCAGTTAGCACTTGCTCAAATTTCTGTCTCCTGATTGGATACCCTAGGCTTTCGTCGTCTCATTGGTATGATGGGTTAGGTCTGTGGAGAATTTGCCCCTTCACAACGCCCCTCATGGCTGCTGGGATCCAGAGCCAGTTGCCTCTGTGGCCTCCAAGTGCTCTTTGGTTATGATTTGCCTTGATTTTTCACTCCATTTTTGACTGGGGGGGGAATGTACACCATGTGTTTCTGATTCAGGTCTCCTGTGCTCAAAGGCAATGTGATTTTGAGTGATATCTGATGGCCTTTGAGCCTCAGAAATATGTTCTTCAGGTCTTCTTTTCCTGCCCTTTCCCTTGACAAAGAGGAAGAAGCTCTTCCTCTTTGCAGTTGGCCAAGAATTGGTCAACTGCAGCCACAAGAATTTGGCAAGCCAATCCTTGCCTCTTCTTGCTTGATTTCCAAGAGTAGGAGTTAACAGTCAGCCAGGATGGAGACCAGGTGCTGTCTGGGGCAGGTGCACACTATCATAGCATCCCCTTCCCTTGGGGACCACATGCCACTGGTGCTCAGACGATCACACCTGTCTCTACTGGTTGTTTGTTGGTTTACAAGTTTACTTTCCTCCCAGTTCATTATATGCCAATTGCTCCAAATCAGAAAACATTTTGACATGTTTTATGTTCAACAAGTTTTGAGACATTTCTTTTCTTTCTCCTGGTAGTCACAGCAATATCTATACACTAATTTAGTAAAATTTTATTGAACTCAAACTTGATATGAATAAATATGAATATGTGTGATTTCTCCCACAGTTGAAGTAGGAGAAATAGATACTTGAAGGGGCAGTTCTATGATGTGGAGTTCTTATAGGGGAAGTACAGGTCGAGTGTGGGCTTAATTCATTTGAGGGGGGAAAGGAGGGAAGAAATAGGAAGAGGACAGATCAGGGGACTCTCCCTTAAGGCATCAAACCTTTCTTTGACCACTGTGTGATGCTTATGGGCAAGGTCAAGAGAGAAGCCCCAGACAGAAAGAATAAGTGGGCTAAAAGCCTTCAGTTTACCAAAAAAAAAGGAAAGATACCTCAATTTTTACAAAAAATGACTGCAGATGTTTGCCAAGCTGGGGAAGCTGTGGTCTTGCAGTTCTCTGGTGATTGCACCTGAGATAAGCAATGTCACCCCAACCTGAATCATACTGTAGAGTCTGCAGTCTCACTAAGGTATCATTTGGTTGTCACCCACTCCTTCCTTCCTTCCTTCCTTCCTTCCTTCCTTCCTTCCTTCCTCCCTTCCTTCCTTCTTTCCTTCTTACCTTCCTTCCTCTCCCTACCTTCTTCCTTCCCTTCCCTCCCTTCCTCCTTCCCTTTCAGCCTTTCCTTCCCTTCCCTTCCCTTTCCTTCCTTCCTTCTCTCCCTCCATACCTCCTTTCTTCCTTTCTTCATTCCTTCCTTCCATCCTAAGTGTTTACTGAACAGCAGCTATATACCAGGTACTGTGCTGGGCTCTGAGAACAGTGAATATGCCAGGTTAAGTCACACAGGCCCTTCAAGAAATGTCTTCAGAAATTCAAGTTATTTTAAAGTAAAGAATGATACCACCCCCTCTGGATGCCAAATGCCAGTGGTGCTTAGGGACCTTTGAGTTTCTTCACATTGATGTTTTCTATAAAAGCATTTCCTTTTCCCCATTTCATGTTGGGAAGGAATTCAAGAGAAAAGAACAAGGAGCTAGTGTTTTCTCAGGAATCTGACCACCTCCTGCCCCTTCCAACAACAGCGTCCCCTCGTCTTGCCCTTGAGGTATAAAGGAGGTCCAAACCCCATTCCAGGACTTCAGAATTGGAGCTTCCCCAGCATTTTACCCCTGATAAAGCATCAGTTTCAATGGTTCATCTCCAAAAGTTTTGTTATTGATTATAGCCACGTTTTGCAACACTCTGTTGGTTGCTGGTGTTTAAAAGCAGCACATTTCACATTTGCTTTTTTGAGCCCATTTCTTGTTGTTTCCCACATATTTCCAGTGAATGAGCAGATTAGTGAGTGCATCTTTTTTTTTTCATAAAGGACAAAAGTTAAACATCCTGTTCTGACTGCAGAGAAACTTTTAAGATTTCTGGAATCCATTAAAACCTAAAATGTCACAGGAAAGTTATTCTGGAGCCTGCAAAAACACAATTTTACACGTCTGATGTCCATTGGACATGTTTGCCTGTCCTTGGAAGGGATCACCAATTCTGTCTTCATTCCCTTTGTCCTTTTCTCCTTTCTTCCAGAAAAATGGAAGGAAGCCAATGTATGTAATGCTAAGTACTCTGAAAACATTATCTTATTAAATCCTCCCAATAGCCCCTTCTGAAGTTAGGACAAGCTGACTAACTGGACTCTGGTTGCCCAGCGAGGAAAGCACACTTTCAGCCTTCACCTTGTCACATCTTTATCATTTTGCTCCCTTCCTTCCCCCAGCAACTTCTAGGTTCACACCCTGAGGGCATACAATTCTTCCCTACTTTGTAGAAAAGGTATGGATATGGAAGACTGGATGTTGGTGTAAACTGGAAAGATACCAATATCTTGCCTTCTCTCTCTTCTGCTACAGGCAGTATGTTCTCATTTGTAAGTGGATGTGCCACTGAGAACCTTATAGACAAGAATGATTGCAGAGCATCTGGGTCCACAACCCAGGGCCTCTCTGTAAACACACTTGTCATTACACATTTCACTTCCTTGCAGGTGGCTCTAAAGTCTGATGGTGTGGTTGAGTGTAGGGAAATCTCTCATCAGCTGCTGAGGGCCAGATTGACTGTGACAGGGCCGAAGAATAAAGGTCTAGCTGACTGCAGCTTTGCAGTCAAATCTGGGCGTTTGAAATCAACTAATAAACCATTCCTGGACATCCAGGCCTCTGAACCTTCCAGCCTGCCTTCATTTGAGCACTTGTTAGAATGTGAGTGTGTAACAGCCTTGGACGGGATAGCAAGGAGGAGAGGAGTCCAAGAGGGAGTGCAACCATTGAATTGCATCACGCACATAGCCAAATTCTAAAACAGGAGGAACACAGCCAAAGGGCCTTCTCTGGCTTATTCTTCACCCTCATTCCATCATATGCCTGGGGCATTTTTCAGGCCTCTCATGGACCGGGAAGGACTTGGGAGGTCTGTGCTGATGATAGTGGGGTTGACAAACAAGAAACACTGGATAGCTGAGCCACTCACTGGTTGAGAAGCATCAAGGAAACTTCTCTTCCAGAACATGAGCCCTGACTTAGGGAAGCAGACAGCATGGGCTTCCTTTTGGTTTTCTCTCTGGAGGAGAAGATGTAAAGAAATGCTCAGGACACCCCATGTCAAATTATGTCTCTTGAGGCTTCTCTGATCTCCTAGGAATTAAAGACATGGAAATGTGTTCTCTTTGCCTTAGCAATTTTGGCCAGCCCTAAGCTGAATGACTAGTCTGCTTTTGGGATTGTCCCTATGACTTTCAAGAGACAGAGCATCTCAGACACTGGTGTTAGAAGTTAGAGCTCCACAGTTCTACTTATTCCTGCTCTTTTATCTTTTTTTTTTTCAGTATTAAGGATTGAACCCAGGGCCTCACACACACTAGGCAAGTGCTTTGCCACTTTCTATCACTTCAGCTACATCTCCAACCCATTCCTGCTGCTTTATATGTCAATGGAGGTTTCCTGCCAGACTAGAAGCCACTAAGCACATAAGCAGGACTTAACTTCCTGTTCATATGCATGTCATTGCAAATGAATTCATAAAAATGATTGTTCATACACTATACTAGATTCTTTATGTTCAGACCTCATTTGACATTTCATCCTTAAAGCAATCTTAGTGTGTCCCTTTACAGATGAGCAACTGAAGCACAGAGGATGAAGATACATGCCTCTGTAGTGGTGAATAAGTGCAAAATCCAGATCAACCCAGGCCTGGCTGATCCCAAATCTACTGTGTACACAGTAACACCCTTCCACCCCACCCCCAATGCATCTGCCATTCTTACTAGTCTGTATGTTTGACTCAGAGCAGGGGTCTGGCCTGAATTATCACCATATCATTCAAAGGAAGTGACAAGAACCCAGGATCAAGGCTGGATGACTTGAGTACAGGTTTTTGTGTGGACACAACTCCTTTGGGTGAATATCAAGGAGTATGATTGCTAGATAGGTCAAGAGGATGGTATGTTTCATTTTGTAAGAAATTGTCCAATTGTCTTCCAGAATGGCTGTACCATTTTTGCTGTCCCAACAGCAATGAATGAGAGTTCCTATTGTTCCACATCCTGGTCAGCATTTGGGATTGTTGGTGTTCTGGATTTTGATCCTTCTAATAGGTGTATAGTGGTATCTCACTGTCATTTCCCTAATGACAGATAATGTGGAGCATCTTTTTATATGCTTATTTGCTGAGTTGTCTTTTTAATTGGATTATTGTTTTCCTATTGTTGAGTTTTGAGAGTTCTTTGTATATTTTTATCAGATATGTCTTTTACAAATATATTCTCCCAGTTTGTGGTTTATCTTTTCATTTTCTTGACATTGTCTTTTGCAGAACAGAAAACTATAATCTTAATGATGTCCAACTTATCAATTTTTTTCTTTCATGGATTATGAATTTAGTGGACTATATAAAGATCCAAAACCAAACTTAATCTAGATCTTTTCCAATGTTACCTTCCAGGAGTTTTGTAGGGATTTTGTATTAGATGAAGATCTATGATCCATTTTGAGTCTTTTGTGAAGAGTGAATTTTGTGTTTAGATCCACTTTTTTGTACATAGATACCCATTTGTTTTAGCACTATTTGTTGAAAAGACAGTCTTTGCTTTATTGTATTGCCTTTGCTCCTTTGTTAAAGACTATATTTATGTAAGTCTATTTCTAGTGTCTTTGTTCTGTTCATGTGATCTATCGTCTATGCTTTCACCAATATCACATTCTTAATTATTATACCCTTATGATAGGTCTTGAAGTTGAGTAATGTCATTCTTCCAACTTTGTTCTTCTCCATCAATTTTGGGTTCACTATTCTGAGTTTTTTGCCTCTTCATATAGTCTTTAGAATCAGTTTGTCAATATTCGCAGGTTTGCTTACTGGGATTTTGATTGGGATTGCACAGAATCTACAGATCAATTTGGGAAAAACTGACATCTTGACAATATTGAGTCTTCCTATCCATGAACATGGATTATCTCTCCATGTATTTAGTTCTTTGAGTTCCTTCATAAGAATTTTGTAGTTTTCCTCCTATATATCTCATATATTTTGTTAAATTTGTACATAAGTATTTCATTTTTTGGTAAATGGTATTTTTTTATTTCAAAATTCACTTAGTCATTGCTAATACATAGGAAAACAACTGACTTTTGTATATCAATCTTGTATCCTATAAACTTGCTACAATTGCTTATTAGATCCAGGAAAGGTTTTTTCATTTTTTTGTTTTTGTTTTGGAAAGTCATTCAGATTTTCTGCATAGAATATCATGTCATCTGTGAGCAAAGATAGTTTTGTTTCTTCATTTCCAATCAGCACATCATTTGTTTTCCTTTCTTGTCTTAATCACATTAACTAGGACTGCCTCTGCTATGATGAGAGGAGACATCCTGGGCTTGTTCCAATTTTAGTTGGAAAGCTTCTAGTTTCTCACCATTAAGTATGATTTTAGCTGTAGTCTTTTTTGGAGACATTCCTTATCAACTTGAGGACGTTTTCCTCTATTCTTTGTTTAGTGGGAGTCTTTATCATGAATGGTATTGGATTTTGTAAAATACTTTTCCTGTAGATACCTGATCATGTGGGGTTTTTTAGACTACTGATGTGTTGAATTATATTAATTGATTTTTGAGCATAAACCCCTCCATTTATAAAAACCAGAAATTCCTCCCAGACATTGCTGAATGTTTCCTAGGGGTGGAGGGTGACAAAACTAGGCTTGGATACATGAAATAAATCCCACTTGGTGTGGTATATAATTTTTTATACATTGTTATATTTAATTTGCTCATATTTTGTTGAGGTTTTGTGCATCTATTTCCATGAGTGATACTAGTTTTGTAATGCCTTTGTCTGGTTTGAATATTTGAATGAGGCTGACATCATAAAATGAGTTAAGAAGTACTCCCTCTGGTTCTATGTTCTGAAAGAGGTTTGAGAATTGGTGTAGTTTCTTCATTAAATGTTGATAGAATTCACCACTAAACCCTGGTGCTTTCTATTTTGGAAAGTTATTAATTAGTAATCCAATTTCTTTAGTATAGATATATGCTTATTTGGATTGGCTATTTCTTCTTGTATGAGTTTTGGTAAATTGGAACTGGTCTATTTCATCTAAGGTATCAAATTAGTGGGCATAGAATTGTTTATTGTATAACATTATTATCCTTTTAATGGTCATGGGATCTATATTGATGCTCCCTCCTTTGTTTCAGATACTAGCAATCTGTGTCCTCTTACTATTGATGTTTTAGGTCTGATTATTTGTTGTTTGGTGGGGGGAGGCTGTTTTGTGCATTATAGAATGTATTAAAATATCCCTAACCTGTACTTACTGGAGGCTAGTAGCAGCCCCTGCCCTCTATTTACAATAACCAAAAATGCCTCCTAGGAATTGCTGAATACCTGGGAGTCAGAGGTGGCAAAAATTACCCACAATTTGCAAGTCACTGCTATAGATAATCACATAATTTAAAGCTGGAAGGTGTAGATCATTCAGGTCATCTAAGCCATACCAAGTATTGTCCTGGTTCTACTGGGAACCAGTGGGTATCTCTAGGTTTTGCCTCTTCCCCTGTAACACAGGAGTTGAAAGTGATGGCCACCAAAGCTAACATTCCACTGGACCACCCTCATTTTACAAATAAGATTCTGGACCCAGAGGAGAAAACTGAGGTGCCTGCTGTCACTCAGGAATCCACAGTTTACCCATGTAAGAGAGATTTGACAGTTGGGGCCATTTCCCAACAGACTTAAGCCCCTAGCTAGTCTAAGTCCTATTTCCTGAGTGCCAGCCCTATGCCAGGAGGCACTCACTGGAAAGGAAGAAACAGGATGTTCGGCAGCTCACCCAGCACTTAGTACTTTCTGCACCTGCACATGATCAGGTGAGCTTGTGTGGCTGTGGTAGCTTGAAGGAGGTCAACTGTCTGATATGAGAAAAGACTTCTTGGAAAAAGCAAACTTGGGCTGAGCCTTTGGGAATTTGCAGCAGGATTTTAAGACAGGTAAACAACAAGAATGAAGAAGTGGAGTAGAGGTAATGATTATAGTCTATTCAGATTCACCAGCAATGAGCTTTCCAGGAGAAAGAAAGCCTCAGGTTGTCAAGGACAGTGCCTGCCCTGCCACTATCACAACCCAGCAGCCAACAGAGGCCTGGCAGCGAGCAGATGCTCCAGGTCACATAGTCTGATCAGGCACCTCACATCTTGAATCCACTTCATCAGGAAGTGAGCTTCATTTCACATTTGTCAACAGGACTAGGTGGGTTGTGGTGAGGGTGAAGTGAGCTCATGAGTGTCTGAGGGTTTGGTTAACCACCAAGACTTGCCTGACATGAGAAATCATCATTCTTACCCAGTGCAATGAGATCAGCACCAACAGAGGCGCCAAGCGCGTAAGGTTGATAAGGACTTCACCCCTCAGGGGCAGCTGGGTGAAGCCTTGTTGGATTGGTCTGATTTGGGCCACTGGAGATTGTAGGGAATGGGGGTGAGGGGCTATGATCCCTGGTGAGCAGCAGCTAAGGCATCCTCCACCCAGGCTCTGCCCACAAGCTTGCTGGCATGCAGAAGCTTTCTGACCCCAAGTTCAGCCCAGAAAGGGGTTGCTTGCTGCAGGAGGATTTCAGCTTTACAAGTCAGAATGAAAGCAGGTAATACCAAGAGGTACAGAAGCCTATTTTTAGATGCAATTGTTGAGAAGAGGAACCAGTGAAGAAGGCAGGGCAGAGAGGGCTATGGGACTGATTCTGGATGCAGAGCTGGGGACTCACATGGGCCAGCTGGGCTGGCTGGGACCCTCCCTCATCCATTTCCCAGGTGAGATGTGGCTGGCCCTGCATACCTACCAGGACCACAGCATTGGCAGTGGGAGGGTATAGGTGAGAGGAATAGGCCAGATAGGTTTGACAGTGCAGGAGGAAGAAAAATAAAGGAAGCTTGGGGACACAAAGGGGGCAGTCCCACCAAGCTGGAACTGGGGGAATGGAACACCATGCCAGCCTAAGAAGGGACAGTTTTTTGTCTAGAGAAGATTGTGAGCCCCCCAGAAGGAGCACCCTGCTCCTAGCCCACTGAGAAAATCTCTGGCTTACTTGGCCTCCCAGTGGACTCTAGGACCCATGAGTGGGTGGATATGTGTGGAGTGAGGAGGATAGAGGTTGTGACCAGATTTTGTTTAAGGGGAGCAGACAGGGCTACAGCCTTGACCAAGTCACCACAGTCTCCATGCCCAGACAAAAGCTCCTGCTGTGCCCAGACACCCACCACCAACACTACCCTGTCCCCACCAGTGCCTGCAGGCTCAGCTGCTCCAGGAAGGCAAAGGCCTCTGCCTGCCTGCCAGGCATCTGGGACCAAAGGCTACACTTGCTGTCCACCACTGCCTGATACGAGGCAGAGAAAAAGCACCAGGCTTCAGGGTGGTTAGGGTTGAATCCTGCCTCACCAGCTGGGAAAACCTTGGAAGCGGCGTCCCTTTGCTGAGGCTTACCCTCACCCATTACTGCTCATTGAACATTTCCTGCATGCCAAAATGATGCTAAGGGAAAAAAGAACAATCACTTTGTCCAGGAAACTGATAGGATCCCAGCAACTAAGGGCCCACGGACTAAGAGAAGTGAGGCTACATCAGGAAAATACCTGCCAAGCACCAAGATTGCCCACTTTGATGCAAAAGTATCTTCATGATAGTCAAGTCCAATGCACAAAGCTGAGCAGAGGCCCCAGCTTGTCAAGGAGCAGAAAGTAAGGAAGGCAGTGCTCCTGGGGTCACCTGGCAAGCTATGGGAACTTTCCCAGAGGGTTCATAAACTCTGATTCAGACAGGAGGAGTGCTGAGTGGCAGTCCCTCCTGCACATCAGTGGCTGAGAGCCCCTGGTACTTTCTGCTCTTCTTTTCTGGGATCACACCCACCCCTCTCTCTGCCCATGGGTCCTCAACCTCATCATTTATCAAGATAAAATCTATCAAAGTCTCTGGGAAGGAGGAGGATGAAAAGAACTAGTGGGAGCAATAAATCTCCTTTACCATAGGTGATGAGCAAGGAATTCATCCCAGACAGTGCTCTTGAAAAATGAGAGGCTGTGTGTGGACAGTGTGTAGCCAGGGGATGGGGGTGGGGTACTGGAGGAGTGAGATGGTCCACTCAGACCCTCAGGACATCGTGAGTGGAAAGACTTAGAACCTCTCGGACTGCTGAGCCATCCCCCACCACAGCAGAGCCAGGCCTGGAACCGAACATTGGGATTCTCAGTTTCCCCAGGTGGAGGGAGATTGATTTCTAAGCCTAAAGTTATTCTGAAACTGAGAAATAACTGCATTCATCCACCTAGTCCTTTCATGACTCCACATTCATTTCCCCTTGCTCTCTTAAGTCTTCTCTCACTAAGATTTCCTGAGTACCCACTGTGTACTGAGCACCATGCACACAGCAGGGCTGCAGAGGATGGGCAGGGTCCATGCTGGAAGCTGGCAAAGGCTCTGTCCAGTGTGTCTTCCCTCCCCCAATGTTGAATACTATAGCCCCATGCACGGATGAGGAGAAACTGACTGTCTCACAGCCATACATCCAGGATGAGTGGTATGGATGGGCCTGGGTCCAGGCTCACACTTAGGAAGAGGCTTGTCTGCCCCTCCAGGGAAAGTGACTTCACCTCTCTTCTCCTTCATGGTAGCACAGTAAAACAAACAGGAGCTGGAAGGAGGCTGTCCATTAGTAAGTGTCCTTGTCTGTTCAGGCTATCACAGAATACCATAAACCAGGTGACCTAAACAACAGACATTTATTTCCTACAATTCTAGAATCAAGATCAGGGTACCAACATGGCTGGGTTCTGGTGATGGGCCCCTTCCTGGGTTGCAGATGGTCATCTTCTTGCTTCTTGCAAGCTCTCTTGGGTCTTTTCTTATATAGTCACTAATCCTATTATGATGGCTCCACCCTTGTGACCTAATTAACTCTCAAAGGCCACATCTCCAAACACCATCATATTGGGATTAGGGTTTCTACATATGAATTTGGGGAGATTCAAACGTTCAGTCCAAGTTAACCCAAAGAATGATAAACCAATCATCCTATAGCTACACATAGTATACATGCAAACAGTGGACATGATTAGAATGAATGACCTATGATTTGCCTTTTTTAGCTTTAAATAACTTATTAGTCTAAAAAGGCAAATAATAGAACAATAATTGCAATCTTTCACTTCTGCAAATTGAAAGACAAGACAGTATTCCACATTGTTTATACACAAGATAGACAGAAAGGATGTACAGCAGCCCTAGAAGCAATGACCACCAGAGAGAAAAAAGGGATAGGTGGATTTGAGGAGGAGCAGGGGACTTCTGATTCTATACATTTCATTTCTTTTAAGAAGTACCTGAGATAAATATGATAAAAGAGCCATGTGTGTTAAAACTCAGTGGCAAATGTGTAGCTATTTGATAGATTTCTCTGTATTTTTGAGTTTGAAATATTTCATTTTAAACAAAATCCAAACAGTCTGACTCAAAACTTACCTGAACTCCAAATGCATGGACCTGAAGGTCCAGCACTATTTAGGTGCTCTGATGAATCTTTCCACATTCTGTTCCTACCTCTCCCTGTGTACCTGAGCTGACTTTCTTAATAAAATATAAACTCAAACCCCAGACAATAAGCAAGCCAGGCCAGAGCCTCACCTTGAATTTCACCTCTGCTTCTAGCTGTCTCTGAACTTTAACAAACTACTGTCCCTCTCCAAGCTTCACTTTCCCTCACTGCAACATGCAAGTAGTGATGCTGTTTCCCTGGGCTTAACACAGTTTATCAACATTATTATAACTTGCTAAGTGACTGATGGGGGCCTACATTGAGATTGAGACTTTCAACATCAAGTCCTAGAGGACTGTGACTGATTCCAGTTAATTAGCAAAGTGCTTCGGTTTCATTGACTTGACAAAACATTTCTGGCCCTGTTGCATGTGTATTATACCACCTCAAAAGAAGGACATCTTGGATATGATGCCCAGAGCACCAACTCCAGTTTCTTCCTTCCCTGCCTGAAACAAAACCAGAGTCTGTGGAGTACAGAAGTCAGAGGAAGGAAGAGAAGGAGGGGCTGGGAAGGTCTCTTGAGAGAGACTAAGGGAAATGAGGCATTCTGGCACCTATCGGTGCCCACTCTGGGTTGTCCAGTGACTTATCCTCCCCAACTCTGTAGGCAGTAGGCATTGCGCTAAGAATTTGATACCCATTTTCCCAGTTTCACGCCCAAGAGCCCATCCTTACCTTACAGAGGATCAAAAATTGGACTTACCTGAAATGAAATAGCTAGTAGTGGCAGTGGTGAAACCCACATCTTTGTGACTCCAAAGCACCACTTATAGTTGTTATATCATGTGCACTAGGGAGAAGTCAGAATGAGGCCAGGGAAAAGAAAGCAGTTGGAATCATCAAGGTTTCTCTGTAAGCCATCCAAGGACTCTGCATGCAGTGGGAGCCCTTGAGGTTTTAGTAAGGAGGGTCATGGTCTTATTTGTGATTTAGCAAGTCCACTCTGGCCACAGCCTGAAAAATAAATTGCAGGGTGAGAGGCAGGAAACTGGGACTCAGTTAAGAGGCTGTTATGGTTATCCAGGAAAGAGGGACTTGGGCTTGGGCAGGGCAAGTGACAAAGGAGAAAAAGAAAAACAGAACTGTTTAAAACTTAAGTATTCAATGGATGGATGGACAGATGGGTGGATGGATAGATGGACTTGGAAGGAGAGAAGAATCAAAGATGGCTGCCTCCATACTAACCAACATGGTCTCCAAGCAGACTCTGAACTATGCTCCCAGAGATCCTTTTAGACTCTTCCTTGCATGTCTTTCCTGGTTCTTAAATATGTGTAAAGTTCCAAGATCAGACAGTACAAGAAATCCCACTAGAGTTCTCTCCAACCCTCAGCCTCCAAGACCAGTGACCTCTGTCTTGTGGTGACCCATTGGACTCAGAGTGCCTCTGGAAAGGGTTGCAGGGCAGTGGGAAGCAGGGATGTCCAAACACAGATGTTGCTGGAGGTAGGACCCAATGTGTACCAGCAAATATTGATCTTGTCCCTTGACCTGCTCAGGCCTCTGCTGGACAATGCTGGGGTCCGTTGGTGGGTTTGGGCCCCAGGTTGCAGGCTGAGGAATGTGGATGCCCAGGGATCTGTGTTTGCTTATCCCCCAGAGCTTGACATTCCCCAGTGTGACTACTCTCCAGTGAGTGGCCCTAAGCCCCAGCACAACCCCATTCAAGGTATTTGCACAGGGACTGCTCTACTTGTCCAGCATTCATGAGGAAAGGCTTTTCTCTGCTAGGTCTGTTTCCAGGGTGTCAGGAAGGCTTCTCCACCCATCCCCTTTTCCTAACCCACCAACTCTACCTTGCGGTTTCACTTCTCTTAAACATCAAGGAGATCGTGAGAACTCAATAGGGCCTTCAAAGAGGAGTTAGTCATCATCACCTCATTTTAAAGAAGACCAAGGAAAACACGTTAGAATGTGTCGTTTGGGGACAGGTATTATGGTTAGGAGTTTTTACATCCCAGATCCTGGGAAGATGAGGTTGGACAGATGACTTAATCACACCACCACCACTCACCACGTCTCATCATTTCAGATAGTAGTGTAACCTCCACTTCCCGGATGAAGTGAAATAGTTTATAACTAGTGCCAAGAACAGCGGGATAGATAGGCTCCAAGAGTGTCGGGGCCCTCACAGCCAGCTGTGTGAGTCTGCTGGTACTGCTGAGGCAGAGCTGAAGTTCCCAGAGAGCTCTGGCCAGATGTGACCATCAAGGGTGGCCCTAGTTGGCTGCAGGGAAGGCTCAGATTCTTGGCTCTGTGTGGGCACAGGGGACCTGTTTTCAGGTCTCTCAAACAGTCTCACACCATTCAAAGGGGATTGTGAAAATGAATCCCATAGTGGGTTTGGGAGGTGGGGGAGGCTGGAACTCAATTCTGTTCATACTTGGTTAGATTACTTTGGCCCAGAATTCCTTGTCCTTGACAGCATCAAAGGCAGCCTTAGAGTCCTTATGAGTGTGTGGCTCTTTGGGGCAGGGAGTCCCTCAGGCCTCAAGCAACTCTGCCCTGAGTCCCCTCCCAATTTCATGACTCAGGCTGCAGCCTGAAGCCAGCTGTAGTTCCAGAGCCCACACCAAGAGCTGTCTCCCCTAGGGGCCACAACTTTGGCTTGGGGGTGTTTGGATTGGAGTTATTCTTTGGACATTTTCTATCTGTGTTTTGCTTTCCCAGTTTAGCCCTGAGTGCAGAGCTCCACTGAGAATCTTGATAGCTTCGCTGCTGCTTTTGCTTATTCTGCCTTCTGATTGCTCTTTGGTTATTTCTAAGACACTTATCAAGGGCCCACTATGTTAATTATATTGACTGACGGCAAAGACTCTGGAGCAAATGGCCTAGGTTCAAGTCCCCCCTCTGGTACATAGTGCCTGAACTATGTGGCTCTTCCTGGATTTCTCTGGGCCTCTGCTTCCTCATCAATAGTAACTGCCGCATAAGGTTCAGGAGAGTGAGGCATACAGAGAGAAAGTTTCCAGGACTCTCTGCAGATACCAAAATCCTGAAATGCTCAAGTGCCTTATCTAAAACTGAACAGTATTTGCATATAAACTATACATGTCCTTCAGAATATTAAAGTTATCTCTAGATTACTTATAATACCTAATACAATATAAATGCTGGGTAAATACTTGTTATGCTGTTTTATTTAAATAATGACAAGGAAAAAGTCTGTACATGTTCAGTTCAGAGGCAATTTTTTTCAAATATTTTCAGTCCAAGGTTGGTTGAATCTGCCACTCATCTCCTTGAATCTCACAGAGGCCCTGGGAAGTTGGAATTATGTCTCCAATTGTGGCTGGGATAAATGAGTGTCACTTGCCTAAGTGACAGAGAAGGACATGAACAAAAGCCCTTGACTCTATAAAAACCCCTGAAATTTCTTCAGCTCAAGTCTAACTCCAAAGAAGTTCTAAATTTCTTGCTGATCATAATGTCAGAGATCCCTTTTCCTCTTTCTCTTTCCATCCCTCTCCTAACCTGAACCCTACTCTATACTCTGCACTTACAGCTCTGTAGGCCTCAATATGTTTTTGTGAATCTCCTTAAGCCCTGAGAGAACTTGATATTTAAGAGGCAAGGTTCATCAAATAGATGAATCTAGATTCTTTGGCCTCTACTCTTTTAAGGCAAAAAGAGGCCATTAGGGTCATTTTGGCCAACCTTCATATGACACTTGTGTCCTTTTCTCAGCATCCAAGAGTAGCTTGCAAACCACCCCTGTGGATAAGCACAGTGCTGCCAGGGACAGCTTAGTCCCTCATGAGAAATCTCTGAATGTGAGAAAATCCTCCATCAGCTGTCATCTTGGTTGCTGACACTGTGTCCAGGCCTTTGTCCCTTCCTGGCTGAGCCAGCTCCTCTGGGAAGTCTGCAGCATCCTCCGAGGATGCGCAACTAATGGACGGTTCCCCCAGAAGCCATGCCTTCTTACACAGTGTCCCAGTGACACAGTTGTCTGCAGTCCAGCCACCTCCCAGTTGAGGGTGGGAAATAGATTTTCTTCTGTACAAACAAGTAGCTGAAAGACCCAAGGCCAGAGAATTTGATCTGGGGTGAATACCTTGGATTTTGCAATTCTCCTGAGTCTGTGGGCCAGCACTGGCAGGTCCGTAGCTGCTTCTGGAAGGAACAGGCCTATGAAACCCCAGGTTGAGCCAACTAGCCCATCAGGGGATTCTACTTTTGGCTGCAAGAGGTGGGGACTGAGCAAGAATGCAGTTGTGTAAGGCCGGGTGCTGTAACAAAGACCACAGCTGTAACAAAGGCACAAGGGCAGGGTAGGAGCCAAGCTTGCCTTCACTGGCCAGCTTGCCCTTGCTCTGCCCTCCCCTACAAAGACTTCCAGAGCTGCCTACCCATCCCCTCACCCAGCAAAACAGCAAAAATAGACAATACCCAGTGCTAAAGGGAGATCTAGAGTTGGCGAGTTCTGTCATCTCAAAGTGTACATGCTAGCTATCTGGGTTTTGAGGGGTGCCCACTACTTGGCAGGGAAGAACTCAAAACTGGGAGTCAGAAGACTCAGGTTACTCTCATCTGGTAAACTTGTGTAGGCCACTGTATTAGTCTGCTGGGTCTGACTAATACCACAGATTAGGGAGGCTTGATCAGTAGGAATTTATTCTGTCACCTTCTGGAAGTAGAGTCCAACATCAAGGTGCTGGCAGGGCTGGTTTCCTCTGAGGCCTCTCTCTTTGAATTAGCCTGGTCTCTTCACATGGTCATCCTGTTGTATTTGCCCCTTGGAGTCTGTATGCACTAATCTGCTTTCATAAGAACAAATGTCAGATTGGATTAGGGCCCACCCTAAGGGTCTCACATTAACTTAATTACCACAGTAAAGCTCCATCTCCAGATGCAAACACATGCTAAAATACTCTGAGTTAAGGCTTCAACATGTGTATAGGGGTAGGAGAGGACACGATTCAGCCTGTAACAACTGCTCTGATCCTCAGTGATTTTTTCAACTGTTGGGGGATTGAGAGGCTGCCATTGAGCTCAGATTTGGCAGTGTACTTGAACCTATCAATGACCATACATACATAGGAAGGATGGCTAACTGGAGACCCAAAGGAATGAAGGCCAATGTGCCATTCTGGCATTTCAGGAAGCCATGTCCAGAGGGGAGATATTTAGGAGCATGCTACTTTCTGAGAAGACAGACAAGCCTTCCCTTTTCTTTTCTCTTAGGGGCCCCTGGTCAAGAAGAGCCAGGAATTAGGACCATGGGTCAGAGTTTGGTGGCCATGATTTGCAATCATTGCTTTACAGGGGAGGAAGAGATGACAGCTAAGAAATTTTATTAGGCTGGGGATCAGGTGACCTGGATGTACTTTACCTGCTCTTCCAGGTCACTACCACAGCTTTCATGGACTACATGTGGGCCTTCAGTTTCCTCATTTGTACAATGGGCAAGGAGAGAATTTAAGCTGGAATATTTCTAACTATGTGACCTTGGTGCTGACTGCAGCTGTAACAAAGGCTAGAAGCCAGGTTTGTCTGTGGGGCCAGGGCTGGGTTAACTGTTCTCTGTTATGACTGTGGCTTTATCATTTTAAATCCTCTAGGGCCTCTGACTAGGGTCCAGTTCTGCCTACTTAGTATAGCCTGAGCCCTGATCTTGGTTATACCCTGAGCCCTGATCCTGGTTATACCCTAAGTCCTGATCCTGGTCACAGACTGGTGATGAGGGATATGGATGATATAATGCATACACTCCCATTATAGCAAGCACACCTAAAATTTAGAACAATAATTTATGGATCCCCTTCTCCGTCTTTCATGTCCAAGTAAGCTGAATTATTGAACATTTCAGGTTTGGCACTCATCACAGAAAAGATAACCCTCCATCCCCCTTTCCCTCTATTGTTTCTGTGGTCTGCATGCTGGGAGCCTGGACAGAAGGAAAGCTACCTTCTGCTTCTTCCCATAGGGGCAGCAGAGTACAACAGGGGGTTGGGCAGGCATACTCTTGAGAGATATCCTCTCAAAAGCAACTGTCCCAAGCTCCAGACCCTCAAGTAGCTGGAATTTATGGCATCAGCCCTGTCCTGTGTCATTAATAAAGGAAAATTAGCCCTCTCTGAGTGAGGACATTTTTCACTGGAGTCTGAGGGCTGTAATGAGGCGCTATCAAAGCCCCAACGTACCATATGAATTTTATATGCCCTGTTTCCTACAAGTTCTGAACAGCTTGGCCGATTTATAAGGTAATGATTTTTCCATCCATAATTTCTTTCGTATGATTTTTGTAATGTGGATATTTTCCCTCCTGAACAGACTGAGAACAACCTAGTCAAGTGGATTAAAGCAGGGTGTGTTTGAAGCTGAGACCAGTGTGCAAGAGCTACAGAGTGTTGGCATGGGTACAAGTGACTACAGCTCAGTCCATGTCTGATTCCCATTCCTGCGGCTACCACAAGCCAGTAACTTCACCATTTTGGGCCTCAGTTTCCTCCTCTGTTCAGTGAGAGGACAGTATTTAGAATCATTCTACAAAATAATATCACAAACTCTTCAAATACTGCAACTCTACTCCTTCTCTTCCAGGCATACCTAGCTGTGCCAGGCACTGCATTGGCACTGGGACATGAGAGTAGTCGGTGTGGGCCCTTCCTCCAAGAGGGGAGAGCTCTGTGAAAGCAGGTACATGTTTTGAGAACACAGAGGTGAGCGGTCCTGGGGATATTGCAAAGAGCACCATGAAGGATGAATCTGGTTTGCCTGGCCAGGAGGGACCCCTTTCAGATTTTTTCAATTGAAGTGGTGTCCCCTTCAGCCCCATCTGGGACCCTGGCAGTGGGCTCCACTGGCCTGAGTGAGAGACTACCTCCAGGTTCCCCCCAAAACAGTCCTGAGAAGGAGATAGTTCCAGGAAAATCCCCTTTTCTCTCTAGCTTCCAAGGCCAATGCCTCCTGTCCAGATGCTTCAGTGGGAAGGGGTAGAAGCAGAAACACCTGGGAGAAGCTTCTGCACACCCATAAATCTGTGCCTTCCCTCCTTTGATCTGGACACTCCTCTCTGTCCAGGATCACTGCCTGGGAGGCAGCTAGGGAGCAAAGGTCAGAGGGCATCCAGCCCTCACTTTTGATTGAGTGTGTGTGTGTGTGTGTGTGTGTGTGTGTGTACATGCTTTAACTTAACCTGGCCTGTTTTAGGCTAAGCCAGAATATCTAAAAGGATGTGAATCACTCCCAGTCTGCTTAAGCATTGCAGCCCCATCTGAGCAGTCACTCATTGTCTGTGTACCTTCTCAACAGGACTCAAACCCATGGGTCTCCAGATATTTAGTCTGCAACACCCAGTGAACTCCTGTGGGAATTGTCTCCCTCCTCTTGTTCACTGGATTGACCAGTTGCATCAGCATCTGAGACCCAGCCTTCACATTTCATGCACCTCACTGTCTTCTCAACCTCCCATGCACTCAGAGTGCCCCAACCATTAGTCCATTCAAGAAGCAGAGAATGAAACCCAGAACAGTTGCAGTCCAGGAGAACTCAGGCCTTCTGACTGAGACTGGCACACACTGTTCTTCCCAAATTGGCCTCTTCTCACTGCCCCAAAGAAGGCAGCCCACTTCACAGAAGTGTTGGATGGGCAGTGGAGCCCCCCCAGCAGGCCTGGAGGAGAGCAGGATGGGAATGGCCGTGGGCAATTCTTGGCACCCTTCTTTCTCACTTCCTGAAAGTTGGTGCATTTCCCTTGGAAAGAAAGCTGCTTCAACTTTCCTGTAATAAAGTTTTTTAATTAGCTGGAGGGCAAGCATGCTGATGTAACCACATCTTAGGTGTATTTTGGTTCCCCCCCCCCTTTTTTTATGCTTCTGCATTGAGAAGCTGTTTGAATCTTTGCACAGCAGCTGTTAAAGTATTGCCTTAAAGCCAGATATAAGCAGTTCCTAGGCCCAGCCCTCTTAGCAAATGAATAGTCCCCTCTGACCAGTTTGCAGGTTCTCCCTAAAGAGAGGAGGCCCACTGTATGAGTACAGAAGGAAGCTCACTTCATTTAGTAGGCGTTTACCAAGCACCTACCATATATCAATCATTGTTCTGGGCATTTCAAAGTGAATAAAATGTGTTCATTCCTCAAGAAGTTAACTGTTTAATGAGGACTAAACACATTAGGAGGTAATTACTTAGATTATAAAAATACATTCTGTGCTTCACAGAAATAACAACTTTCCATCCTCACTGCCACTGGTCATCTACTCACAGACTTTATATCCAAAGTCCCTAAAGATAGACTAAACTCCCACTTGTATAATGGACTCATGCATATATGCCTGGGAAGGACAATGCATTTATTATTATCCTCATTGTCATTAATAGCAGGCTCTGGAATCAGACTTCCTTGGTCTATCTCTGAGCACCACTGTTTACTAGCGGGGTGACCACGAACTTACCTCTGTGTACCTGAGTGCCCTAAGATGTACGAGGAGAATGACAGTGCCCATATCTTACATCATTTTGAAGTTCAGCAGCCATCGTGCCTATAAAGTCCGCAACCCAGTTCCAGGTACCTAATAAGAGCAAAATAATTGCTTCCAATTGTTGTTATTATCCTAATAGTAAAGCAGAGGAAATTATGGGTTAAGTAGGTAATATAGGACTGGTATATTTAGACCTGGGACCTACCTCCTTACTGACATCCTAGCTGGTTATCAATCACTACCAAACTAACGGACCTGGCACTTTCCCCACCAGCCCAGGTGAGCTTCGCTTGTGGGCGAAAGGGGTGGAGTAGAGTCCTGGGAACACAGTGGAGCATGGCTAGTTAGAAGCACACACCTGGCCCATGTCTGGAGACTGATGGATGGGGACAAAGATGCTGAGCATCTGCTCACTCTGTGCAGGGTGGAATCCTGGCCCATGTCTCCATCCATCCTGGAAGCTGCCACCTGTTGGTGGGTGGAGGGATCTGGCCTGGGGGAGAGATTTCCCCGGGTGCACCTGTCTTACACAAAGAGCCTCACTTCTGGCAATCCAGGATCCCATCAGTCTGTGACTTAAACAACCTGAGAATCATAGATTCTGAGCATCTAAGCAAAGGGTCTGGGCTTCTGTGAATATCTGACTAGAAAATGCACCCTGTCCCTAGCCCTTTGTTCATGCTGCCTATACTGCTTGGACTTCCCTCACCTCCAGTTTAGTTGAGATCTTAACCTTGTAAGCCCAGTGATATTCTTGAATCTACCATCCCTCCCAAGTGCTCATACTACCTTATGCTTTCACCTCTGCCTTGCCCTTAGGGCAGAGTTTCTGTCCATCTCTTGCATTTGCATGGAGGATGAGTATTGTACTGGTACACATCTGAGTTCTAAGCATTCAGTTCAGATCCTCGGCCAGTAGATATTTATGAATTGATATGGATTTGAGTTGAAAGGCTGAATGGCATTAGGGTAGTGGGTGAAACACAGCACAATGATGTGAGCAAAAGACACAGAAAAGATGGACCTCTCCCACCTCCCAGCTGGGCTGCAAGCCAGCCCTGGACTGGTCCCAAGTCATACGGACCTTGTCTAAGAAGGGGGCTCCCAAGAACCACCCTCCCTCTCCACTGCTGAGCAGGCATGGACACACACAACCCTTGTGGGCTCCTGGAGAAAGAGGCCCATTCAAAGGGTGGCCTATAAAACCTCTTAGCTTGTACTCAGAGGCTTATATCACTCTTAAAAGTGTGGTCAGCACGGTGTTATTGCACTGGGGCTGCAGGGGACGGTGACATGATTTACTTGAGTAATTAACTGGTCGCTGCACCCAAACTCTAAGCAAACATAGTGTACTTGACTGAAATTACCTGCTTCCGAGCTCCAGCCTTTTCTTGTGGGGTTCAAAGATATTCTAGGAAGTAGGACTAAAGTCAGCTTCTATAAGAGCTTTCTTCCTAACTTAGGACCTGAGACTGGGTACCTATCTAGAGAGATCCAATAGCCCTGCCTTTCCATCTCCAGAAAGGCCCATTCTGAATTGGCATCATGAAAAAGAGGTAAATACCTCCGATTCATTCCCTTTTCCTCACGGGTTCCATGCATACCTGGTCTGCCTTCTCCCATGAGGGAATCATTTTGTTAATGGTCTTTGCCTGAGTTGGCACTTCCTCCTAGCAGGTTTCTCTTCTGTCCACAACCTCTAAACACAGTGATTCCAGGCTCTTTCCTCAAACCTCTTCTCTCTTATTTTTGCTCTCTTCAGAGTCATCTCCCAAGTTCATATCTCCATCCTGGACATCCCTCCTGAACACCAGTCCTATATCCAGTGGCCTCCTTGACAGCTCCATGTCCAGCAGGTGTCTCCAAACGAGCACATCCTAAACCAAGTTCTGATAGCTCCCTGTCCCACCCCAACCTTCTCCTCCTGTGGCACCCTCCACCCAGTTTGTTAGCAAATCCTATTGGCTCTACATTCCAGATAAATCCAGAATATCCACTGTTCATGTTCTCTCCCTCTGCCTCCCTAGTCTAAAGCCCACAGTCTCACATGGGGTCACTGCAGTACACTCCCTTGGGCTCCTGCTTTGGCCCTTGTCCCTTTCTTTCTTTCCTCCAAATGACAGGCAGAGGTAGCTTTTTAAATGTAGACGTGGTGGTGGAGCTCAGTGATAGGGCACTTGCCTAGCATGTGTGAGGCCCTGGATTCAATCCCCAGAATAATAATAATAATAAATACAAATCAGGTTTATCGCCTGGGTTCCATGCATACCTGGTCTGCCTTCTCCCATGAGGGAATCATTTTGTTAGTGGTCTTTGCCTGAGTTGGCACTTCCTCCTAGCAGGTTTCTCTTCTGTCTGTGACCTCTAAACACAGTGATTCTGGGCTCTCTCCTCAAACCTCTTAAGCCATTAGAGAGTGCAAACCTCTCTAATGGCTCCCCACTGCTCTAAGGAAAAGCTAACATCCTCAGGATGGCCTAAGGTCCTATGTGATAATCAGGACATTTGTTAGTAGTCACCATCATCAGTGTCCCCACAGTGCTTCCACTCTGACTTCATCTCACGCCTCCTCCTCATCCCTCCACTGTACACAGCCACACTGGCCTCTTACTGCTGCAGTGCTCCATCCTCAAAGCACTCCCTCTATCTAGAATGTTCTTCAGATACCCCCAGGACTGCTCACCTAGTCCATTCAGATCTCTGTTCCCCTGTCCCTGTGTCAGCAAAGCTATGTCACCTAGAAGCTTTCCGCAGGGTCTGGTGCTGAGAGGGAGAGGAAGGGAGATGTCTTTAGGAGTTGTCCCCTGCCCAGTAGTGAGAAAAGCAAGGCAGGAGGTGGGCAGATGCCACTTTTAGGGGCAGCCTAGAGACAGATGGAGTCCATACCCTGACCAGGGCTTCCAGCCCAGCCAGAATACAAGCCCTCAACCCCTTAAGGCCAAAGCAAAGTCTGGGTGTCCAGAAACCTCTAGCCATGGGCAACCTCTGCCTTTTATCCCAGTGTGCTCTGCCAATATTCATTGCCCACGTGAGTCTAGATGGGGAAGAGCTGATGTCAAACAACTGCCTTGTGCCAGACACTTTCTGCAAATTTTTGGTTTTAATGTTCATGGCAGCCAGCCTCGTTAGTAAATAGGTCAGAGGAGAAGGTGGGATAGGTTCTTCAGGGTCTGCCCAGAATGACCTGGATCAATTCCTCACTGCCAACTTCCCATCCCCCCACCTGCCTCTTTTCTAGCTGAGTTCATTACCCAGGGTGTACTGTCTGTGCCTTCCCACTGTTGGGCTTCTCTAGATAGGGCCTCCCTCTGCAGAAAGAGCACCCTGTCCATTGCTACCCTCTCCCCTCTCAGAGAGCATGGAAGTGGTAGATGGTCATGACAGTAGGTGAATGAGATGTAGTGGACTGTGGGACAAGATCCAGTTGCAAGATTCAGATTGGCCTGGGTGTTCCTGTAGGCTGAGCAACAGACCAGGGCCTGATATCCAGGCAAGCAGAAGCATCATTATTGCTATAACCTCTAGTGTATGTACAGGGTTGAGGAAGGGCTTGGTCTATCTTGGGAGATGAACTGGGTAAGGCAGAGTGGGTGTGGATTCCAGCAAGAAAGCCACATGTCCAACCAAGTAGGGATGTGAACAGTTCTATTGTGGGAGTCCCACAGCCCGGCATTCAAAAGGCTCAGAAAGGCTGTCTGGAGGAGGGGAGAAGGACTGGGAAACAATCCATAGCCACAGAGCTTGAGGACCATCTCCATCCTTACATTTAAGCAGCAAATTTTTCTCTGCTTCCTAATCCCTGAGAAATGTCATCACACCCCAAGTTGATTCCTCCTCCCTAGGCCCCAATTCAGGCAGAAGCTCAGTGCTGCCAACAGGGACTTTGGAGCTTGTAACTCAACTGTGGGCAGGGCTTGGGGGGCCTGATTCCAATTAAAGATGTCAAATGTATTTATGGATTATGCAATCAACAGGTATGCAGCAGCCTCGATAGCCGGCAGGGCCACCCTGAAGATAGGCCTGTAATTAATTAATCCCAGTGGGTCTGCCAAACTCTGTTTCCAATATGAGTGCTCTGAGGGATGCTGGGGACCAGGGCTGGGGCCTGCTTCAGACCCTGTCTTGCTTCAGTGAGGAGCTGGGTCTAGAGGGTCTGTCTGAGCAGAGAAAAGAATGACAGACACCAGACTTGGGGGATCTGGGTTTGAATCATGTCTATGCCACTTACCAGCTTGACTGGTGTGACCTGAACAAGTTACAGACGCTCATAGAGCATCATTCTCTACTTCTGAAAATAGACAGGATACATACTTCCGGAAGCCCTGTCAAGGATGTATGTGGAAGGAAGGGCACCCATTGATTGTTCACTGAATGAAAAGACAGCCAAGGGTGGGTTTGCTTTACCTTCTCATTCCCAACATGACAGCACCCATCAGTAGACAGATAATCACTCAACCAGGATAGGGCTACTATAGGAAGAAGCACACACTCTTCATAAAACATCTTTGAGCCTCACTTTCCTTGTCTGTGAAATAGACTTGCCATTCTGTTCTTTCATCTCTCTCTCTGCCCCTTGGGCTCTTGTGACCTGATGGAGACTCAAACAAGAGCATCAGATTATTTGCTCAGAAGTCTGGGCTCTGGAAAGGTCCTGAGCTGTACCCCAGGTCCTAGTACTAAATCTGAGGAGGATTCCACAGATTTAGGGCTCTCCAGGAACTCACAGTCTACAGGAGAGGTGTCCACACCAACCTGGACTTATAGACAGATGATGACAGTGACAGCATCAAGATCAGCCATCACCTTGCCAGACACTGCAGCCAACACTGCCCATATGCCAGGTTGTCATCCTCACCCTCATTCTGCCAGGTAGATGGGTCTCTGCTTTACGGTTGGGGAAAGAGTCTCAGAGAAAGATGGAGTAGTGTGGCAGATGTTGAGCACATGGCCCTTGGACGCTGTTGCTGGCAGCTGTGGTTACAGTGCTGGTGGTGTTGGAGGCATTGTCAGGATTGTCCAGTGGCCACACACACCATACAGAAGCTGGGCCCACTCCAGAGCTGCCGGGTTTGGACAGCCTTAGTTTGTTCTGTCACTCTCTCCTTCCCATCAGAAACATGATTACATTTCATAAAGTTCCCTCTGGCTGACCTACTATTCCTGTTGGAGGACTGTGAGGTCTGAGATCAAGTAAGCAGTGTCAATGTGGGAGAGAGAAAGCTGTGGCATCAGAGATATTCAAGAGGCCACCTCCACCAGCTGGGAGACTGATCAGGTGTGAATGTGTGTATGTATGTGTGCATTTGTGTACTTGTGCACATGTATATGGTGGGGAGTGAACAGAAAGGATAAAAGGAAGCCAGGCTTCCTGCAGTAGAGGCGTGTCCCCTGCCCACTTTCCACATGGTCATAGTGTGTCTGTCAGAGCCTTCCCTTTACACAGTGGTCCCTTCTTTGAGAACAGACCATGGTGGAGTGTGGCCTCTCCGATGACATTTCCACCCTGTGAAGTAGATCATGTTGTCAGAGTGCTCTATATCCATGACCTCACTGAACCCCACGTGGCCTGTGAACCGGGTCCTCTCCCATTCTACAGGGCTTGAAACTGAGGGAGTGCCTGCCTAGCCCCTGCCTACCTCATGCAGTGACAAGGGCAAGAACCAGCCCCAGGACAGCAGGTCAGGTGGGGCTCCATCCTGAGTCCTGGTGGAGCATCTCTCCTGTTTCCTCCCAAGAGAGGTAGGGGTCAGTCTTGACCCTCCAACTGAACTGATTGCTCCTCTGTCTGCTCCTCCCCTGGATGGGGCCCTAACATGCTGAATCTGCTGTGGCCCTCAGTGTGTCCCCACCCCTTTTGGGCTTCAGTCTTCCTACTTGTCAGTTGTAGAGTTGTAGCAGTTGGTAGCCAAGTCCCTTCCAGAACTGACCATTTGTGGTTTACACTATGCCACCAGCCAGTCATAGTGTTTCATGCCTGTAAGCCCAGCACTTGGGACACTGACGCAGGAGGGTTGTAAGTTCAAGGCCAGCCTGGGCTACAAAGCAAGACTGTATCTCAAAAACAAAAGTAAAACAAACAGACAAAAAAACTGCCACCAAAGGAATTTAGTCTTCTCTAGTGGATGACTTGGGTAAATATCTGAACCTGGCAATTTCTGATCCTACAGAATATTGTTCAGCACCCACATGTTACCAGGAAACAAAAGATTCAGAGAGGTTAATACAGTGCCCAAGGACACCCAGCAAGCTGCAGAGGGAATCAGAGCCTTAGAGCCAAAAGGATCCTCAGATGACCTGCAGCCTCTTTGCTTAGGTGAGGATTCTGCTAACCCTCCTCCAGCAATTAGGTGTTTCCCTCCTCTGGGGAAGCCCATCTGGATGGCATTGATTTTCCTGGAAGCCTCAGATACCCTTGGAAATTTCAGCCTTCCCTGCTCGTCTTCCAGCAGGACAATTAACATTTGCTTTCTTGCTAGGATCCCTCAGGCCCTGGGCAAATGACTTCTAGAAAGATTAGCCTGGTTCAGAAGCTGGCCAAAATGCATTTAACAAGGAAAACCAATAACTCTGGAAAAGGGCAGGATGAGAAGGGAGGACAATGGCAAATCTGATTGCAAGCAAATTGCTCCCCTTTCTGCCCCCCTGCCTGCTTCTGGTGTTGTGTGAATGAGCCCTGAATTGAACCAAGGCAGGACTCTGCTGGCCTCTCTGGCCTGCCTGATGCCATACCTGACCTTGAATGACTGCGTGGGTTGTGGTGAAGCACATGGGGTTTGCCCTAAGATAACTTGGATGCTAGTTGCAACCCCACCCTTCACGCTATGGACTTTAGCACATTATTTATGCTCTTTGTTCCTTGTGTGACAAACTGGAAAGTGGGAGGATCTGCTTTCTGGGGTTGTTGTGAATGTTACAGGAGCAGTCGTGGAAAAGCCTGCCCATGGTCAGCACCATCATTCCTCCTTCCCTGCTTGTTCACCCCTGTGTGAGGCTGGTGCAGAAAGTGCCTTCTGGGCATAATTCCTAGTGTTCAAGAGGCTATGGATGGCGCATCCTCCAACAGCCAGATCATCTCCCTCTCAGCCCTGTAGAGACTTGAAGGGACAGCTGATCCAGTCAGGAGGATTCAGTTGCATGGATGCTTTTTGGAGACCTTGGCAAGAACAGAGACAGGGGAGGGTCTAGGTGGGAGCCAGGTTGGAGTGGGCAGGAGGTAGGAAGTTGGCAAATGGAGACTGTCAGGGTTGGCTGAGAAGGAAAGGAGGCAATGCAGGTTTAGGGAGGGTGTGGAGGTCCCTTTAAGGGAATTTAAACAGGCCCGGTCACCCTTGAATCCCAAGTATCTTTCAGGGCCAGAAACTCATTCTTAGCAAGATGTCCTAATGTGGGAAAAACGCACATCTGCTCTCTCTGGGTGCCAAGGTTATGACATTTCCTGCTGAGTCCACTGCACTGCTGGACCTGGCTCTGGACTCTCAGAGCCCAGCAGGGGAGAGAGATGTATCCCATAGCGACTCTTCTCTCCTGACTCCATTTCTGGTCTTCTGAGCTCCAGCCCTCTCCCCTGCAGTATGAACCTTCACAGGCTCTTAGACTTCTGTCTGGATGATAAAAGAACTAGTGAACTTCAGTTCAGTTGAACAAACACCTCATCTATTGGACAGCTACTCTATTTCAGGCTCCAGGGACCCAGAGATGATTAAGAGGATGTCTTAATCAGGTCATGCTGCTGTAACAGAATACCATAAACAGGGTGACTTATAAACAATAGAAGTTTATTGCTCACAGTTCTGGAGACTGGGAAGTCCAAGATAAGGCACCAGCAGATGGAGTCTCTGATAATATAGCACACAGTAATCCCATTTAATCTCCAAATTAGGGATTATTGTTCCCTCATTCCATAAAATAAGTAACAGAAGCTCTGAGGGGTTGAATGACCTTCCCAAGGCTATCTAGCTAAGAAGACTGAGTAGCAAGATTCACAGGGAGGCCACCAGTGTGGCCTCCCACAGTAGAAAACAGTCTCTTCTCTTTAACGTGCATAGCACAGTCATTACCTTACTGAAAATGCGGCTAGACCTGTGGATTAGGCAGAACTTTAGCCATTAGACAGACGAGGAAACTTAAAAATGGAAAGTGACTTGACCAAGATTATCTAGAATGAAATCACAGTTCTGTCAGGCAAACCCAGCTCTATGACAAATTGAATTTTGACTATTAGTACTTGCCCTGAGAATTGTAAATTTAGATATCAACTGAACTGCAATAGCATACAAAAACTTTGCTCCTTTATTGCTCATTTTCCTCCCCCTTCCTTTGTGCTGATTATTACATCTTTATACATTATAAAGCCCATCACCATAGATCTATAACTCCTCTATGAGGTTGCCTTTGAAATCAGCAGAAAAGTTTACAAAGGAACAAGTTTATTTATACTGTCTTTTATATTTACCTGTATAGTTATCTTTATTGTTGCTCTTTATTTCTTATGAATTTAAGTTATTGTCTGGTGTCCTTTCATTGCAGTTTGAAGGATTCCTAATCCTTTACTATTCTTGTAGGGCAAGATTTCTGGTGACAAATTCTCTCAGTTTTTGCTTATCTAAGAATGCTTTAATTTCTCCACTTCTGAAGTATAGTTTTGCTGGGATTATAGAATTCGTCATTGACATTCTTTTCCTTTTCAGTACTTTGAATATGTCACCTTCTGGCCTCCATGATTTCTGGCAAGAAATCAGCTATTAATACTATTGAGCCATGTGACAGCCATTTCTCTTTTGCTGCTTTCACGGTTCTCTTTTAGGCTCTGGCTTTGGGCAGTTTAATTATGACATGTCTGAGTATAGATCTCTTTGAATTTATCTTACTTGGAGTTTGTCAAGCTTCTTGGCTGTGTAGATTAATGGGGATTTTTTGGTCCAATTCAGGAAATTTTCAGACATTTTTTCTTCAACATTATTTCACCACTTCCTTTCCTCTCCTTAAATTCTTATTATACATATGTTGGCACACTTGATAGCATTCCATTTTTCTCCATGCTTTTATCTTTCTGTTACTCAGACTGAATTATCTCAATTAACCTGTCTTCAAGTTTGTTGATTCTTCTGCCTGATTAAATATGTTGAGCCCCTCTAATAATTGCATTTTGCAACTATGTAATATGTAAATGTTTATTTAATTAATATGTAACAAGTATGTATATTATGTATACATGCACATACATACATGTGTGTATAATTATCTCTTTATTGATACTTTGTATTTTTCAAAAGGCACAGCTATGAGAGCAAAGGCCATGGAGTCCCCAGAAAGGCATGATCAAGGTAGACTGAAATGCAGGTAAATGGTGTTATAGATGAGATCCCAGATTAATACAGCTGCCAAGAGGGAAGGACTAGAGGAGTCTGTATCCATCCAGTATCTTCTGCAAACTCTTCTGTAAGTGATCATTCCCTGGCCAGATCTTTGGCCAGGATCTTGGTTATCTCAACTCAAGCAAAGGCCACTGCTCCATCTAGAGGAGTCATTTTCAGTTTTTAAATTTCAGTCTTCTTTTTAAGACTGCACCTTTGGACTTGCTCAGGCAGGTAGAACCTCAGATTTTATCTTAAACCCAACACCATCTTGTTCTCATCTGTGATATGTCCTTTCCCCAACCACACTAAGAGGCCAAGGGGATGTACCAATTCATCTAAACTCAACTGGTGATTTGAACCCAGGTCCCTATTGGGCCAAGGACTGGTCCTTAGCACCAGCCAATCTATTCCCCTCACTTTACAGAGATAAGTTGAGTGATGCCCAGCACAGCAGCACAGCCACCCTCCAAGCTACCATTCTTGGCACTTAAAAGTTGCCCAGAGCAAACACTCTGTAAGGCTGAGATCTCCAGCCATTTCCCTGTGAACTGACAAATGTCCCAGAACCCAGAGGTGTACACAGATGCCCGCAAACACACAAAGCTGGTCATGCTGTGCATACCACAGCAAAGGAGCCCCAGGGTCCTCAGAGTGGATTTTAAATCCACTGACTCCCCAGAAAGTCTGGTTTTGTTATTCACACTGACCTTTTAAACTCCACACAGTCCTGCAGTTTTCCCCAGACCTAGGTAGGACCTATTAATAATTCCGCTCTCCCACTGAGGCTCTGGGCTGCAGCCGGCTTTCTTACGTGCTATAAAAGCCAGTCCCCCCACCGCTGGCCAGCTCGCCCCTCTCCAGATGATTAGAGGGAAAGCCCCAGCGCCCCATCCCCAGCCGTGGGAAGAGGCGGCCGCCTGCACTCTTCAAAGGTGAGGACAGGTGGTCCGGCAGCGACCAGGGACAGAATCAGGGCATGCAAGGGCTGGGGACATGTGGCTGCTCTGCATCACACCCCCTCCTGGCCACTTTCTCCTCTCTCTGAGCAAACATCTCTGCAAATAAATCTCCCTTTCTTCCTTTCTTTCTCTCTGCTGGGTTACTGCTTGAGTTTCATTAGAGACGCTGGAAACATTCTTTGGGCTCGGCCGAGATATATAATACGGAGAACAGAGATTTACTTCATAACCCACAAACTATTAAAAATATTAGTGTCCCCCAGAGAGTCTCTTTTAAAGATTCTTGCTCCCTCTCTCCCTGGCTCACAGTGCCAACAATAATGCAGGCGGACTGGTTGGAGCCATTTCCTTGAAAGAAAATAAAGAAGAGATAACAGGCCTTGGAGAAACCTCTCTTTGTGCCTGAATAATATCCGTCATCCTATATGTCTAGTGAGGGCTTTGTACTTGCCAAAGCCCCCTTTCACCACCATTATCTTGTCTGAGTCTCAAAGGCGTGCAAAGCAGGGTCACGTCCCTTTTGTTAGGAGGGGAAACCTAGGTCCTGGAAGAGGGAGCTGATTTGGTTTTGAGGCAGAGCCTGGACTAGAACCCAGTTCCTTCTGATTTGCAATCTGGAGGGTTTTCTTTTTTCTTTCATTTAAATTAGTTGTTCTTTAATAAGTATTCATTGTTATTGCTTAGACAAATACTGACACAAAATTAAAACCTGTAGGCTAATCACTAAGTTATTTTTTAAATGTATTTTAGTTGACACACAGTAATTGTACATATTTATAGGGTATATTGTGACAATTCAATACATGTATTCAGTGTGTAATGATCAGATCAGAATAACCGGTATATCTGTAACCTCAGTTTCTTCAGGTTGGAAGCATTCAAAATCTTATCTATTAGCTATTTTGAGTATTCAATAAGCTGGTGTCAGCCAGAGATATCCCACTTATCCATAGTTATTCCTTTTAGCCAATTGCTTCCTGTTGACCATTCTCTGTCTGTACCTCACACACACACTCCCAGGTACTGATGACTATTACTCTACTCTTTTTTCCTGTGGCATCAGCTTTTTAGCTTTCTCACAGAAGGAAGATATATGGTCTTTGTCTTTTTGTGCCTGACTTATTTCACTTAATATAATGTCCTCTGATTCTATCCATGTTGCTGCAAAGGACAGCATTTCATTCTTTTTTATGGCTGAATAATATTCATTGAGTACAAATACCATATTTTCTCTATCTGTTCATCCATGGATGTACACCTAGATCAATTGCATGTCTTGGCTACTGTAAATAGTGCCTCTGTAAACATGGGGGTGCACATATCTCTTCAACATTCTGATTTCATTTCCCTTGTATATACACCCAACAGTGAGTTAACTGGATATGTGACAGTTCTGCTTCTTGTTTGTTTTGGTGGTACTGGGGTTTGAAATCAGGGCCTCACACTTGCTAGGCAGATGCTCTACCTCTTGAGCCATGCTTCCAGCTTCTGCTTCTAGCTTTTTAAAGACCCTTAGTACTGTTTTCCATAATAGTTGCACTAACTTTCATTCCCACCAACAGTGTATGAGAGTTCTCCTTTCTTTGCATCCTTACCACCATTTGTTCTTTTTTAAAATTTTTTTGTCTTTTTGGTGACAGCTATTCTAACTGGGGTGAGATGATATGTCATTATGGTTTCAATTTGCATTTCCCTGATAATTAGTGATGTTGAGCATTTCTAGAGGGTTTTCTCACACAAATAAATTTATGAAATTACTTCATTTCTTGCAGCAAATGCCTGGTGTGTATGCACCTGAGTACCTTCTGTCCCTCTGACTATCTGACCAAGGGTCTAGAAATTAATGTCACTGTAGGTAATTTGTCTTCTATTTGTTCACCAAAGAAGTATTGAAGACATCTCCTGGGACAGGCCTATCACTGCATCTAACAGTAGAACTAGGGATAAATGAAAGTGAAATGCTGCCATCATCAGGGAAGTTCCATGGGACAACCCTGGGACAGTGCAGCAAGGCTTCACAAAGAACAGTGAGACCCAGCCAGGCAGGACAGGGCCTCAGGAGTGATACTAAGCTGCAATTTCCAAGGATGGACAAAAGAGAGTCAGACAGGGGTGCATGGAAGAGAGAAGCAAGTTCAAGGCCCAGAGGCTCTCTGGCCTGATACTTAGAAGATAAATCTATCAAGAAACTTAATATAGTTAGTGCATAATCATGCAGTAAGCAGTGACAAGAGACCAGGAAGGAAAAGGCTGGGAGGGCCAATGGCCCTGACATTCAGTGACAAAGTTGACTTTATTCTAAGAATAATGAAATATAGCAAAGGACTTTTTGTGGTTGCTAATATTTTTTGGTGTCTTAAGTATTGTGCATGAATTTATTTGTGGGATATTCATTGAATGTGGCATGAGTACTTGTGTTTCCATTTGAATATTAGAACTAATGGAGAATGAAGTGAAGGAGATGGGGATAAGGAAGGGAGGAGCAGAGAGGTGGCCTGAGCAAGGGAGCAGGTCAGAGAGCAGCGGTGGGTTAACAAGTTGGGAGGTAGACTTGGAGACTCTTTGGGCGTTGGTGATTGAGAGAGTCCAGACTGACTCCAAGACCAGGGCATCCACTCTGCAGTTAAATTTGGATTATGAACCCTGCTATCTTTTGGATGTTGAATGTCCCTGAAAGGCCCATGTGTTAAAGGCTTGATCCCCAGGATTACTGTACCAGGAAGGGGTAGAACATTTAGGAGGTAAGGCCTTAGGTCATTGGAGGTGTGTCCTCAAGGAGGACTATAGAGCACCAACATTTCTCTTCCTCTTTTGCTGCATGGTCATGAGGTGATAGTTTGCTCCATCACACTCTCAACATTGCCATCCAACACTCCCACCAGAGGTCTAAACACAGTATGTCCACCTTGTCATGAACTGGAACTTCTACAACCATGAACAAAAATAAACTTAATTTTCCATAAGTGAATCATTTCAGGTATTTTGTTACAGTGGTGGAAAGCAGACTATCACAAGCCTTATTGACAGTGAGGAAAATAAGCACAGAGGAGGAACATGCCAGCAATGCCTGCTAGTCAGCATAGGAGCCAAGCTTCAAAGGCAGATCCCTCAAGCTGCTGCTCCTGAGCCCCACTCAAGACCTGCCCAAGCCGAGTCCACTCCCAGGGGGAGTGAGGTGATTGGAGTCTTCCAGGTACTGGCTGAAGGCTTTTCCACAAAACCAAGTAGGGGTGGGAAGCCTCAGAATCTGGAAACCAGCTCATTCCTTGCATCTTGCCCCATAGAATATTGAAAATTAGCTTTTTGTAAGCATTTGAAAAGCCAAGGCCCAAGCAGGTCCAGATGTACCCACTTAAGAGTCAAAGCAAATATGGGGTCCCTCTGGGTTACCTTGGGCTTGTCATTCTCCCATCTAAGCCTCACTTTCCCCCACTGTCATGACCCTCCTTTCCTGATTACAGCAAAGGCTCAGGGTAGGCATCCATCAAGAGTATCATCCAGTGTCACTGCTGTAGCCTTCTGTAGCCCTTAGTGGGTTGCAGACAAAGAGACAGCAGGCATCACAGGCCAGAGGCAACTTGCTGTGGCAAGAGATCAGTGAGAGAGGGATTGGGTCTCTGCCTCTGCTGCCTGTTTACTTTATCTGTCATATGAGATTCTCAAGCTTGCAGGTTCTTTAAGGGACCCATTTTCTAGAATGTGAGTACTTGTTTGGGGGGATCACTTTGTCATTGGGTGAAATTCTGTCCGTGTAGAATAAGAAAGGCCAGGGAAGCTTCCAAGAAAGGCTGATGACTGGCACCCAAGTCCTGGCCCTGACCAAGGAGGCTTGCAAAGGGAGCTACTCACTCAGTGCCTCTTATGTTCCTAAAGGCTGCAGCAGCCATCCACTGAGTAGCCGATGTGCACTACCCACTCCCAGTGGACCTCTAGTTCTGTGAAAGAGGGAGTGAGGGGGAAGAGGGCCAAGTGATTTGGATGCCTCTCACCCTCATGCCTGCCCTGCCCCCATGCTGTAGGGGGTCACAGATTAAGACTCCCCTATGGACCTTTAGATGGAAGTTAGACTGTGAGAACTTTGGAGAGATTTTCAGTTCAGAGGTCTGTTTGTGAGGAAGGAGGAAAGTCTAGAAGACTTCAGAACTCCATGGACAGCCAGCCAGGGAGCCATTGCTGCCCCATGGGGGTGGGAGCACAGAGAATAGAAGCTGAACCTTGGAGCCCTAGAGAGAAGGAACAGCTACCATTTAGGTCACACTTACTGTGTGCGGCCCTGTGCTGAGTCCTTAACTGCCCATTTGGGTTAATACCTCAGGCAGACCTACAGAGCAAGGCTCATTGTCCCACAGTCAACATGGAGTCACTGGGCTGTAGGGTAGCAGAATCTGTCTACCACCTTCTCAAGCCCCAGATCCCAGCTCACTTGACTGACCCTTAAAGAGGCAATCTTGAAGCAGCTCACAGGCGATGATTGCTGGAGCCATTGAATCACTTATTGAAATCCCTTCTATTAAAAGGGCTGGGAGGTAGGACTCATTGGAGGGAAAGTGTTGGTGGCTGTCCCTTGCTGGGACCTAGTCTCCCATTCTCACGGCAGTGATAAGTGTTTGTCCTAATGATTGCTTGCTAATAGGCCCCTTTCTCAAGCTGGCCTTTGTTTTTTCAGGGCTGTGAGGCCCTTTACCTCACCACAAGTGAGGTGTCTTGAGACTGCAGGGAGAGGATAATGCTTTCAAGCTTCGGATTCTTTAGGTGCTCCTTTGTCTATCTCCACCATGTGTTTCACAGCCCTACAATCTAAGCCTCCCACCCTCCCTCCTACAGAGTACAGACACTGAGGGACTTGCCATTGGTGCTAAGAAGATTGTAACTCAGGCACTGGAACCCAAGAGGTCTCACTGTAGGCAGAGCACATGGGGATGATGAAACCCTGCACTCTGAGAGGCCATCCCATTCTTAAGCACTGTCTGCAGGTTCTCTGATTCATTGTGTTTCTGAAGCCATGAGTTGGTGAACTGAGGAATTCGCTGGCACCTTGTCCACCACACAGCCCACCAACCAAAGGCTAACTTGAGGGAGCCAGTTGGGAAGGATGGAGTTAGAGGGGATGGGGAGGACTGGGAGGCATCCTGAGCAGCTCCAGAGGAGCCCCTGGAGCACCCTCCTCATCCTCACTTGGCAGTCACACAGCCTCCTCATGTAGTCTTGCATGGTGCATGGGCCCATTGACAGAGTGAGGCAATGAGGCCCTAAGATTTTCCCAGCTTTGCTTAAGGTCTCACAGCACATGAGGGTCATGGCAGAAGCAGAACTCAGGTCCTGCCCATATACTTTCTGGTGGCTTCCTAAACATCACCTTCCACAGGAATGGCTTGCTAGAAGCCTCCCTTCACCCAGGACTGTGTTTCTCAACTCTTTGTATTTTGAACACCAAAGGCTTCTTATAACTCAATATGAACATCTCAAATGCTAATCTTTTAGTCATCCTAAATAAATCTATTTTAAAATAACTTGGATAAGCAAAATGCATAATATATCATGAGTTAAACATTCAAATCCAATGGTAAAATTGGAAATACCCTTTTGTCTAGACAGACAGGTATTTCTCCTCCAACTGCAGTTAAATCTATTGTCTTAGCTCCAGCCCTGCCCTTTTGCCCTGGCCACTTGAAGCCAGTGGGGATGCTTCACTTTTGAACTACACATGACCTCCCAATCAGGCCCCAGAAAAGGTCTGACACCTCACCTACCCCACTGAGAATCAATAGATATTTATTGAGCATCTATCATCTGCTAGATACCTGGGTTGTACATTGGTGAGCAAACTGACTTTGTCTATTCTGTTGGTGCTGTTGACCTCTCTCTATTGGACAGATGAGAAAAACAAAACCAAAGGAGGGGTAGGGACTTGCCCAGTGTCACACAGCAAATTAGTGGTAGAGACAGAACCTGAACTTGAGCTCCTGACTCACAGTCCAAGTCCCTATACACTATTATAACCTTGGAGAGTTAGTTTCCCTTAAAAGGGAAGTGCTACATACAGGGAACTCAGCAGCTTGCTCCCAGCTTAGTGTGCACCCTGAGGAGTCCCTGAGCCCTAAGTCTGTAGGGTAGAGGATACCTCCAGCAAGTATAGACAGTGGTCCCTGAAGTGAATCTTTCTGGGCAGGCTGGATGTTGGGAGCTGTGCCCTGGGCCCCTGTGTTCTGCCTGTGCAAGGCTCCACCTCCAGTCCCAGAGATCCATGAATTCATCCATGCAAACCCATAGAGGCTGCTCAATTCAGGTAGGTATCAACGAGGTGGAGGCGTGGCAGGAGAATCTTCCAGACAGAAGCCACAGCTTCAGCAGAAGTGTGAAGCTATGAAAGAAAATGAGGTCTTGGGAGGCTTGTGAGTAGTAAATTGACTTGTCAGAACCATGGTGCGGGCAAGGGAAGGTGAACCTAAGAAGGTAGTGTTAGCCATAAAGGTAGGAAGACAGTGGGGAGCCACAGTGGGTTCTCTGAACCTCACTTTCTACATGTATAAGCTGGCTGCTGTGAGAATTAGAGACCCAAATTTGGAAATGCTTTGGAGACTACCAGTGGGTCAGCCTTTATTTGTACTCATTGTTTTGTGCAACAAAGACATACAGTCCCCTTTCCTCTGACAGCCTGCTCACTCCACAGCCTTGGAAAAGTCACTCCCATGGGTAAAATTAGGCTCCATTCATTTGCCTCTTAGGGGCATGGGACAGGATGTAGACATGGCAGGTTGGGCCTGTGGTGACCGAGCTGGCCTCCTCCAGTGTGCATATGCTGGGGGTTGCCTGACTCTATGAGGGTGTGAACTGAGCTCCCTGGGCCTTTTACACACTGTTTATGACGTGCCACTGTGGTAACTGCCCGTGATTAGCTGCTCCACAGGCAGCCTGGGGTCTGGGAACAATGGAAACTATTAAAGAACCAGGAGCCTCGAATGTCACCCTCAGTATAATTCATCCTGCACCTGTGCCTGGCCTCTTTGTTGCAGGGACCTTCCTCCCACACAGTTCTTCTCTGCCTGTGTCTTCTGCTGCCTCTAAGAATGAATGTGGAATGGAAAGGCCTTACAATGAAGTAAGGCCAATGTGTGATTCGAGTGCTCCTTCCTGTGCCTGCCAGGTGACCTGTGTCTTAGACACATCACTGCTCTGCTCTGGGCCTCAGCTTCCTCATCTGTTAAATGGGCATGGTGACCTCATAACTCATAGGATTGTGTATGACCAGTGAGATTACATGATGAAGAGCTCAAGAGTCACAAAGTGGATTGTCAGTAGGAGGTCACTGGAATTCAGAATTAAATTTGCAGAACAATGAGTAAGGACTGAGAACCCTTGTTGCTGAAGGAGTATCCTCTTGCTCTTCTTTGCAGAAGTGGCAGGAAGTGGATTTATTGGGGTCTGTGGCCTGAGGATGTGGGCCTGCCAAGACACCGTCTCCAAAAGAGAGGCGCAAGGAAAAGTTATGAAGGGATGTGTGATTGTGGGTTGCCCAGGTCCCGGAGCCCCTTCCTTCCCAGTTACACATTTTCGGGGGCTGCCTCCCCTCTTGTAAGGTCCTTGAACCCACACCTAACCTGAGAGGTCCTTGCCTAAGTCCCATGCATGCCTGACCTTGTGCCAGGTGATTTCTTTGTGTGTCATTGACTCTCACAGCAGCCGTATGAGATAGGTAGGAGCTACCAAGAGAAAATTTAGCTTTGGGAAAGATAATTACCAGCCTCCTCCAAGGGCCAGTAGCAAGGACCAGGTCTCTAAACTAGGGACTGTTCCATTCCTTGGTGGGAAACAGGAAGCTGCTCACATTTGCAGGCACCTGCTATTCTCTCAACAGAGAGGGAGCAATGTTCTGTTTCATTTGGGCTCTGGGGAACCCTTGTGAAGTTGGTGTGATTCCTTTTCTCCTGCACAGCTTCCTAGCAAAAAGAGTTCCAACCTGGAAGTCAGCGGGCTATGGTGCTGGTCCTGGGCTTCACCTCATGAAGCCCCAGAGGGTGAGACAAGGAGGACCTTTCCAGGCCTCTGTGGCCTTGGCTGTGCTCCAGTGCAGTGGTCTCTGCTCCCCTGTGTGACTGGGAGGAGGCCTTACTCAGTCTGCAGCAAAGCTGCCCCCCTCCCCTCTTAGATCACCAGCTGTATGTGCTCCAGCAAATGCACACATCGTTCTCCATAAGCATACATACCTACCATGAAAGGGACTTTCCAGGCCTTGGATCCAGCAAGGAGCACCCTTACCCAGAGGAATGGGAGCAGGGACCAGTGCTGTGGGGCAGGGAGGCCAGGTGCAAGGGAGGGCTGTCTCCACAGAGTGAGGCTGGCAGAGCTCTAAGGCCTCTCCTACCCTCAAAGCCCACAGCCCCAGTCAGTGACCCAGGCACGACCCTGCAGGGCATTAAGGCCCTTGTTCTCACTTGGAAGTGAAGTCGGAGGACGGCTTTGCAGTGCAGTGTTTCAAGAATGTGCTGACGCTGCAGCAACTTGGCTGACTCTCCTCCCTCTGCTTCCCCCATGCAGCTACCAATGTCCCTCTGCCTTCCCAGCCTGCATCAGGTCTCCAGATCAGGACTTGCAGTGTCCCATAGGACACATGAGCAGCAGCAAGACCTTATCACACAGATGGAGAGTGCTGGAATGAGGGCCCCTCATTGCAGGTTACACCATGGAACTTCTCAGATCTTCAGGACCTAGAGTGTAGCCTAGGTGACCCTCTCTCTGTGTGACATGCTGATGGGGCCACAGCTTTCTGCAAGACCCTAAATTAATGAGGGGGTGGGAAGGTCAGTAATGCACACAGTGTGTTTTACCACAGGCCACTGGAAGCAAAATGAAAAGTCATCTTTGGAGAGAGATGCTACATAGAATAATCACAGCCATGTCTTGCTATTTCATTCCTGGGTTTCACTCCTGTTTCCTTATCATTAACATGGGGTCACAGTAGCACCTGTCTTATAGGATCAAAAGGGTAAACAAATGAAAAGCATAGTATGTACATCATCTCTAACATCACCAGTAAGTGGCAAAGCTAGAATTCAGCCCCATAGTTCAACCCTATGTCTGCCTCCACCCATCACTGTCCATGATGAGGAAGCTCAGCTTGGTAGGATGGAGTGAGAGAGGCCTGTTTGAGCCCAAGATAGCCCACTCAGTGGCCCAGCCTGGATTCACCGAAGCCTAGAGCAGAGGTGGAAGGCTTTGTCCCTAGAGCCAGCACACAGGCATGTGTGAGAGAAGAGCACCCAGAATTCCGTATGGTACATTGGTCAGGTCTCTGTGTATGTGTGTGTAAAAGGGAGTGTGAAAGAAAATGTGTAGGCTCACACCTAGGATCTGCATGCATCTGAGTTTGTGCCCGAGCAGGAGACTGTACAGTCTGTGGCGTTTTGGAGTCTGTATGCAACTGGGAGTGTGTGCATGCCCATCCATGCGTGAGTGTTCATAGCACTCCAGGGTGAGCAGTAAGTTAATTACATTTTCTGGTTGGCCGAGAGTCACTCAGCAGCACCTCCTTGTTCTGATCCTTGTTGAATGTTTGTCTCCTTGGATGTCTGCATCCACTGCTTTGAGAAAGGGATGATGACAACCTCAAGAGTGTGAAAGAGAGTGATGAGAGGTGGAGGGGCTTCTGTCCCAAATCTGTGCAGGCCATTTCAGAATCACAAGGCACACTCGAGGTCTGGGGGGACATAAGCTGGGCTGAGATAGACAGGCTCTTGCCCCATGTGAAAGTCAATTGCTTGAAGTGGCCTGGGGATGTGGCCAGCTGCTGTGGGAGCATGGAGGTGTGACACAGCCCTAAGTACATGTCTGCTAGGACCTTGCTTTCTAGTCCCTAGCTCTGGGGCCATTCTTTCCTGCTTCCCCAGCTCAGTCCTGCAGCTGAGTCAGGCTCCTGCAGACCCCCACCCCTGGACTTTCTTATACTAGTTTTTTCAGCTGAGCACATGGAAGAGGTTAACTAATTTGCCATAAGTGACACAGATAGACTTGAACCCAGAGCCCTATTGCTCCTATGACTCTTTGCCCATTTCTCCGGGCTCCAAAAAGCCTTCTGCAGAACAGCCACCGAGTGGGTGGCCACTGACTGGCTCCCAGCCTGCTTAGCACCACCTCGTGAAAACTACACCCTAGAGCCTCTGGAGCCCTTCTGGGAGAGTCAGGGGTCCCTTTCAGCCTAGAGTTGAAACCTGTGCACCTGGGGAGGAAGGTTGTCTGCAAGAGAGGAGCAGTGAGGAGGGGGCCAAACAGGCACAGCCACCCTCACAACAAGAAGCCCAGAGAAGGCAAGAACAGAGAATATCCAAAGATCGAGGAGGAAGGAAAGAACTCTTTGAGGTTCAAAGCTTCCTGCCACTGCCTGTGTGACCTTAGCAAGTTGTTTAATCTCTCTGAGCCTTAGTTTTATTATCTTTAACAAATATTAAGAATTGTTTCACAGGACAATTATTACTGGGAAGATTAAGTGAGATTGTGTTTGTTACACATTTTCAGGACTTACTAAATGGCATCTTTGGACTTAATATCATTTGTCATCCCTACCTACAGAAGTAGATGGGACTTAAGTACCCTTTGGCATTCTTTCCCTGGTGCCCCACTGAGTTAGTAGATTGAGCCCTCACTGACCAGCTGGGGACCAGGCAGTTCTACAACTGTACCTTACGAGTGATCTGAACATGTGCTTCTGTGCTGTGTGACTCTGGACAGCCCTGTCTGTCTCTGAGCTTTGTGCAGTGAGCACTTGTACATGCTGGTGATGGCAGTTCCTTCACTTCTCCCCAAATGCCAGCACCCTGCTGCTGACAGGATGGAGCCATGAGAGAGAGGACATCTCGAATGGTAACCAGTGGTAAAATGCCACAAGCGTCATTTGTTCATTCATGAGCTATTTATTGAGTACATTTTTTCTGCAGGGGCTGGAGAAATATTTGTGTACAAAAATATTCCTTCCCTCCTCCCTCCTGAAAGGTCTTGCCTTCTAGGAGGAGGTGATAGATTTAACAATAAACATGATAAACAAGTAACTAGGGCTGGATGCAGTGTCTCATGTTTGTAATCCCAGATACGGGGGAGGCAGAGATCAGGAGGATCTCTGACCAGCCCAGGCAAAAAAGTTAATGAGACCCTATCTCAGCCAACATGCTGGGTGCGGTATTGCCTGTCATCCCAGCTATTTGGGAAGCTGCCCTGGGGCAAAAACTCAAGACCCTATCTAAAAAATAACTAAAGCAAAAAGAACTGGGGGCATAGCTCAAGTGATAAAATACATGCCTAACAAACACAAGGCCCTGAATTCAAACCCCAGTATCACCAGAAAATCAAAAGTAGCTAACTATGTTGCAAAGCAGTAAGAACTCTGGAAACTATGGCAAAGTAAATGGAGATGGGAGTGCCTAAGGATGGGTTATATTTTAAGTCAGGGGTGGGAGTGGACCTCATAAACAGAGGGCAAGTGGGGCAGATTCGCCTTCTGTGACTTCATAGAGAAGGTGCCAGTCACAGGTAAGAATTTACCCCAGTGTCTCTGGTCTACATTCTGAAGGACAGCAACTATTTCTGATTTCCCAGGTCACACAGGTCTCAGTCCTCAGAGGTGCTTGGAATCCTGCATCTAAAAGGTCGGTCTATACCAGTCTGGATGGGGGGGGCCATGTCTCCCTCCAAGCAGGAACTCCTTCTTAGCACCACCCACCCACTGAGGGAATATCAACTGTCCAGCCCCCAACCTGCATGGACAAACTGAGGGGCAACAGACCCTGCTGTGTGTTCATCATGAAGTGCTGTGTCCACACCAGACCCAGAATTCCATCTGCCCCCAAATTCCAGGGCTAGAAATAATGAGGCAAATTGTCCCTCACCACTGATTAACTTTCAAGTTGCTCTGCTAAACTGGGTGCAGTTGAAGTTTTAGCAAGTCTCTGGGGGACCCTGGGCAGCTTCAGTTTCAGCCTTGTAAAGAACTGTTAAGATCCAATCAAAATAAATAAAATCAGATCCAGGAAAGCGATGTGTTTGTGACTGCAGACCAAACACTCAGGATATTCATGCAGAAGCCCAGTACCCCATTTTCTGCAGATTCCTTACACTGGACTGGCATGGGCCTAACATCTCACCATCACCTCTCCTCAAAGACTTGGAGCGTCCTGTGAGCCTCCTGCCTGGAGCCAAGGGAGGGGGAAGCCAGGGCTGAGCAGGGACTCAATGGAACTGGAGGAGAGCTCCATCCCTGTGACTGACAGCAGGGGAGAATCTCCACTGGCCTAGTCCTAACAGGAATCAAGAACAGAAAACTCAGGTCTATCCATGGATTCAGCAAATGCCAAATCAAGAGGTATTAAGGCCTCTGGATGTGAGTGATAGTCTCGTGTGCCCTTAGCATTGTCGGGGAGCATCACACCCCAGTGGGTCAAGTCAGAGAATAGTAAATTCCAACTCTTACTCCAACAAGATAGTCTAGCCGGCTCTCATTGACCCCCCTTGTGCTAGACACCCAAATGAAGCTAGTAAAGGCCTGAACAAGGCTGAGGAGAGGCATGGCCTACCTGCTGAGGGCCTCCTTCCTGCCCAGCCACCCAGCCCTCCTCCTGGTCCTAATGGCCATTGGATGCTTCAGCTGAAACTCTCCATGGAAGAAAAATCAAAGGCAGTGAGAGAAAAATTATGTGCAATAACAACAATCGCCTCCCCACCCACAAGCAGTCAGCGGGGAAGCCATGGAGGCCTCTGCACAGGCCACCCTTAGATCCTGTTGTGGACAAGGCCTTGGGCTGGAGCCTGGTGCACTCAGGGGAGCAGGCCTGCAGTTGGTGCCTGCACCATCTCTTCTTGGAGCCTTCTTCATTCACGTGGTTGGCACCATGTTGCCATTCACAGGCTTCTGCACGTCCCAGCCAGTGTCAGCTGGGCCTGCTTGGCCTGTCCTGTGGGATAAGCCAAGCTCTCCTTCCCCGCCGCCCCCCACGCGGCAGCTGAAAGGCCCCTTGTGCCTGCCGAGGCCCTGCCCGCCCGTGCGCACAGCGCTGGTCTCTTACCTCATAAACGGCTAATTTGTTACATATTTTCTGACGCTGTAAATGGGAGAACAAAGACCTTTTCTCTCTCATATTTTCGTTCAATTATGTTTGTGGGGGAACCTGATCCCATTCAAAGAGGGGCCAGGGAACCAGGGTAGAAGCCTCCCAGGCTTACTGACCTTCTTGAGCCTGCGCAGCCCATAAGGATGGCTAAGGATTGCTGGGGCCTGGATGCCCAGACATGGCAAGAGCCTGACCAGGAGAGAAGCAGACAGGGGCAGGGGACAGGGGAGGGGACTGGCCCTCATCTCCAAGGGAGCAGCTGCCAGACTCAAAGCAGGTTGGTGGAGGCTGGCCTTCAGGGAGAGGAGCCTCCAGTGGGAAAGAGCCCCTCACAGCCCATGCTGTATCCTCTGGGTATGGCCAGGCTCCTTGTCTCTGCTTGGAAAGCCCCTATCCCTGTAACTGAGTCCCCTGAGGAGATGTGCCAAGAGCCCCAGTGGGGAAGGGGTGTGTGTACTTTGGCAAGAAGTTCCTCTGTGGGCTGAGAACACCTGGACTGCACCATTTCTGAGTCTGCTCTAATCCTGAGGCTCGGGTCCACATTTAGTCCTTGGCCAGGCACTCTACACCTCTGGGTTCCCTTCTCTCTCTTTTGGAAAGAATGCTTACTGGTTTTGAGCAGGGGCAGGGACAACATGGCCAGCTCTGTAGAAATGACTGCCCAAGGACGTCTTGCAGCTGGCACTACTGCCTCTCTTCTTGCCCATTCATTTCCCTCCTCCATCCTTCCTCCATCCCTCGCCTCCCCCTCTAGAGACTGGCTGCAAGTGGCAGGCCTTGCACTAGGTACTGAGGATATAAGGATGAGTAAAGCAGACCACAATTCTAACCAGGCCACTTACAAACTTCTCTGTGACACTTTGTGGGAATAGAACTGTTATAGGCAATAAATGTAATGAAATATGGGAAAGTACCTACTGCAGACCTATTCAAAAATATTCATTGTTTGCATCTCCTTTAATATAGATTAGCTGTATGTGGTAGGTACTTAATAATATTTTAAAAATTATTCTATGTATATATGTATACATAAATATATGTAAGTTTAAAAATTCTACCCACAAACACATATTAATATAACTTTGTTTCTGTTTCTCTGTTTAGGACTTTAAAAATATTTCTACCGAATTTCATGTTTTCTCTTTTAGTCAAGTTCATCCTGGTGTATACCAATCTATATCATTTGCTTTATTGCTACCAAAAAGAAACTTGTATAAGTGAAGGTACTAATCTGATAAGGCTCTGTCTTAAAAACAAGTAACAATGATAACATACATTTTTATAGAAGAAGTGATAATGAACTACTAGCTGAAATATGAATAGAAGTTCATGAGGCAAAGAGTGGAATGGATACCTGGACCAGCATGTGCAAAGGCCCTGAAGTGGGAACAAATAGCACATTTTTTAAAAACCTGTTAAGCAGCATATAAAGGCAATATAAACAAAGAGCATGGAAAACAGAACAGGAACAGGATGAGTCCGGGGAGAGAGCAGGCCCTGCCAAGGGCTGCTGGGCAGCCATGTTGAAGAAGTTATCATTATTCCCAGAGCAAAAGGAGCCATGAATGATTTAAGCCCAAGGGTGTCATGGTCCCATTTATGGTTTTTAAAGATCACAGCATCCTCTTTCCCTCTTAGGCCCAGAACCAGCAGGTTCTGTATCGGGTCAGAGACACTCAGGTATGAAATGCAGCTTGGCCCCTGGACCTCAGGGACTCAGGACCTGAGGTCATGGTGTGCAGTGCCTGCAGCAGCAAGGAGAAACATACGAGAAAAGCAGAGGCTAAAGACATGATGTGACAAGGGCCAGATCACAGGGTCTGGGGTCTCTTGGTGTTGGAAGCAGGTAGTGGCTGGTGTGTGTGTGTGTGTGTGTGTGTGTGTTGTATTAATCTCAGTCTCCCTGGGACCCCTGCAGTACAGTCCATCTTCCCATCCTGAATTTCTCTGGCTCCCTCTCAATATCTCTCTGTCTCTCTCTCTCTCTCTCTCTCTCTCTCTCTCTCTCTCTCTCTCTCTCACCCTCCCTCTCACTCTCTCTCTCTCTCTCTCTCTCATACTCAGGGCAGACAGAAACTGTGGCAGGCAACTGTTCATCCCAGTCACAGAGGAACCCAGATTAGAGCTAGCAGGGAGGATGGGTGCTTCTTAGAGCTGGTCTAGAAGCTAGACAGGACAGGGTAGATTGCATGGCTGGGGACAGGTGGGAGTCAGCCACAGGTGGGTGACAGGGCTCTGGTGGCAGATTCAGGCAGAGCAGGTGAAGGCCACCATGGACCTGAGGCCCCACAAAAAAAACTCCAGTGAGGGAGCCCGCAGGCTGAGACAGCTCTTCTTCTGCCCATGGTGGGTCCTGGAAGCAGATTGGACCCTGCAGCCTGCCTTTTGGGAATCCTTCTCTGCTCCCAGCATGGAGGCCTTGGATAGCACCAAGCATTTCCCATCCGCAGTGTAAGCAGATCTTTGCTCATCCAAACAGTGTCTGACTTCTCTGTGTTCTTTTCCCAAGTCTAAGGCTCAGATTTCAGTTTCACATTCTTTTGTCTTGGGTCTAAAAACATTTTCCCTTTCAGTGGTAGAGGGAAGGAGGGGATTAAGGGGCACAGGAGACCTGAGCAGTCCAAGTAAAGCAGACAGATGCTTCACTCCTGCCTTTGTCTGCATCCTCTGGCTTGCTGTGTGACCTGGAGCACCTTCCTGCCCCCTCTGGGGTTGAGTGTTCTCTCTGCACAATAAGGAGGCCCATGCAGGATCTGAGGACCCTCACCTGAGTCTCTTGGCAGTGCAAGAGTCTTCAGTGCCCTGTCTGTTGTCAGAAAGTGTCTCCTGTTATGTCAAATGTGCAGAAAACAGAAGTTGGAACTACGTTGTAGCTTTGTCTCTGAGGCCAAGTTCTCTGCAGTTGTCTTCTCTGATGCACCCTAGGAAGGTAGACCAGACAGGGTCCTCTGCCCTCCCAGAGAGCCTTTTTTCCTTCCTGCCATTCTGGATCTACTCCTCCTTCATCCAGCTGCTCTTCTGAGGGGAACTCCAAAATTTCAAAGTGGAGGAAGAGGAGGTGAGAACCCATCTAAATGGGGGCAATGATGGGCAGTGGGAGAGCCTCAGAGCCCTTAATTGGAGAGCCGAAGAGTGCCCAAGCCAGGAAAGATGGAATCCTAACCTGCCTCCTAACTTCCTCCACATCCCCAAAGCCTGGGGCCCAGGCAAAGCCTCTTCAACCCCTCCTGGCCCCAAGGCTGGCCCCAGGCAAGGCTGCTTTCTGCCCGTCCTCTGTGCCCTCTACTCCTTTCACCAGGCAGTGGCAGAGGGCAACTTCCAAATCCAAAGTCTCACTAGTTCCCCCTGGCTCAGTAGCTTCAGTGGCTTCCCACTGCCCACCTGATAAAGTCTCAGCTCCAGATCCATCTCTGCTCTCAGCACCAGGTCCATCCTATGCCCACATGCTGCACTCCAACCCGGGGTCATCATCGACTTGTCTCTCCACCTGCGCACTTCACCCAGCTTCCACTCCTTTCATGTGGCCTGTGAGGCTCTGTGAACACACTCACTACCCAGGAGAGAAATGGTAATGTACCCTGCATTTGTCAGTGACACCTGGAATTCCTTTTCTTTCTCTTCTGCATGGCAAACGTATGCTCCCACAGGGTAGGGCTATAGCCACCTCCCTTGGAAGTCCCCTGTTTGTGGTCCCAACCCCTTCTGCTGAGCTCCCATAGCACCTTGTCCACTCCTTGAGCCCAGCCTCACAAGTGCTGCTTGATTTGTGGCATGTCCTTCTTGGGTGCCTCCTCCCTTGCTCCATCTTGCATCTGACAGCAAGTCCTAAAGGACAGAAAGGCACTGATTTAGCCCCAGCAGCACACAGGGGCTGACAATGATGAGGCACAAATAGGAATCTGGTCCACATGTGCTGACTTCTGGCTCCTCAGAACCCCTGCAGCAGAGTCTTCTGAGCCCAATCAGGCACTTAGGAAACCTAAGTGTGAATGTGTGTGTGTGTGTGTGTCCTAAGGAAGGGTAATAAACCTTGTTGAGGTTTTTAGACTGCTAATCTCAAGCAGGCTGGACAAACATTATTCTTCCCACTTGGCAGATGGGTAAACTGAGGCTCAAAGAGGAGGAGGGTGTCCTATGTTCTCACAGCACATCAATGAAAGAGCCAGAGCAAGACTTCACACATCCTGTATAAAGCAGGTCAGATTTGTGAAGCCCTGCTCTGTCTGCTGCTGTTTATCTCTGGAGCACTTTTTGACATTGGCTGAGCAGACAAATTGGGAGGCAGGCTATGGCTTCCTCAGTGCCTAGTACTCACACAGCCAGCTCCTCCCACCCTGGGCCCCTGGAGGTGCCCACTTCAGTCTGGTCATCCCCAGCCTCTGCTCAGGACCAAGGCAGAGCAGAGGTGCCCTCACTGCTGAAGAGCCTGTGAGACCCTCACCCCTCCTCTCTGCAAATGGGTAATTGCTATGTGGTCAAACCAGAGGAATTAGACAGGCCCTCGAGGAATTCCATACTGATTTTGCAAATGAAAACGGAGTCTTGCCTTTTGAAGTCTAGGCAGCTGCGTCAGCAGGGCAGGTCTAAGACAGCAGGGAAATAAATACAAGTGGCCTGTTCCAAGCCCTCTTGTTGGCAGCTACTGACAAGAGTAACAGCGACAGTGACCACAGCCACAGCTGACCCACCACCTCCTATGTAGACCATCACCTCTGCTCAGTCTCATTCAGCTCACCTTTGGTTCCCCATCTGTTTCAGCCTCCCTCCCGAGGGGACTTGGGCATTGTCTGATCAGGCAGAGAGGGCAATCTGTGCTGGCTACATGGAGTTCAGAGCCCTGGCATAAGACAGAGCACCCTCACCCCAGCCCCTCTGGGCCCCACTCCTGACACAGCCCTAAACACACTGCACCCCACCCCGCACCCTGAATACGCCTCCCTCTCCCCTCACTCATGCTTCTCAGTGCAGTTTGATGCCCTGATTCCTCATTTAAGCCTATGCTGGATCAGGAGCCCCATGAGACCCCAAAACTCCTGCTTTCCTTCTATAGTTGGTTTACCACATGGTGCTATACCTACCTGTTTCCATCTCCTCCACCCCTTGAAGTTACTCCAAGCTGTGTAACTGAGACTAGGTTTGTCTTTCCAATGTACCTTGGTCACCTTCCCTAGTGCAGAGCATGGTCAGTTTAGGAGCTTGGCAGTAGTACCTGGGGGGCAGGGATAGAGACTGACAGCGATGCATCAAAGTAGAAGGAGTGGTGCTAGGCACAGAGCCAGCATTGGGCAGTGTGGGGAGTCCCTTACTTCTTTGAGCTCCCTGTCTGTAGAATGGAGTCAGTAATGCCCACTTCATGGAGCTGCTCTAAAGAACAAAGGAACCTCAATGTACAAAGTGCCTGGAATGGGGCTGGTGGAGTGGCTCAAATGGTAGAGTGCCTGCCTACCAAGCATGAGGTCCTGAGTTCAAACCCCAGTACCGCCAAAAAAGAAAGAGTAAAGTAATAAGATGGCCATAAGCAAACCAAGAAACACACACACAAAAAAGGCCGTAATGAAAAAGTGCCTGGAATGGTTTAGGTCATTAGGTGGTGGCTGTCGTGTCTACTATGTTGGGCTCCTTGAAAAGTGCTTCCAGAGCTGAGAGGTTCTCCCATACCACATGTTTCAGGACCCCAGGGAAGGTCACCAGCTTGTCTGATCAGAGCTTGCAGCACCAGAATCTGGGTCTCAGGTCTCCCTTAGGCGTTTTTATGCAGAAAACTGAAAACCAAAGGACCCCTTCACCCTCTCCCAGGGCAGACCCCACCTGAAGTCCGTTCCTGAAGACCCCTAGCCCTGGCCTTCAGCCTCCCTGCCCAGCAGAATGCTGTTCTCCTCATGTGGGTGGCTCCAGATTTATGAGCATTTCCTGGCAGGACTTGAAGGACAGAGGAGGAGCACTGGGATCTTGAAGGGTGGTCTTTGGGTGGAGCAAACAGGCATTCAGAGAACAGAAGGGAAGAGAGCTTGCTGGCTCACTCAATGAGTCAGGCCTCCTGATGCCCGCCCAGGAAAGCGCCAAGGCCCAGCCAGTCCCTACCGCAGGCAGGAGGAGGATGTAGCCAGCACTGCCTGGTCCATCCGGCAGAGTCCATGGAGCAGGAGTGTCTGTGCTTGAAGCCAAGTCAGTGGTTCTTGGTGTGGTGGCTGGAGGTGGGTGGGGGATGACAACAGGCCAGCAGAGCTGCCTCCTCTTCAGCCCGACCTCTCTGCTTTACCCCTGCCTCCTCCATTGCTCCATCAGCACAGCCACCACCACTCTTCTGTATCACACTCAGGGACACCATAGGGCCCTGCAGACCTGTCCCACTTCCCCACCTGCCTCTCAGATCCACCCTCTACTCACCTGCCCAGGCTGACAAGAATATCACCTGGACTCTTCCCTTACCCAGGCGAGGAACCCAGGTGAGGAGGCTGTGGGAGGGTCTGGCAGACAGGTGATTGGATGGGAAGGAAGTTGGGATATCTCTTGCTTCCATTCACCCACTTCCTTACTCCTAGACACACACTGTGGTCCAGGCCTTGGTCATAGTAGCTGAGCTTTCTCTTCAGAGCCTAGAGCTGCATTGTATTCAGGTTCCTGCTCCCTCCCCTGCAAAGCTTGCCACTGCTGCTACTCCTTTGTTCAGACCTGTGAGTATTCCTAGCATTCAGTGCTCTCCAATCACTTTCCAATTCTTCAAACCCATCAGGCCTGCTTCTGCCTCAGGGCCTTGGCACTTGCTGATCCCTCAGCCCAAATGCTCTTCCACAGCTCCACAAGATTCCTCTCTCATCTCCTTGACAACTTTTCTCAGATGTCACTGCCTATGGTGACCTTATCTGGATATTTAATATAAAATGTCAACCCTCAACACTCACATACATGCATACACACACCCTACATTCTCCTTTGCCTTATTTCCTCCTTAGCAACTATCACTGTCTAGCCTACTAGATAGTTTGCTTGTTGTTTTGCTTATTGTCAGCTTTCTCCTAATGGAATGAAAGCTCCCTTGGGTCAGGAATCTTTGTTATGTTTACTGTTGTAGCTCCAGGGCTGGAAGATCATGGTACATAAGTGCTCAATAAGTATTTGTTCAATGACTGTGCACATGTGTCCTTTCCACAGGTGGGGCAGCCATGTCCCAGGGAAGGAAAATGACTGGCCCAGGGCTTCACAGTGAAGTCGAGTGATGGTTAGATCTCTCTAGGCCCCACTCCCAGCCCTAAGCCAGGCTCCAGTTCCAGGAAACCTTGTGTTTATTTGGTTGCCTGCTGCTCAGTAGCCTGGTATTCAGAGATGGGATTCTGTGCCGGAAGCCTGGGAGACTCGGAGCCCTGAGTAGGAAGCCAAGAAATAGTCGGCACTGCTTTGGTGTTGTTGATGGGACAAGGAGAATAAATAAATAAATTGTGGCAAGAGCCTGGCAGGCTCTAACCTTCAAGTAAATGTCCCCAAGCCAGAGAGGGCTTTCTGTGAGGCAGGCTGCCCCCCCCACTCCTGCCCAAGTGCTAACAGATTAGTCTGGCCCCAAATCCAGGGGCTCAGCACTGCTCAGCTCTATGCAATTGGTGTCCTAGGTTCTGGTGGGTGCTGCTCAGGATGAGTCTTGATATGGGTGACTCACTCAGCTTTTCATGCATTTGTTCATTCATTCATTCTAAAAGCATATCTCAGGCATCTTCTATGTTTGTGTCTGGCATTGTGTTCTCTCTGGAGAAATAGAGAGACTAATGATTTTCCTGGGCACAGAAGAAGGCAGGTGCTAAGCAATGATGAGATGCATGGCCTGGAAAGCATGAGGGGCTTTGTGGCACTTAGGAGTGCTTGACATGCATGGCTACACATCCAAGTGCAAAAGGCAGTGGGAACTGGTGGGGGAGCAAGGGCTCCAAGCCAAGGGAATGCATGGTGAAGGTCCTGGGGTGGGCATGAGGTTCCACTGTGCTAGGTGCAGACTGAAAACAGTCTGTGGAGCAGGGGTGAACCAGGCGTGGGGCTTTGGCAAGGGCACGCCCTTTCCCCTCTGCATGTGTCATTTCTGACAACAGCACCCCATGGCCCAGCTATCACACCCTTCTCCTTCCCAGCCAACTACTGAGAATCTGGGTCTCACAGATTGGCCCCACTTGTCTATTCATGCCTGTCCTTCCTACTCATGGGTGGGTGGAGGTGGTTTGGTAGGTCAAGCCCAGGGAGACCAGAGGGAACCTGGAACCTGCCAGTTGGACCTGGCTTTGACTCCCAGTTCTAGTTCTCTAATGTGGATGATTGCATCCTCCTCACAGCCTCAGTTTCCTGGTTTATCACATGGGAATATCCATCCTTAGCTAAGATTATGGAGTGAAATGATTTCCCAGTGTCTCTACAATGGCCCGTGTGCCTGGCATGTCCCTCAGCATTACCCTCATCCCCTCACTCTCTTCATTTACTCAGCTCCACCCACCCTGGCCTCTGCTTCCCCTCTCGTGCACACAGAGCTTTGTACCAGCTGCTCCGCCTTCCCTCCTCACTCCTGCCCCTGGATTCTTTCTGTAGCACTTACTATATTAGTCCTCCAGAGAAACAGAACCAGTGGCATGTATCATGTGTACAAATCCCACTTAACACTGGGAATATGTTCTGAGAAATGCATCATTAAGCCATTTTGTCATTGTGCCAATGTCATAGTGTGTACATACACAAACATAATTATTTAGCCTTCTACACATCTAGGCTATGTGGTCCAGGCTGTTGCTTTTAGGCTACAAACCTGTGCAGCATGCTACTGTACTGAATTCTGTAAGCATTATAACACAATGTAAGAAATTGTGTATCTAACACAGAAAAGGCACAAAAAATAAATACTAGGCCATAGGAACTTTTTGGCTCCTTTATAATCTTATGAAGCCATGCTCATATAAACAGTTCATCACTGACTAAAATGTTATATTACCACATGACTGTGAATACATAAATGTGTGTGTATGGATGTATGTGTAGAAACAGAGACAGAGATTTATTTCAAAGAATTGGCCCATACTTTGTGGAGATTGGCAAGTCCAAAATCTGCAGGTTGGGCCAGCAGGATAGAAATCAAGGGGAGAGTTGATATTGCAGTTTAAGTTCAAAGGTGGTCTGATGGCAGAATCCCCCCTTCTTTTAAGTGTGTCACACTCTTTCTCTTAATTTTATCAGCTGATTAGATGAGTCCCAAACTCATTGTGCGGAATAATCTGCTTTCCTCAAAGTCTACTGATTTAAAACCTCATCTTTTAAAAACACCTTCAGTGAGGGGGTATAAAAAAAATAAAATTAAAAAAAGTACCTTCACAGAAATATATAGAAAAATGTTTGATCAAATATCTGGGACCATGGCCCAGTCAAGTTGACACACGAAATTAGCCATCGCCAGATTACTGGTATCAACCTGGAACCTGTCTACATTACCCTAAACCATGCTTAATCTCCAAATAAAGACAATAGCAAGGTTGTGGTTTTGCCTCACATGTTGTATCTATGTTGTGTACAACCAAACATGCACTAATCCTTCCTCAGAAAAGGGTGCAAAGTACTTGTGCTCACTTACTTTCTTCTTGACATCCTGTAACTCAAATGCTAGGATATTCATTCAATATATGATAAGGGAATGGGGAGAAAGAAAGCAAAGATATTTGAGATAGATACACATGCACACTAACACACATGCACAAACACATTCATAACAAAATATCAGGAGGACTTCTCATGGCGATTACAACTCTGGTGTCTGTAACTGTCCATATGCCATAGTAGCTGCTGTTTAACTACCTTCCTCTTCTACACCCATTCTGTATTCCCTTTGCCTTTAGCAAGAACCTTAGCTGGTCATGGTTCTGAACCTATCCAGGAACCTAAAATTTCATTCCTGTGGGTCTGGGCCATTCACAGATCTGCCTGGATTAGAATGTGGTAGTTTTCCATTGACTCTAATCACAGGGCATGCATGGTAGCACTGAACCATCCTAAAGATCTCCTGTTTTCCACACCTCCACCATGGGGGAGCAGTCCAGTTCTTCTTAGTGTTCAGTGTCCACACTCCGCTTGTACTGTCACTCCCTTCTTTACCTGTGTGTGCAGAGGCACGAGTACCCATCGGCCAGGAGACAGCCTTGACTTCCAGCTCAGTGGTAGCATCACTGTGTCTTCAGCATGCTGTTTATTAATATTTTACTAATATCTCTGTGAGAACAAGGCTTTCTGTCTGCATTGCCTCTGGCTAACTCCCCAGCACCTACACAGTGCCCGGCACATGGGAGGTGCTCAGTGAATGTGGCTGAGTGGTTTAGAGCCTTTGCTGAGATCCTCCTGGGCCTTACAGTGCATTAGCAGTGTTCATTAGTTCATCCGAGATCCTCAGCCCGAGAGCCAGGCCTATCCTGAGGGGCCCTGAGTCCAAACCTCCTTCCTAACAGAGAGGCCTGCTGCCTTTCCCTCAGGTGGTGTTGCTGGGCCACCAAGTGAGCTTAGGCCCTGCGTCCAGCATTCCAGCCCATCCAGGATTGTTTACCTGACTACTCTAGAGCAGTAAACCTGTCCCCACCCTTCTGGCGCCTGCCTCCCTCCATCCTAGGCTTGTGTTTGAAGACTAATTTAAATTCCAGGCCTTTGCTCAGCAGATGCCATAGGCTATTTTGTATCCAGTGAGCCCTAGTGAGGGGGGCCTCTTGGGGCTACACAGGGACTCTTAGTGCAGGAGCTTTTGGTGGCCAGACCTCCATACAGTCATCTATAGGGAGGAGGTGGCTCGAGCCTTGACCCAGTGTTTGTTATTCCATGTCAGAGCCTTATCATAAACATTATCCCAGAGTGAGCCACTGAGGCTCTGTGTGAGGAAGGTTTGTTGCTCCAAGGTAGCCAGGAACAAAGAGTGTCAAGTCCTGGGAGTCTGCAAAGTGCCAAGCTGAGGAATTCAGGAAGGCCGAGAGAGACAGAAGTCAGGGCAGCACTTCATTCTAAAGCCTGTGCCTTTATCACCTTGACTATAATGGTCAGTGGCATGCATGCCTCCAGAATGAGCTCCATGTGATTGGAAACCAAGTCTATTAGTTCACCAAACTCAGATCCATGCTAAGAAATAGCTAAAAGTCAATGCTTATTGAATGGATGAGTGTAGCTTTATTGAAAACATCAAGAATGCTCATGAAAAACAAACAAAAGACTGCTCATGAAAGAGAATGTATTGCTTTAAAGTCCTGGTTGTGACCTGATAGATAGAATTTCTAATCCTGGCTCTGTCCTTTACCAGCTATGTAGCCTTGGGCATGTCACTGTCTTCTGCTTCTTTGATTTCTCATCTGTAAATAGGGACACCATCCCTGCCATCTCTCTTCCAGAAAGCAGAGGGAGGCCCCAGTAGACAGTGGTCAACCAACAGGTTCCAGGACTGACCTGAATGCCCATCTACCCCTCTCCAACTTTGTCACCTTGGCAAGGTACTTAATGTCTCTTTGCTACAGTTTTTGGGTTGTTTTTCTTGTTGTTTTTTGGAGACAGGGTCTGGCTACAGCCCAGGCTGGCCCAGAACTTGCTGTGCAACCTAAGCTGGCCTCAAATTCTTGATCCTCTTGCCTCATCCTCCTGAGTGCTGGAATGACAGGTGTGTGTACCACACCTAGCTCTGTAGTTTTGGCTTTTATAAATCTTCCCTTGAGTTGCTGTAAAGATTAAGTAATTAATTAGCTTAGACAGTTCCTGACACATAGTAAGTGTTCAGTAAACCTAGTAATGAATGAAGACTTCCTTATAAATTACAAAAGATGGGTATAGTGCAGAAGGCATGAGGAAGGAACACAGGATTCAGAATCAACATCCCTCTTCTTACAGCATTTCTTGAATGTCTGCTATTGGGGTTCAACAGTGAACAGAAACAGTAAACAGGAAGCAGGGACAGTTAAATAGGATACACATTTCTCAAGAGGTTTGTGCATAGGGTTCTGCGGGAGGCATCAGATCCTGCCAGGTAGGTATAGTCAGGGGTGACAGTTTTCAGTACTAGCTCCACCACTCTGGGACTGAGACATTTGGGACTTCTCAAATGAGCTGGCCCCTGTTTCCTGTCTATAACGCTCCAATAACAAACTCTCCTGGCTACTTCACAAGGGTCCAGAAAGAAAATGGGAGTGGCAGTGGATGTGGATGCATGTGGATTGAGCGCATGGACATTTGGAGATTCTGCTTCAGCCTTGTGGTCCAGAAGACCCTCAGGGTGGAGCCCCTCTCTCCAGCTCACTGTGGCCTCAGGCAAGCCCCATCCAACCTGCTTGGGGACCTTATCTCCGCTCCTCTTCCATGTGATGAGGGTGTAGGATGAGATCAGTGGACCTCAAATTTGGCTCCAGGATACACATAGGAGTCCCTTCTAAAAGGAGTCATTGAGCCCATAGGACTTCAGCCACAGCCCACAGGACTTTCATCAACCAGTGAAGTTTCCATTTTTATCTGCTCCACATTTGGAGTTCTAAGTAATGTTCTTTTGGGAAAAAAAAAAGTATTCCATGGCTAAAAAAGGCTTGAAAACCTCTGGACCAGATGACCTCTAGGGACCCTCCCAGCCAGCTCTAAGCTGGGAAGGCTTGTATCTAACTATTTTCTTCTAAGTTTTATTTAACGAACACGTACTCAACATTTACTTCATGCCAGGACTGTTCTTAACACCCTACAGATTGTAATATACTTAATCCACTAGACACCTCCCAGCTGCATGAGGGCCACATGATTTCAGAAGTGACTCTGTGAGCAAACAGAGTCCAGGGGAGCCATTTCCTCTCCAGCCAGGTCTTCTGGCACCCAGGCCAATGACCTCACCGCAGGTCAAGTGGTGCCTTAGCCAGGCTGATGTGAGAAGCAGCAGGGCAGGTGTGTGCAGCACTTGGGTGTGGTCACAGGAAGTCTGTATGTCCCAGGCCCTCAGAGGAGAACAGAGAACAGCTTGTCACGGACACTTTCTTCCAAGGCATGTGCCACGTGGGAGGAAGTGCCTGTTGCCTTAGCAATGTCCACAGCAACAGGGCCACTGCCTCTTGTAATCCATCCCCAACCACCACGCTGCCATTGACAACCTGTACCAGATGGCTATAGATCCAATTTCAGTGGTGGCGGCCAAAGCCAAGGGCCTGGAGAAGGCCCAGGCTTGGGGGGGAGGGGAGGCTGACCTCACCTCCAGCCAGCTCATTATGGGGAGCAGGCCAAGCCTCTGCATCCCACATAATTCAGCTGTCCTGCCTGGCCACTTAACAAACACAGGAGGGGAAGGATGGAGGTGATTCCCCCACAGGAACTTAGTACTGTTGTATATGTCAGCATTTTAGTCAGGCCATGTGTATCCTTTGCAGAACCTTTTTTGTCAGTTTGTAAGTCTTGATGAGAATTTCTGCCACGTGATGGTGGGATGCCCCAAACTACAGGTAGAACACTAAAGTATTAGGGGATGGTCTTAAGGACCTATCAAGCATCCTTGAACTATGAAGTGACCATAGCAGGTGTCCGGGTACTAAAAAACAAAAAGAGGTGATACCTTGCCTTTATCAGCCACAGTGCTGAGTGCTACAGATACAAAAGTAAAATGAACTTACTGTCTTTAAGGAACTCAGAGCCTCTGAGGGGCTGGCAACTGAACATGATTATAAGCTAATGTCCACACCTTGGTGGAAAGAAGCATGCATATCATACACCATGCCATGTTGTGCAACAGAAATAATATGATTCACCTCATGGGGCCAGGATCATTTCTGATCTAGCTGACCTCCAGTGCCAGGGAGTAGGCTGGCTAAGGGCTGTTCTAGAGGGTGTTGGCTGAATGGCTTTGCCCTGCACATCTCTCATTCTCCAGCAGACTGCTATCCATGCAACAGCAGAAGTACACAAGGTGGTAGCAGCAGCAGAAGCAGCAGCACCCAAGTCCTTTCCATTGAAACTGTCACTGGCATCCAATTGACTGAAGCGAGTTCAGAGTCGGAATGAGAGGAAACTGCAAAGTTCTGTGGCAAAGGGCATGGTGCAGGGAGGGGCTAAAGTTTGGGGCTGCTCCTCCATCAGTCTACTACCCATGGAGGCAATGGGACCCCAAGGGAGCCTAACCCAGCTCCCAGGCAGGCAGAAAAGTTTCAAGGAGGAGACATCTGGGCACAGCCTGGATGACCACATCTGAGTGGAAAATGGAGAGGCAGGATTTTCCTGGCATACAGAACAGCGTGTACAGAGTCTAAAGATTGTTTGTTTGAAAAATGCTGAGTGTTTTAGGATTCAAAGGCAGGAAGGCTATGTAATGAGGTTACTGACCACACAAGGAGCCAGGTTACAGCCTTGGAGTCTCTGCTAAAGAGCTAACCTGAGGGCAGGGGGTATCCTGAAAACTTTGAGCTAAAAAATAGAAAGAGAGGGAACATTAGATATTTGCTTCTAAAAGAAGATCATAGCAGTGATGGTTGAGCTCTGAGGACCCAGCTCCTCAGGCCCTCCCTGGGTGAGGAAGGCCTTGAGAGCAAGTGGACTTCAAGCTGGGCCTTGCTGTTGAACTGGACTTTTTTTGTTTTTTTAGTTTTGTTCACTTGTTTGTTTTGCTCTTTTTTGGATGTGCTTTTAATTACAAAGTGAGTCTGTTTATTGTAGAATATTTCTAAGCAGAGGAACACAAAGTAGTCAAGAGAAAAATTCACTCAAAATTCCAAACCCAAACCCAGACATTTTTCAGAGTCATTAGATAAGATGTTGAGACCCAGAGCAGAAAGGGGACCCATGTGGACAAAAGCCTGGAGACAAGAGCAAGCTGGCTGTGCTCAGAGCCTGTGGTGGGAAACGGACTGCGAAAACCTTTCCTGAGCCAGCTGGTGCTGGGCCTCACATCCTCTCTGTTTCAAGCTTGCTGCCCCTAAATCTGGAGGAAGAAGGACAGATTAAGAAGTCAGCCAATGCCTGAGCACAGCCCTGACACACACTCTTTCCTTGGCCAGGTGCTGTTTGCCCTGAACCAGACCCTCCTGCAGCATGAGAGTGTACGGGCTGGAAGTCTGCAGGCACCCTACACCACAGAGGACCTCATCAAGCACTACAACTGTGGGGACCTCAACGCTGTCATCTTCAACCATGACACATCACAGGTGAGGCCCCTTCCTCTCCTGCCACCCTGACAGTATCTGGCTTACCAGATCCAAAAACCTGGAGCCAGCCTTGGTTGGCATTTATTAGACTCCTTCAGCATACTGGGCATAGGCCATCTCTTTTCCAGCCATGATAAACATGGGTCACTGTTACCTTCAAAAAAGGGAAGAGACTTGCTCAAAGCCACACAACTTACAGTTGTTGAATTATCAAGTTGTGAAGATCAGCAACTTGAGCCAGGTCTGCATGACTATGGCCTAGGACTCTGGAAGCTTAGCCTAAAAGACCTGGGAGGCCTCTGAGAATTTCAATTCAGCATCTGGGGAAACTAAGGCCCATGGAAGGAAAAGCTCACAATCATTCTGAGCTTAGACCTGAGTTCTGGGCATTCTTCTTGATTCAAGTCCTAGAGGAAACGATGGTTAGACAGTGAGTGAGGCCCAAGGAGCTGAGCAGGCTTTCCTGCACAGATTCCACCATGCCTCCCCAATTGCTTTTGGGTAAATTCTAAGACATTTTTTCCAGCATTCAAGACCCTCCAGGACCTGCCTTCTGCTGGCCTTGTCACAGCATATGTTCCCCGACCCACAAACCTTTCTTGCTCTGGGGTCCTATGGAACTTGAAACTCTCCTAATGCAGCTTGTCTTCTTGTACTTTTGTGCCTTTGTCCAAGCTCCTTCCTCCTCCTGGATTCATCCCACTTGACCAAGATCAAGTGTCACCTCCTCTGAGAAACCTTCCTGATTTCCTGGATGGAGATAGGTATTCCCCTTGGTGCCTCTGAGCCCCCATGCTTCCTCAGTCATGATGCTTGGGTGTCCATTCACTCAGGAAGCATTTGGATTAGATAGAGGAGGCTGTTTTCCTGCTCAAAACACTACCTAGGCTCCCCATTTTTCTCAGGGGAAAAGTCAGTCTCTGCAGTGATCTGTATGCCCATGCTCTGCCCTGGTTCCCAACCCCATATCCTCTGGTTTCCTCCTCCTGCACACACTCCTTGCTTCTCCAGCAGTCCACTTCACAGGTTCCTGTCTTCACACTGCTGCTCCATCTGCATGGAATACTCTGCCCAGGTATCACCATGGCTCATTCTCCTCCATCTCCAACACTCAACTCAAATATCACCAGCTCAATGAGCTGGCCCCATTGGTCCTATTTGAAGTACAGCCTGACCCCCACTCTCACACTCTCATGCCCTTTATTATGCCCCACTTTTCTCTCAGGGTCTGGAAGATCCTCCAATACAATAAATATTTGATGCATTCGTTTATGACCATTTCTGATCCTCCCCACTAAAATGCAAGCTCCATGAGAGCAGGCTTTGAGTCTGTCTTATTCATTGATATATCCCAAGTGGCCCAGAGCCAGAATTTATTTACTGAATGAATGAATGAAATAGTTTGTAAATGCCAGGCACAGTGACATTTAAAAGAATGTGGTGTGGTGCCAGTGAGGGTGGCCCTTGGGGCTTCCCCTTCCACAGGGGAGTCAGGGAGACCTAAGAAGTCATTGTATAGTGTGATCCTTCCTCTGGGGAGGGTAGAGATGCAGTTGGAGTCCATGACAGGAACATCTCATTTAGATGGGGCTGGGACTGGGGCTGAGGGCAAGAAGGACAGATTCCTACAGGGTGAGAGATCATAGAAGAGCCTGAGTTGGCACAGATATGAGGAGAAATCAGAGAAAGCCATGTGTGTGCAAGTGAGCCACAGAACAAAAGTAGGAGGAGGAGTCAGATTTGGGGTTGGAGGTGTGCTGAGGCAGAGCCAAGATGCTCTGTCTGTGGTTGCCACCTCCCAGACATGGGCTCCTGAGGGTAGGAGTATGCTGCTCATCTCTTGTGTCAGTGAGCAACTATCACACAGGCAAATGTAAGCACACCATGTGCTTAGAGCAGACTTAGAGAATGAAAGAGGAAGAAGCTGGAGATTTTGCCATCAGAAACTCAGGGGTCTAAGGGTCCTGGCTCAGTGGTGAAGTGAGAAAGGAGAGAGCAGCCCTGACTCCATGAAGCTGATAAGATTCTCACTAGTGCCCAATTTTATGGCAAGGCCCCACTCTGCGGCATCTGCTGGAGTGAAGCAGGAGGAGCTCTGTGGCCAAGGGTCCCCTGGTCACAACTCAGGGTGACCTGGCTATGATATGGCCAGCCTACAGGGAGGGGCTTGTAGGACAAGGCCCTGGCAGGGCTGTGGCTGACCCTAAGCTGAAAGAGGGAGGCACAGGGTACCCTCAGGAGATAGCAACTTCAGATTTCCTTTGAGTGTGTGTCTAGAAGCACTGGTTTGTCTCTGGCAGTTGGTTACTGTGTCGGGGATCTGCCACCAGTGCCTATACCTGAAGTGAAACAGAGGATGGGTAGATCAGAACACCCAGATTAGAAGAGCAACAAAAGCTTTATGCAGGGGTACACAGTAAGAATCTAGCCTTTTGAGAAGTAGGAACCCTGCCCCTAGACATAGAAAAGTGTAATATCAGGCTAGCAAGACTGACCCACTGCCTGTGTGGGTCTGGCTGCAGTGGGGCTGCTCCTGCGGCTAAAACCTTCAAAGACTACAGAGGCAAAGGATCCTGAGGCTGTGGGGCAAGTCTCTACACCTGTAGTCTGAGAGGCTTCAGGAAGAGATGAGGAATGAGAAAGTGAGTCCCTTGAGGGTGTAGTCTGCTAGGTAAGGATGATTAGAGGTGCTGGTGAGCATGGCAGTCTGGTTGGTGGGGCAAGGAATCTCCTAAGGCATGGTTTGCAGAGCAGAGGGCAGGAGGTTGAGGAGTAAAAACACCTACTGAGGGTGTGGGAGCCCCAGAGTGTCCAAGCCAGGGATCACTGAGTTCAGAAAGATCCTCTAGCTGCAGCCTATCAGGATGATGCTTTGGAGGCCAGGGCAGGACAGGCACAGGGCCAAAATTAATCATGCTGGGGCCTCCCAGCAGGGGCCTCCCTGCTCCACTGTCTCCACATTCAGAAATGACTGTGCCTTGGTCTCTGTAGTCCCCAGATCACTGTCAGTACCTGGCATGAGAGGGCCACTTAGAGGCCCACTCCCAGGATACCTTGCCTTGGTCCCCCACCTGCCTGAGGGGTAGAGTAGCTCATAAATGTCTTATCCAAACCCAGATACTTTTGAGCGTGAAACAACTCTGGATCAAAACAGTTGTCAATATGGAGCAATCTCTTCCAGCCATAAGCCTGAACTGTCCTGAACAAACCACGACATGTGGTCACACTATGACCTGCCTCCTCTGAGCCCCACCAACCCACTGCACTCTCCAAGGGTTCTTGTGGACATGTCTGACTCTCCCACTGGGTGCCTCATGGGGCAGCAAACACAGTCTGAGGGTTTTCAGTGCTCTCTAGCCTGACGCAAAGATGGACCCATGAAGGGTCTCAGAGGGTATCAATGGATGGATGGAAGGGACTTGCTGAGATGGGTGTCATCAGAAGACCTAAGCATTTGACCTTCCTAGTATAGGAATGGAGCCTACACTGAAGCTTTCCTCATGCCCTCACCCCAGCCCTCCCAATCCATGTCCTTGTCACCCTTTCCTAGACCTATCTCTATAAGGCCCTGGGGACCTTACTTGTCCTCTTTAAAATGTTATCATGCATCCTGCACTTAAACTAGTCATGGGAGATTTAAGGCCCTGGACAAGTCTAATGACATCATTAATTTGCTTCCCTCCCAGCCCTGGCCCAAACCCAGGCCCCATCCTTGGCACGAGGCCAAGGCCCATCAGCACAAGACATGTGGGGAATGTCGGCCAGCAGCTAGGCTGTCTCAGGAGCCCGAGTGTCCAGCCGAATTCCTTCATGGCGTTGAAATTTAACTTTTTTGTTCTTGTTCTTGTTACATTTTTGAATGTCTATGTACAAGTGCACATTTGTGGTCAGGAAGCACAGGAAGAAGGGTGATGTAGCCACAGGTCCCAGGGACCCTTGGAAAGGGAAGCAGAAAGCTGCCTTTGTCAGCTCTCTAAAGCCAGCTCCATCTCCAGGGTAGGTGTGTAACAGCTGAGTTTATTCAAGACATCCTTTGTGCCATGCATGTGCTAAGCACTTTCCAAAATTTGTCTTATTTAATCTCTACAACATTTCTATGCATTTCTCCCATATTACTATCTTGGAACCTGAGTCTCAGAGAGCCCAAGAAACCTTCTAGTTATAGTGAGACCCCCCAGATGATAAGTGGCAAAAGAGAGATTCCAAGCCAAGTGATGTTGGCTGTGTACCTTCAAAACTTATAGCCACTCTTCCTCACCACCTCTCAGTCCATTCATTCATCTACTCACTCACTGATTGAACAAATACTCACTTGTGGTATAATGTGGTATAATTCCTTTACCCCAGGAATGGAAAAGAAACCTTTGAGGGGCGTGTTTCCAGAAATAACCCCACTCTCACCCCTAGACCTGCCTCTCTGTTTTCCTTCCCATTAAGAAGCTCTTGGTGCTTCCTATAACTCATCAAGTCAAGTGCAACCTATTTTGTCAGGACTGCCAATTATCCTTTCCAAAATGAGGGGAAGATAAGATAAATTCCTTCATTTGTCTATTTGGCAAACAGTCCCTGGGCACCAGCACACTGTGAGCCCTGACTGGGCACCAGCAAGGCTGTTACGTACAGCTGTGCAGGTGGCACGCTGCTCAAGATTAGGAGGCAGTCGTCATATCTTTGGCTTGATCCTCCTAGAACAATGAATCAGGCCTTTCTGACAGGAGCCCCACAGTTCATGTGCCTTTACCTCCCATCTCATTCTGAGGAACATACTGGTCATCAGCCAGCTGATAACCCAGGCAAATGTCCCAGCCTCCTTGGAGGACTGTAGGTCTCAGCCTCTGTTGACTCCTCTATTTTTCTAAGAAAGAGTGTTGACAACTTGGAATGGCTCTAGAATGCAAATGACTGGGCCTCCATCTTGGGGCTAAAAACCTGCAGCAAATTCGTGTCCTCATGCCAGACCTCAATCAACCTCATCCATCAGTCAGTTAAGACTGGCATCTTGTGCTTCATGAGTTGACAGGTGAAGGTGGAGAAATGGAAGTGAAAAATGGGGTGGAAGACATCCTGTAAGCAAGAACTTAGAAGTTGTAGTAACATCAACTAATTTAGGGGAAAGAAGGTATGTTTGACTCACTACCTCAGTTTCTTCAATGGCCACACACACAGGTTGGAGGAGATGGTGCTAAATACCTGAACTTGCCAGCTAGGCTGGAATGATGAAATGTTGAGGATGGAAGAGCACAGGATGGGCAATTGAGTCCAGGAAGGGACAGCACAACCCTACATTCAGGATTCAATTATCCTTTTGGGGGTACTTTCTTTGTACTAGGCACTAGGACCTGGGATGACCAAGATCCACCCTTGAACCCAGGGAGCTTTCTGCCTAGTTCAAGAGCACATTAACAATGTTGTTGACAAGTCCTCAGCCTAACTCCATGCCCTGTGGCCTTCCTGCTACACCTGGCAGCTTGGTTGACCCTCCACACCCTCTTACTGAACTGAGTTCCTTCCACGTGCCAGTGTAGGCCCTGATGCTAAAGTGAAAGCAGTAAGTAGACTATCTTGGCCCAACTTTCCTGGGCCTCTGTCTCTGGATGCTGAGGTAAACCCAGTCAGAGGCACAAGCAGATCCATGTAGCAGTCCAGCTGCTGGGGCTCTCAGCCTGGCTCTGCCACTTCACTAACTGAGACTTTGCGCACATCTCAGGATCTTTTCCTCTCTTGCTTGTGTCACCTATAAAACTGGGGGCTGATAGAAATGTACAAAACACCTAGTCCACCGTCCAGCCTAATAAAGGTAAGTTGCCCAGTCCCGCCCAGGTGGGACTTTATCCAACATGTGCCCTGGTCCTACAAGACTGAAGGTGGCCTCTGTCTTGCTGTTGCAGCTGCCCAACTTCATCAACACCACCCTCCCACCACATGAGCAGGTGACCGCCCAGGAGATCGACAGCTATTTCCGCCAGGAGCTCATCTACAAGAGGAACGAGCGCATGGGGAGGAGGGTAATGACACTGCTGCAGGAGAACGAGGACAAGATCTGCTTCTTTGCCTTCGGAGCAGGTTTGGGCCCCTGACCTCTACTTCTTCACAGCAAAAGTAAAGATCTAGAATGGGACAGGGAAGTCACACAGTACCCAGCCACATAGCTGGGACCCTAGGGTTTCTCCTGCTTCTGGTCATAGGGTCTCTCATAACAGTCCCTGTGGTAAGGGAGGAAGCCCCTGCCAATTGGCTCTTTCAAGCTCCAGGGGGACATACAGATAGCCCAGAACAAAAGCCAGTTGTGACCGTCTAGCCCAGCCTTTGCCTATTAGAAGAGAGCCAGGGCCAAGGCTGAGGGCCCCCCCAGGGAAAGGTGATAGGCTCTGACAGCCCCCAGTCCTAACTTCAGATCCCAACTTACCTGGTGCCTTCTCAAAGACCCAGTTCCCTCTTCTGTAAATGAGAGTGGTAGCAATAACGATTTGGTGGATCAAAAGATGTCTACCTCGAAGAGTAGATGTAAAGATTACTGACAACATTTAAATAACCAGCTACATAATAGGAACTCAAAATGGCAGCTATAATTGTCATCATCATCCAGATTCATGATGAATGTCAGCATCACCATCACAATGACCATGAGCTTGACGCTTCCATCTGGGGGATCTGTCTCTTCCTACAAAGGGGAGTCTAGAAGTTGGGTGCAGAGCTCAGTTAGCCTCTCTCTCTCTCCCTCTTTCTTCTCACTTCTTCACCCTTTCTTTCTCTGTGACTGTCTCTGTTAGTGACAGCATTGGCTACATTGGGGTCAGAGTATTGTATGTGCCTTCTTCAGTAATCAGCTTTTGCATAGCAGCTTATGACAATAAACATTTACTTTTTGCTTGAGTTACTTGACATTGGGTTGACAGAGTTCACCTCCTGTTTCATGAGAACTGAAAGATGGCTTACAGATCTGCTCACCATGCCTTGTGCCCCATTCATGGCTGCTGTCCCCACCCTCCCCTTCCCTGGCCTATTACCCACACCCCTCCAGGTAGGACACTCAGTCCAATCCACAAGGGTCCTCACGGATGTCCTACTTTGTAATGAGATATGTCTGCTGCCTGAGCTCTGTTGCCCCCACTTAGCCCCAAATACATTAAGGGCAAGGACTGGAGAGATATCTGTCAAGCTGTTCTTCCCCCTCTGTATTCCTCTGTACAGCCAGGCACCTGGGAGGAGCAAGCCCTCTGGGACAGCCCGCTAAGGCCTCAGCAGCCAGAAAGAGTTCTAACTTGCACTAGAGCTCTGCCATGGTGCTCTGTGGTCTCCCTTGAGTCCCTTCCCCTCTGTCAGCCTCAGTTTACTCATCTGATCAAGAGTTGGTGCTGGATTGAGCTGTCTAGGATTCCAGGATCTGTTCAGATGCAGGTGTCAGAGAGGAGAGGGATCTTGCTGGGGCCCTGGGGGTGCTTCATGGAGCAACTGGCTGGGGCAGGATCTTGACTGACTACATGGAGAGGGCAGAGCCACTCCCCCATTGCAGGACACCTGCTGGAGGACTGGCATGAATTAGGAAAGCTTTGAGGATGTGTGTAGAAAAGTAGTCCCCAAGTACTCCTCTGCTTCTTTACCACCCAGCTGTCCCATGCTCCCTCATATAGGCAGTGCATCCTATGCTGAACAGCCCCAGCTGACTTCAGAAGGGGAGCCACTTGGAGTCACCCAGTCCCCAGGCTCCTCCCCAGGCCTAGGAAGGGTCCCTGGAAAATGTGTCATTATGGGGAGAACCATTTGCCCCACCTGAGTAGGTGACCTCTGTCCTTTCTGCCCTAGGGCCCAGAGCTATAATCATCCAGGGCTCAGGTCACTAATACCAGCTCACTCCTGTAGCCAAGGAGTCTAAAGATGAAAACCACAGCAGTATGGGCAGCCTTGACACTGACCTCCTTTTTCCTGACATTCCAAGTCCAAGAGAGCACAAATGGCCAAATGGCCACTCAACAACCAGTTTCAAATTAAAACATCCTTTACTTTAAAAAGAATAATAGTGCTAGAAGGCAGAAGGTATCTTAAAGTCCTTTCTTGGCAGAATAGAAAACCAGTAACTGTGTTCATCTCCACCCCCCCCCACCCCATTAACCTTATGGTTTTAGATGGGAAAGAGGTGAGTTTGCTTGACAGATAAATACAGTAGAGCAGCTGAGGCTGCTAGACAGGAAGAGAGAGGTTTAGAGAGGGCAGGAAGGATAGGAACAGTGCTCCAGGAGAGTTTAGCCTTAGGTAGAGGAAGGCACCTTTTCACCTGAGGGTTGGAGGGAGGCTTCTGGCAGGCAGGCAGCTTGGTGGTAGACAGGTGAGCACATTCCCAGTTGATGATTTCTAATCAGAGCTCCACTTCTGTCATGAAGGTTAAGTCATCTGCAGAGAAGGAGAAGGAGGGGAAAACATTTGATATAAATACAAGAAAGATTGGCCACAGAGCTGACCAGGACAGGATGCTAAGGAGGCTTGAACTCATTGGTCAACTATGATTGATTGGTAGTGGCTGCCTGAAGCGTGAAACTGTTAAGAATGGTAAGACCATGTCAGAGCCCAGCAGAGAAGAGGCCTGATTGAGCCATAATATCTTCTGAGGACCAGGATTCAGGCACAGGCCTCCTACACACTTGCTTTCTCTGCTGGTGATGAGGGCTGTGACCCTGCCATGTTGCAAATTACAAGATGTTCTACAGCAACACTAACAGCTATGGTGTAAAGGTGATGCTGTCCCTCAGGCCTGTCTCCTGATTTTATTCTCACCCTGCTCAGTTACCATACCATTGTTGCAGGACAGGGCCCATATGCCTCAGAATTGCCAACAGCTGGTAGATGGTATGACATGTTGGACCAAACCACACAGAATCAAGTTCATTCTCTTCAGTCACGTGGTATCTCTTGGGCCCTAGAACTCATTGTGGTGGTGGCGGGTGGGGTCTCAATCCTAGGCACCAGAAGGAAATGACAATTTTATCTCTACTTCAGGGGAAACAATTTTTCTCTGGATGTTTATCTGTTCAGCCATTTAGGAATCTTCTAGCTTTTTTTTTTTTAAGAATAGAATGTATAATGTAGGAGGAGTTGGGTTGGAGATATAAACCAGACTTAGGGGTAGACCAGGTAACCTCTAGGTCCCATTCATTTCCAACCCTGATGATCAGTGATTATCACACACTGGCATGCTGTTGTCTGAATAGAATTCTAAATTCTGACATTCCAAAATCCTTTGACCCCACCATCTATTGTTCTAAGATTGCCTGGTTCTAGTATCCTGACATCCTAGCATCATAGCGTTCTAACATTCCAGCATAGCTTGCTTCAATCACTCGTGGATTCCTTGGGAGATGTATGGAGCTAAGAGACTTCCAGAACCTAGAAATCCCCTTTTGTAAGACTACTCCCATCTGCCCCCACAGGAAGCAGAATCCATGCAGAAAGCAGGAATTGAAGAGTTCAAAGAAGATGTGTAAGCATTGGAGACAGAGACTCTGTATCTGTTATCCCAGTGCCCACACAGCCTGTATGCTGAGCCTTCAGGTTGTACACTCATCATCAGAACCACACCTATGGGACTAGAGTGTGAGCAGATTAGTGTTAAGATCAGAACTTGAGAGAAGGGACACACATAAACCCAACATCCCACACACCTCTAACACGGTTTTTTACTAATAACAATAGCAGTGTCTGGGGGTGTATCTCAGTGGTCAAGTACTTGCCTATCTTGTGGGAAGCCCTGGGTTTGATCCTCAACACTGCAAAAATAAGTGAATAAATAACAACAGCAGTTGGTCCCTGGACAACAGATACCATCCTGCTTGAAGAATACCATATCATTAGCTCATATGACCCTCCCCCCTGGAGAGAAACAGGGTGGGAACTCATTCCATTTGATGTGCAGGTACATGGAGGTGCAAAATAGAAGTCAGAGAGCCCTAGTATTACAGTAAGATGATGGTGCTACTCTCCACTATTCTTCCTAACTGCCAGCCTCCCTAAAAACACCATCCAGCTTCTGCTTGGGCCCTCTATTCTGCTGAGGGAACCCTCCTGTTCTGCCCATCCCCTCCTCTGCAGTGTCCAGAATTTCCCTCTCACAACTCTGCTCATGCTCTCAGTCCATCTCTGAGCACTTGGGAAGATGCTCATTACCCACTCGTTGCATGAATGTATGAATGGATTAAATAAATAAATAAATAAAATTGCCAGCACCCAGGTCTATAAGCAGAAGTGCCCCCTGCTCATTACCCCACAGCAAAACCTGGCCTGTAACCTCTGTCTGTGCCCTCAATGGTGAAAACCTGGGGGTCCAGTAACATCATATCTGCCCTTCAGATGGATTGACTGGATTGACAAATCTAAAAGACCCAAGAATCCACTAGAAAAAAGTCCCAGGTCCTGTTGAGCAAACCACACAGGCATAGGTTGGAGGAGGAAGAGTTAGTTCTAAGCAGGAGAGGAGGCAGCCAGATGGTTAGGAGGAGAATCAGCAGGGCAAAGGGAATGTTAAGTCAAGAACAAGAGAGCAAAAAAGGATGACAGCCTACTGTCATGGAAATGTCTTGCTATCTGGGATCTTCCATGTGGCCTCCTCAGAGCCTTCTCCCACTCCACTGCACAATGAGGGACTTAGACAATGTGACGTCTAAGGTCGCGTCTAGTCCAGCTTTTGCAATTCTGTTCTTGATGGAAGGGGCTTTGGTGGTTGGCACTGAAGAGAAAGCTTCCTGGAAGAGGTGAGGACCAGTTGAAATGTTCCCTATGCAGGACCAGAAACCCTTCAGTTTCTCTCATCAAGATCCACACCCATCTTCCCCCTCCCACTGCCTTGGTTCTCAGTGGACTCAGGAACAGAAGCCTCAGAGCTGGTGGCTCATCCCAGAAGGGCAGCCATGTCCCACACAGCTTTTGAAACCTTAGAAAGGAGAAGTCACACACACCCTGCTGCTTTCTCCCCTCCCAGGCAGCACCTACATCTGCAACACTCCCCAAGCTGGGACTTGAGGTGAGAAATGTTTCAGAATTTCCAAAGACAGTGCAAAAAAAAGCCCTGTCTCTACCATATACTCATCTGGCTGCTGGCATGTCTGCTGTGGGCTGTGATCCTTGGCCACAGTCACCATTCCTATTTCAGCCTGTACCCTCCTACCAACCAGAAGAATATCCCTTACTGACTTGTCCCTGGCTGTTCCTCTCTGGAGCAGGGAGCGTCCAGAGGAATGGAATGCCCATGTCCCCAGCTGTGACTCCAGGACTGTGCTCTCTGTGGTAGAGAGTTTATGAATCTCAGCTATAGTATCATAGGGAAGATAAGAGGAGAAGGGATCATAGATAAGAGAACAGGGTTCAAAGCTAGACTGCAGAATCTAGAAACTTAGGTTTCTCATGTAACATGTCAGAGAGTAACAGGTCAGAATATCAGTGGGCAGCACTTGGATGCCTTAGTGCCTGGCATGGCACAATCACTCCACTAATATGATCTCTTGTGTGGCCACTATTATTTCAGGGTCCCTGGTCCCCCAGAGCCAACAATCCTCCAAAGACAGGACTCCTACACAGGAGAGAGGAGGGCCACTGGGGCAGATGGGGTAGAAGTGCTCTGTGGCTCTGCAGAGAAATCCTAAGAGACAGACTCTGTGGGCAGGACTTGGGGTGGGAAGTGGTGGAGTTGGACTTATATCCCTGCCCAGTCACTGGCCAACAGAGAATTCTGGGGTCCTAGTGTGCCACAATTCAGGAAAAGAGCCTCTGGATATTTAAAGAATGATTATCATGGCCATGGTGAGCCCCAGACTGGGAACTGACACCTGCAATCCACAGAGCCCCATCACAAGCCTCATCCTGTGCTGACCTGGAATGACCATGCACAGTCATAGCCTGGTCCACCTAGGAGGAAAAAGGAGGTCACCGCTGACTCATCTCCAGGTCCCTAAGGCCTGGCACATGTTTGACAGAGTAGGTCTACATAGAGGCTTGTAGACAAAGTCTTGTGAGCCCCAGGACTTCAGGGTCCTGGCTGGCCAAACCCTCCAGGGTTTATTCCCTTACCCTGGGATAGGGTACTCCGGGGAAGAGGCTTCCTGGCTTCTGAACTAAACGTTAATTTTGAAATTATCTGATCCAAATGACATAGAAGATTCAAACCCTGAGGATTTTAGAAGATCCAAGAGGAATGGCTTGGTGGGTGACACCTTCAAAGAAGAAATTCATGCCTAGGAAAAGTCTCAAAGAGGACCTCCAGCCTGAAGAACCATCAGACAGGTAGCAGAGGCCTCAGAGCAGATCCTACTGCTGACCTGCCTAGTGCCCAGAGCCCGAGCCTTAGTGCTGCCTTCACAAATGCCTTCCCCACAGACACACCACACCCTGTGCTGTGGCTGGGCTCGGGTCTAGCTTTGCCCTTTTTGCCTGTGTGACATGCAATAAGTTCTGTTAGCTCAGCAGGGATGTGGAGAGGTTGAATGACAATGAATCAAAGCATTGGCACATTCTGAGTACCAGAGCAATGGTAGGTGGGGTCGCTGCTCTTGGTATTTGCATCTACCTTTGCAGTGCTGACAGCAGAGCTGAGCTGGCCTTGGGACGTCTCAGGGATCCTTCATCTCTGAGGTCCTGCATTCTGACAGCCTCCGGCATGAACTGCCAAAGGGAGCAGGATTTCTGGTTCCACCCCAACATTGCCAACTCCTACAATATCTGAATCCCTCCTGCAAAAGCTGATAAGCATTTACCACTTTATACTCTTCCAGGAAATGAGCACCCCATCCCTTACAACTGGCCATTTCCTGGAAGAGTGTTCTCTGGTTCCAGTTGAAACCTGCCCCCTTCACGTTGTCCTGCAGCAATCAGAATTCTATGGCTTGTCCCTCCTGCCACAACCCTAACAGTAGTCCACCTCCACCTTATATTCCAACTGTAGAACTCCCATTGGTGACAGCACACACAATCTTGTCTCTCCTCTCTGTACCTGTGTTCCTGTGTACCATGGCCTTGTCAGCACCTCTTCTCTCCTCTCTTTCTCTCAGCCCATTCCTTCCTCTTCAACCCCGTCCCTGATACCCTCTATCATTGCCTAGCTCATGCTGTCCTATGAGTGTTTGCTTTCTGTCTCCCCCTTCTCACTGTTACCTCCTCAGGGGTGGAGACCATGTGCCTCAGCTACTGGCACGAGGCTGAGTACAAAAGAGGTGTCATCTCAGTCTCTGCTGAACTGAGAAGGTCCAGCCCTGCCCTGGCTCTGCTGCAGAGCAGCTCAGGTCTGCTAGTGCCCCACCACACACTCTTTGGGAAACAAGAAAGCATGGGGTCCCCAATTGTCCATCCCTCCACTGGCCCACCCGTCTAGCCCTCCTGTCACACTTCCTCAGGAAAACAAACACCACTGTAGTTTGATATCCAGCCGGGGGGCTTTGGCAGTAAGGTTTGCTTTTGAAAGTTTCCCTTGCATTAATTTCAGACGGAACATAAATATGGGCTTAGGATACCTCTTCCAGGAGGAGAAAACTGGAAACCCACATACTCACTGGAGAGAAAACATGTGTGCTGGCCGAGGGGCGCCCAAGCTACTCTGGAGACTGTGTAGGAACATCTGGTTCTCCCCTCCTCTGCAACCCAGCCCCCCATCATAGTCCTGAAATTGCCCTATTAATTGGTGTGTTGTTCTTGTTGAGCACTTGCACACTTTTCTCTCCAATCTGCCAAACCTTGGAAGGTATACATGTTTCTGACAATTTCCTGCTCCCAAAAGTGAACTCAGGATCCTTTGGAGCCATCAGGACCTCGGAGTGGGTGTGCAGTGAATGTGCAATGAACTAGGACCCCTCTGGGTTGAAGTCCAAGCCTTGCCTCTTACCATCTACATGACCTTGGGCAGGTCCCATCCCCTCTCATAGCCTCTATTTCCTCATCTGCAAAGAGGGGCACCTCCAAGGGCTGCTGTGAGGATGAAATGAAATGACATGATCCCAGGCTCACTTAATATGAGTAGTTTATACAGGCAGGAGGACCCAGGAAACCTTCTAGCACAACCCCATGTTGTGCTAGGGAAACTGTGTGGGGAAACTGAGACACACAGAGGAAAAAGAAACTTCCAAGGCCAGACAGTTGGTTAGTGAACCAAGTTTTCCATCCCGGCTCTGTCCTACTCTGCCTTCCCTTGTCAGAGGGCTGGGTGGGGCAGGAGGGCTGTGTGCTCTGTTCCCTGAACCTTGTGCTCTGGCGCAGGCCTGCTTGCACAAAAAGAAGGGAAATACATACTCTGAAATATCACAGGGACCCACCCACTTAGCTGGGCACATTTCCTGTTTGCATGTAATTGTCCTTTAAGTGGGACCCTGGCTGATCTCAAGGGAGACAAGCACCAAAACATTCCCATGCATTCCCCCTCTAGCCCTTGCTCCTTGCCTCACCTGTCATTCCCATGTTTCTATCTGAATCCCACCTGTCCTGGGAGTCCTGCCATAGGGCCCCTCCTCCAGAGAGCCTTCCCTGATGTCCTCAGCTATGCTCTTTGCTTTCACTTCTGGGTCCTCCTTCTCTCTTCTCTTCCTCCCTTTTCTGTTTATCTCTATCTGTGTCTTTGTATCTCCTTGCCCTGTCCTGTCTTTGTCTCTTTGTCTCCATGTCTCTCCCTGTCCATCTTTCCCTATTGTTGTTTCTGTACCTCTTTCTCCCTGTCTCTGGCCCTCTCCAATTTGTCCTTCTGCTTCTTTGGGTCCTGGGGCTCTCTTCCATGCCCTTTCTGTGACCATCTCTGCTCTTTTTCTCCCTACTTCCTCTCTCTGTCCCCATGGCTCTGTGTGCCCCATCCCCCATAAGCCTCCCTCTCCTTCCTCTTCCACTCTTCCTCATGGCCTCAGCAGATGAAATGGAACGTGTTTTTCTGCAGAGAGCTGGACCAAGAACAGCTGGAAGCTAGTGTTGGAGGGAGCCTCTGAGCTGTGGCCAGGAGACCTGGAGAACCTGGGCAAGCCAGGCAGACTGAACTCCAGTACTGTGAGGCCCCTTTGGAAACATTCCACCACCTTCCCTGCAGTTTCCAGGATAGGCATGGTGCCTTTTTCAGGATTCCTGACCTTGGAGACAAGCCCCAGCCCTGTTTGCCAACCCCTAGTGAAAGCATGGGCTGGACTCTGACTCGGACAGTCCAAGGGCCAATCTCCTGAGATTGGTGGAATCTGGAGGAGCATCACCAAGGGCCTGGGCTACAAAGAGGGGTCTCTTGGGGATAGGATGAGATCATGGAAAGGATATGGAGTAACAGGCTTTGTCACTCATTCATTCAACAAACATTTATGAAGCCATCACAGTGTGCCAGGCTTGGGCTTAGCTCTGGGGACAAAGATGAATCAGTCATGGCCCCACCCTCAAAGAGCTCTTAACCCCCATCAAATGGCTCATTGGGAGTACATTCTAACAAAGTCAGCTCTGGGGTGTGGGCAGGTCAGATTAGCTGGGGTAAGGAAGAACTAGAGAAAGGGATGATTTCTGCAGTCTGGCAGTAAGTGCCTGGGCAGTCAGGCATATTTAGGTGACATCGGGGTCTCTGGTAACTGGAAGGATGAGGTGGGAGGGGAGTCTGTCTAGGCCATCTTGGCTTGGCTAGTTGTGCCCAGTGCAGGCACAGGGCCAGTGTGGAGAGAGAGCAGGTAGGCAATGGAGAGGGTTGGGTGAAGCTGTTGGACAGATGGGTCTGGATTATGGTGGCAATTCCACATTTGTCAGCATTGTGTGATGACCTAGCCCACCAGCATGGATGATTTGTGCTTGGAGTAGTAGCAGAGTAAAGAGAAAGGAAGTCGAGGGCAGCTTCACTAAGACCATGGCTGGAGTGGGGCAGACACAGTGAGAAGCACAGCGGGCATGGGCACCAGGAGGTTTCAGCTCTCACCAGTTCAGCCATGAGTCCTAGAATGCCAAGTCCCAAAGAGGACAGGTGGTGGGAACATGGGCAGGGCATGCATGAAGCATGATTTGTACTACATAGTTCTGGGGTATTCCTGGGGTTATGCAGGGAGCAGTGGGGGGCACCATTGCCCCCAGGGGGAAAATGAGAGGAAGAAGGGGGTATGGCTCAGAGGAGGAGGAGAGGATGGAAATTTGAAAGGGCCACTCTTCATCACTTCCATTTTCTCCAAATATTTCCAGTCTTCAGTTTAGGGCACTAAGGAGAACAATATGATCTGGAACACTTGAGGTTGAGGGAATAGAAGATACTGCCACATGGTGCTCAGGGTCCTTTGGCATCCCATGAGGCCAGGCCTGGGCCCCTCTGAATACTCCTCTGCCCAGCTCTCGAGACCCACCAGGCAGACATGGGGACTGCAGTTGAGCCACAAGTCCCTTGTCTTTAAACACAGGTCTCCATAGAGGCGAAAGAGGACTTGCTTTGCTGCCAGGAACAGAGTCCAGGAGCTGCTGGCAGAGAGTCCTGCTGCCTGGGTTCTAGAGGCCATGCTCCTACTCCCTTCCACCCTGACAGTGCCAGGGGCAAGCAAGAGTGGGAACGGCTCCAGCTCAGCCAGGGACTTCTTCAGTGTGTCACTTAGGATCACACCCTGGCCTCTCCAAAGGACCTTCCCTCCTCCTGCCTCAGTGGGACTTTATGGCTGCCTCAGGAGCTAGCCAAAGGACTTTGGACTTATGGGAAAACAGATGCTGGTGCCAGGAAAACCCCTCACTAGGGTCACAGTCTGAGAAGGAGACTTGGAACTTGACAGGAGCCTTAGTCTTCTGTCCTCCACAGCACAGGTCAGGGGCAGAGCTGTGGATGGGCCTGTTTGTGCCTATGCTGTCCTCCTCATTGCAGTCAGCTTCCTTCATATGCTAACTCCCCTCCCAGCCTTTGTACAAGATGTTCCCCCTACCTGGGGCCCCCTTCTCCCTCTAATACTACCTCTTCCTATCCTTGCCTAGCTAGCAGCATCCCCTCCAGGAAGTCTGCCCTGCCTCAGGCTTTGGATACCCAGGGTGCCAACATAACCTCCTTTGCTGTCCTCTGCATGATAACTAGTGCTCAGATCCCAAGATCCCAAGATCCAGATTCTTGAGACTGAGAGGGCCTAACCTGTTCACTACTGTCCAGCACAAGATATGCACCCAGTCAGTGTTGGCTAAAACAATGAAATGAATAGGTGGGAAAAGGGAGGGAGGGGAATAGTTTTTCATAAAGGTCTTGAGTCAGACAAAAACCTCTCCCATAGAGTTAGAGGATCCCATGGACATCATGCAGCCCAATAACTGCCTCACACACAGAGGAAATTGAGGGCATTGGAGGGTACTAGGTATGCCGAAGGCCTCAGAGGGAATGTGGCATTCCCAGTGCAGTGATCTTTCCAGTGATCCCCAGGTGGGACTGCAGGGACTATAGCAGGCCAGCCAGGGATTGCTGTGTGAGGCTGGTAGGCCAGAAGGCTGAGGGCAGGCCCCTCTGATCCAGGCATCATGCAGACCCAGCTGGGCTGCCTCTGTGTTGGGAGCCTGTCCATTCCAGTCAGCTTGTTTGCTCTCTATTCTCCTCCACCTGCCTGGGGCTGTCGGCATTCTGACCTCCTTGCTTCTACTTGTCACCACCTGTCACAGGCAATAAGAGTCATGGGGCAGGGATGGATGAATGGTGAGCAGGAGGGGAGGGTGTTGCCTATGAGAGTGAGGTCCCCAGGCACAATCACAGTGAGAGTGTCCTGGGGCCCTGGGAAAACACCCAGTCTACTCTACCCTGCTCACATTAAAAAGGTGAGGAGACTGGGGCCCAGAGGCAGAGGGGCCTCCCAGGGTGCTGACTCCCAGCAACCACAGTCTCTTGGCCTCCTAAATATTATTCTTAACCCGAGCCTAAGAAAGGGTCACCTGGGGGTTCAGACTTTACACCTGCATCCTGCTGGAGGAAGGTCATTCCCTCTCTTCTGGAGCTTCTGACTGAATTAACCATGCCTGTATTCACAGTGCCTAGCACAGAGCTGGCCACAGAGTAGGTGGCTGAGTGAATGAATGATGGGGGGGTGTGAAATGGAGATCAGCCCTCTCCCGACACACACACTTCTGGAGGCCATCTCAGGAGGGTCATTCCATTTGTACCTCCCCCAAGCCACTGTCAGTGTCTGCTGAACCCTGCAATCAGTAGGGTTTTGCAGGTCTTATAATCAGTGAATCCTTAGTAGCTGTCCAAGGAGCTGAGCCATTGTGTGTGCTCCATAAATGTCAGATAAATGGTGAACAAATGATATGTGAATGCTTGGATCCAACCAGCATGTGCTGAGAATGTGCAAGGACATAACAATGTGGTCTCTGCCCCTTGGAGGCCTGTCAAGGAGACCCATGTAAACTTGCAGACCCTCACTCCTGTGCTAAGGAAGGGAGGCATGAATTGCTGATGGAACTTATAAACTATAGACCTACTGGGGCTGGAAGGTTTCTTAGAACTGGGCTCCGTGTGACTGCTAGAGGCTGCCCAGACTGGGCAGGCAGGGGCTATGATGGCCTTAGTGATGTGAGACACATCAGTGCATCAGGAAAGCCCTTGGGAGCCCTTCCCACATGCCAGTTACCATTCTCTGTAATTCCCACAACAATCCTAGACATAGTGATTACAATCATTCCCACTTTACAGATGAGGAAACTAAGGCATAGGGAGGTACTGCTTGTGCACAGTAGAGCCAGCATGTAGACCCAGGCAGAATGGCATCAGAGATCTCTACTGGTATAGCTTTCTGGCTTGGGCAAAAATCCAGGGGATGGCCCAAGGCTGTCTCCAATGGATGACACCCTGGCATGTGGCTGAACCTGCTTTCTGTCTTATGTTCCAGGTCACTTTTTGGGGAACAACACTGTCATTGATGTCCTGCGGCAGGCAGGGCTGGAGGTGGACCACACACCAGCCGGGCAGGCCATCCATAGGTAAGCAGTGGAGCATCTAGAGGCATCTTGGGACTAGCTGACTAGCTGCTGTCCATGTATAGGCTGTGCCTGACCACATGCTCTGTGGTCAATTCCCTCTGCTCAAGCCTTGGAGAGATTTATAAGTAAGCCTATGCTGAGATGGGACCTGGTGGGGACAGGCTTGACCAGGGACCCATAACTGGAGGCAGCTGGAGGTGGGAGAGCAGGCAGGAGGCTAGTGTGCAATCTTGATGGGAGGTCATGGCAGGGCCAGATGTGAGATGTGAGAATGGATGCAGCATTAGAAGTTGTGAGATACTTGAGACTCAGAGATCAGAGAATTGGTGGGGGAGGGTATAAGTGACCTCCAGATTGCTGCCCAGAGACACCATGGATGACCAGGTCCTGAATCCAGAAGGTGCCGTAGGAAGACATGCTGTGGCCTGGCCTCATCCCTGCTTCCAACCCCACTCCATGGCAGCCCTACTGCCCCATCCACTCCTGATCCTCACCTTTCTGCCACCTCTGACTATGCCCCTCACCCCTAACTTCCCTGCCAGGGCACACCCACTGTGTTCACAGAGCCTTGTTCCCTATCCTCAATTTCTGTAGTGTTTCCTGCCTGTTCACCATACCCCCCCCATGTGGGAACTGCCCAAGGCTAGTTACCTACAGCACCAGCACTAGACAAGAGCTAGGATCTGGGTCTTGGGAAGCCATGGTAGTCTCTGTCAGGATCCTCAGCTCAGCCAAATGCTCCAGTCTTTATATAACAACCTTCCTCACTAACCCACAAAAATGGTCCCATTGGAATTTTTACTCCTGTCCTTCAGGTTACAAGATTCAGAGTGTGAAAATAGCTTAATTAATCATAGCCAGTAACTATTGATTGCTCACTCTGTGCCAGGCTCTAAGCACATCTAATTCATTTAACCCTCACAACAACTTGGCAAGGCAGAAACTATGAGCACCCCCACCTTATAACTGAAAAACCTGAGCTCACAGGTGAAGTCATTGGCAGAAGGACACAAAGCTTGTGCAAGTGACAGTCTGACTCTAGGGCCTCTCTGGGCTGCCATTCACTCCTTATTCCCACTCTTGGAATGGATGTAGAGGCTCAGAAATGACTGAGACCTTGATCTACAAAGATGAAGTTGTCTGGGATCATGCAGAGCATGAGTGCTGGTTCGTAGCTCCAGGTCCATGCACCCCTGGCTCCATGACACTTCTAGAGGAACTTATAAACCCCAGAGTTGGGACTCAATCCCAGCCTCCCACACCTTCTCAACTTCTTAGTTAACCTGAAAAGACTATTCTTCCATTTGAGCACAGCACAAAGCAGTTTGCATGGGGCCGGGGGCAGGCCAGGCTAGTTTGAGGGGTGGAGGATGCAAGGTAGCCTCAGGGTCAAGGCATTCCTCAAGTTCCCTCCTCTTCCCTTGCCCTGCCCCTCCCTCCCACATCCCAAGGACCTTCCCCTTGAAGCTCATTGTGTGTGGCCAGGCCAGGGAAGGGGAGGAAGGCAGGCTTCACTGCTGGCAAGCCTCCATTTATCTCAGAGCCCAGGGATTAAAGGAGGGGTCCCCCCCTGCACCCCTACAGGATCTTCTCCAAGGGCTCTCAGCTTTAGTCTCCTTTCAGAGAAGCAAAGGAACTGGCAGGGCAGAGGGGGTGGGGATGCCGAGGAGTCTCCAACAATAAAAGCCATCCTAGACCACAGGTGCTTCCTGGAGCTATCTTTTTGTATGACTGTTTTGAATTATCTCCCCAACAGCTGCAGCATCTCCATAGCCTGGACCCTGGGAATCTGAGGTTGCCATGGGGGCTGTGAAAGGATAGACTGAGCTGATAGCCTTTTTTTCTTCAAAGAAAGAGAAGCCACTCACCCATCATGCAGTGTGACAGCAGGGTGGAAGAACAGTCTGCTTGCAGTCCTCAGTACCACCTTCCCTTGCCAGCTACTAACCCAGACACAATTTCTGAAATGACTCCTAGCCTTCCTCCAGAGTCAGATGTCCCCAAAGAACTCCACTGGGGCCATGAAGAGAAAAGAGTAAAAGGGAGAGTGTTACCAGGCTGAGAGGCATATATATACAGTCCTGTATAGATCAGGAATTCCATAAACATGCCTACGTGATGCTTTAGTGCCTCTCTGACAGTCAAGTCCTTTTGCTTGGTGGCCACCATCATAAGGAAGCATGGCAGGTGCCAGACACTGTGTTGGCCCTCACCTCGTTCATCCTCACGACACCAGTACAAAGTAGGTAGCAGCACTCCTTTCCTTTTACACCCAAGTGGTGCTTGAGATGATGGAGTATCCGGCCCTTAGTCACACAGGGCAACCTACAAGTTGCAGAGTAGCATTTGAACCATATCTGTCTACCTCCAGCTAGAACACTTACGACCTAGCTCTGCCTGGCCTCCACTGAAAAGGTGCATGTAGACTTCCATTGAACACACGTACAGACAGTGGAATGAATTGAAATGATGCAAGGAACACAACTAACTGCCACACTGTTGGGGTTCCTTACTGTTGTCAGGCACTATTCTAAGCACTTTGCGTTCACCTACATCATCCTCATGATTTCCCTGTGAGGGGTACAGACTGTCATATCCCTATTTTATAGAGCAGGAGACTATGGCACCGTGCAGGTAGATAACTCCCCTACAATCCATCAGCCAGAGTTGTTGAGTGAGACATTGCCAAAAATCATAAATGTCTGCGGCTCGCTCTCCCACCTCCTTCTAATGTTGGCTCAACTGTCACCTACTGGTGACAGAGCACCTTCCCTGACCAGCCGTCTCCACCCCCACACTCTCCCACCTGTCTCTAACTAATGTTAGTCTTAGCTGTGTGGTCACCTGACATTCTGTCTTCTGCTTTGGAATTGGAGCTGTGAGAGGGCAGGGTCTAGGTATCTATTTGGGTCACTGCTGATATTCAATTCCTAGGAAAGTGCCAGGCTCAAGAAGTATTTATTGACTAAGCAGATGAAAGAATGGCTCAATGCTCCTTCTGTGCATTCCAGATGATGGTTTTCCTGGATCCTTCTGGCTTGACCCAGCAGGGCCCCCTGGCATTTTCTCCTACCATGGTGAATCACATTCCCTATCACAACTGCATGACATGCTCGTGTGCTGTTTCCTTTTCCAGCCCTGCTGCTGCAAGCCCAGCACCCGCTCCTGAAGGAACCTCTGCCAGCCCAGCTCCAGCAACCCCAGCTGCCATCCCCACAGCACTCTCTGCGACTCCTACTGCCCCACCTGAGGAGGAGGATCCAGCCCTATCCCCGCATCTCCTGCTCCCTGACAGCCTCAGCCAGCTGGAAGAGTTTGGACGGCAGAAGAAGTGGCATAAGAGGCAGAACAAACACCAGCGGCCTCGGCAGTTCAATGACCTCTGGGTTCGAATTGAGGACAGGTGAGCAGAGGAGCATCAGGTTGACCAGAACCAGGTATCAGTATCCCCCAGGACTGTGCTCATTGTTACCAGATGAGCCCTTCTTTCAGCAAGCAGGAATGGGGTATCAGAGAAGAAACTTCTGGGTTGGTTCTCCCCCATCCACAAAGGATCCCCATGGTTGTCTTTTGGGGTTTTGAGAACACATTCACATCTGACTTTGCAGTTTTATTATCAAAATGAGTGAATACACTTCTCTGCACCTTTAAAAGAAATAGCCAGGTATGGTGGTGCACACTGGCACTCCCATTACTTGAGAAGCTGAGGCAGGCAGACTGCGAGTTAGAAGTCAGTCTGAGCTGTATGTAGTGAGACCATATCTCAAAAAAAACCAAAAAACAAAAAACCACAACAGGTTGCCATGCCAAAAGTCCTGAGCTCCTCTTGTCTGAGAGGTGTGAACAGGAGCAGGGAGGTTGCAGAGAGGACCCTACTCTGGGAGAGAGGTAAGGCAGATGGTGACCGATGTCAGGGCTCCATCTCAGGAGTGTTTGTGGAAAACCTTGTTGTAAACAAGCCGGTCCTAAGAGGCCCCTCCCTCCTTTCTATAAGCTCTTCCTGTCACCACCACCCACTCAGACTATCTGTCTTGAAAGCTCCTGCTGTCACCAAGATGCTGTCTGCATCCTCCACTATCATTCTCTTTACATCCAGATCAGTCTCCCTGTGGGGCAGGACTCTCTCCAAATGCAGAACAGTGTCATAGTGTCACCAGAGCACTGAATATCCCAGGGAGGACTATCAGTGAAAGAGCAGAGTTCTACCCACTGTGGTAGCCCAGCCCTGGACAGTGGATTCCTGGAATCCACAGTCCCCATCTGGACCCTGAAGATATCATCCACAATTTTCCTCAGCAACTTGGGCAGAATCATCTTTGGTAGTTGTTAAATAAATAAGCAAATCCCCAGGGCTGGTGGAGTGGCCTGCCTAGAAAGCATGAGGCCCTGAGTTCAAACCCCAATGCCACAAGTAAACATACAAGCAAAACTCCAGCTCCCTGCAGGCCTCATAGGTGAGAATTTGCAGGCCGGACCCAGAGAGCTTTGTACATGGATACCTGGAGGCTCTTCTGAGTAGGTTTGGGAAGCTCTAGCCAAACTCAGAACTTATTCCCCTAGAGTGGGAAGGCCTGTCCAGGGCCACACAGAGAACTAGGGACTGCTTACACTTCCCACTTCCTGGTTCTCCTACAACCAGGCCTATAAGCCTCTGACAAAGGTTGACATAGTCCAGCCTCCTATCATAAAGGGTAAGGTATACACTGTCTTAAAAAGGACTTCCAACAAATAATCAAACCCACTGAGCCTTTGGGTTTTAAAGCCCCTACCTTGGGTTACTGGAAAATGTACTTCTGTGGAGCCCTGGCTGGCCCTGCCTGCCCAAGTCGGAGGCACTGCTGTAGCAGAGGCATTGCTGTAGCTATATTAGCTACGACGCATTTGGGTCAGCTGCCCAGCATGGGCATAGAGTTACAGAGAGCTACTTCTTTCAGTGGGGAGTGGGGCTTGCAAGTCGCCAGCCAGGCTCACACAAGAGGACCTGGCAACCCATTAAGAACTGCAATTAAGCTGGTCACTCAGAGCCCTGATGGACTTGCCAAGGTGACCAGGAGACCAGCCAGTGGTAGTTCCAACCCATGGGGTGACAGAAGACTGAGCTGTCAGCTCCAGCAATGAGTCCCCAGCCCCTAACCATGTCTGAAAGGTAAATGTGGGCAAATGACTCCAAACAGTTTCCTTTTCACAACACATGGGTCTGAAATACACAGCCTGGTGTCAGGAGAAGAAAACAGCTTTTCTTTGGCAAAGAGGGGAGCTCCTTCTCCATACCAACAGGTAAATTATGGTTGGCTAACTTTCCTTCCTCCAGCTTGGTTGGAGAAGAAAGTTTCCACCAAAGGGCAGCCTGTTTATAAGTTTCTTGCTGGTTCTTGGGGAAGAAGGTCCTGAGCTCCCCCAAGAAGCCCTGGAGCAGGCTCCAGGCTCCAATGCTCCCAGAGGATCACTTCACCCTCCTAGAGTCCCCAAGTTTCCAATTTCCTGAGAGAGAGCAGAGGACAGCTCTCTGGGGACAACCAGGGTCTCATTTGATGTCCTTCTATCAAGCCATCTTCCTTGGAGCTTTAATTCATTCAGTTTTCTCGTTTTCTTCTCCCTAAATCCATCAGGAGCTATCCTTCCCCTCTTGCCTCTTCTTGCTCATCTTCTGCCTACAGTCCTGTGTCAGGGTCCTGATGGGTCTCCTGGTTGGAGTCTTACTCTTGCCCATCATCTGTTCCTGCTCAGCTCGAGATTCTGCAGTGCCCCCTCCAGCACCAAGAATACTTGCCTCCACATAGGACCCTCACCTCATTTCTTTCCTCCTCACTGTCCCTCCTCCCGGGGCTCACACCTTGTTTGCTGACCACAGCAGGTGATGCCCTGGCCCTCCACCACTTTGTACTGCTTCTCTCTGCTTGAGATGGGATGCAAGTGGGCCTTTGTCAATCTCCCGGTCTGTGAGAGGCAGTTACATCCGTCACATCCCAATCCTGCCAAGAGTCGCCGAAGGCAGGCCTGTTTTATGTGCAAGGAAACAGTTTCAGCCAGATCAAGGACAAGATAGTGATAGAGAGTCAGAACCCGCACTCAGGCCTAACACTGAGGGTAGCATTTGTTACCCACCATGTTAAGTATGCCCCTCCCATCTTCATCTGCCCGAGTTCTCCCTTCCTCCTCCAACTCCCCATGGGGAGGCTCTGTCAAGGCACCATTGTCCACATTGCAGCTCCTCACTTGTTTTTCTAGGCTGGGGAGACCTGGGTACCAGATCTGAATTGGACTGCTCAGGGTACCCAGAGGGTACCCTGGGGTACCTTGCTGGGGGATTGTTGACTGCATGTATGAGCAAGAGGAGGAGAAAGAGTACATCAGGGATGTGAACTGCAAGTGGCTGGGACACCACCTGGAGCAGGCTTGGCCTCCCCTCGCCCCTCATTACCCAAGATGTAAACACAGCAGAGGAAGTTTAGAGAAGCAGCAGCCCATGGCAGGATAATTTATGGGGACCTGTGGAAAGGGCCAAGCGTGTGTCCCCAGATGGCTGCATGGCAGCAGAGCATTCTCCAGGATCCCCCACCTCCGAGAGCCAGAGGGGAGCAGCAGGGAGGGGTCAGGGAAGAGGCTATTTCCCTTAAAAGTGGACCCTGTGACAATCCTTCAGTGTCTTCTTTCGTGCAGTTAGAGCTTTGACCAGCCTCTGGAGGTCATAGCAGCTCTTATTCTCTGAGTGCACAAATCTCCAGTCACACAGGTGTGCGTGCGTGTGTATGGTGAGGGTGGATGTTGCATACATAAAAGGGCAGCATGACTGGCCGGATCCAGATTGGAACCACAGTGATAATATGCAGGTGCAGGAGAGAGAGTATCTTCCAAGTTCCGGGCATGGACCAAAGCAAGGCCCAGAGGCGGGCGTCAGTAAGTGGCAGACACAGAGCCTTGGGGAGTGCTTCCAGGCAGGTGCAGAGGTTGCAGAACACACATGCTTCAAGGTTCATTGCCTCTCTAGGCCTGTTTCCCCTGAGGCTTGAGTACATGGTCAAAACCCCCAAAGAGGGGATGCAACAGTGTTATTCTCGCTGGGCAGGCTCTATACACCTCCTTCTGGCCTGTCCTTCCTGCCCAAGCTCTGGTTCCTCTTAACACAATCAAGCCTTGTCCTGTGATGGTCCAGGGTGGTCCAAGTCTCCATGTGAAGCCAGGATCCCATCTGAATAGAGATGGGAGATGTCCTCGTGTGTCATGAGAAGCAGAGTCATTCAGTGAATAAAAGCACAGACAAATTCAAGCAGAATGGGGTTCAACTCCCAGCCCCTCCTCATACTTGCTTTGGGGCTGAGACAGCAAGTGAGATGATTGCTGTAAAGGAGGAAGACAGCACCAGCCCAGCAGTGACAGTAGAATAGCTGCTGCTGATGTGAAGACTTGAGTAAGACATTGGGTGGAAGCTGCAAACTCCCCCAGTCTAACATGGGTACATACTGGTCTCCCAGCCCTGTGGTGAGTGCTGGTGTGGGAAAGGGACAGATGGCTCCCCAGATCATGTCACTAGAAGAGCCCTGGAACCTCAACTCCTGGGAGACCCTTGCCATTCCCATCTTCTCTCTGGGCCCTGTGTTTTCATCTCAGAGATGGACAGACCCTTCTAGCTCAGGTCCATTGTGAAGCTATTAGAAAACATGCCAGACAGTCAAGGGAGAGAAGGGTAAAGGCATTCCCAGGAGACCGCGGGGACAAGGTATGAAGACTGGTAGGTCCTAAGTTCCAGGAGGTTGAACTGCAGGCAAGCTAGCATGATAGCTGTTTGCCTGCTTCTGTCCTGCTTGGCCCAGAGAAGCTGAGGTCTAGTTGGGAATCACGGTGGGGTCTCCTCCAACTGGATCACATGGAGGCCCTATCACCCAAGCCCTGCGTGCACAAGGATGGTCTCCCCTGCATCTCTGAATATCTCTAAGGAGGTATTTGGAGGCTAGCCCCCTCCCCAATTCCACCTCATTTCCCTGGGACTCTTTCCAAACAATAAAACCCTACTCAGCCTCCAAGGGAGCATTTTCATCTTTAGTTTTCAAAGTGTGAAAACCAAAAAGTGCGCCCCAAGGCACAGGCACCAGCCCCTTGTTTTGGCAAGAAAGCCAACTCCTATAGGCCCAGCACCTAGCTGTAGATGGTTCTTGGAGACCTCTAGTGCCAAAATTCGCCCCTACTCCAGGGAACCCCTAGAAGGAACCTCAAGGGGCAGACAGCTGACACTGTCCCTGGAACCAGCCTTACCTTTCTGTGCTTTTGCTTGGGCTTCTGCCTAAGGTCTACATCTGGCTTTTACTGCTGAAAAGTAGTTTGAAGTCCCTGGGTCTGTTTCTGCTCCCTCACTGTAGAAATGGGGAAACTGAGGCCTGGAGGTCAGTGTTTGCCTAAAGTCATACTGCAAGCCAGGGACATAACCCAAACTAGCCTGAGTCTTCTGCCTTCCGTCCAGCCAGAGGTCCTGTCAGCTCAGAGCAGACTTGGCCCCTTGGTGCCAGCCATCTGCAGAGCCTGGGAACACTCAGAGTGTTTGGTTTGGCCAAGGCCGCTTTGCCATGAGACAATTTTCCCCAGCATGAGCCTGAAAGGGGGGGTGGAGATCTGGACTAGGGGACCAACTTTGTGAGCAGAGTGGGTCGAGGAGGCGGGTGGGGGCACTTGGAGGGGCTCGGCCCCCTTCCCCAGTCCCACTTCATTTCCCTGGGACTCCTTCCAAGCAATAAAAAACCCACTCAGGCTCCAAGGGAGAATTTTCATCTTTGGTTTTCAAAGTGTGAAAGAAAATGCCTTTGGGCTCCTTGTGAGACATAGTTTTCATAACTCCAACTTGGTCTTGCCCTCCAATAGCAGGGCCAGACTGGGCCCAGGCTCCGACCACTTCACAGGGCATTTGGGCCTGCTGCACTGAAGCTAGTCCTCCGAGCCACTCAGCTGCCCAGGCTGGAACATGGGGTGGCAGCTAGGAAGAAATTTTTATGGACTTCTTGTTGTGGGGGGTTTTTTGTTATTGTTGTTTTTAGTTGTTTTTTTTTTTTTTTTCATTAGAAAAGAAGGGAGGATAGAGGCTGAGGTAATGATCCCTGCTGGATGCAGGCACTAATCCCTTCCAGAGGTTCAGACCTGATGAGACCCCAGGCAGCCTCCACCCATGGTGTGTGAGCTCTTGCAAGAAGCAGTGCACTCATTCAAGCTTGCTCAGGGCTCAAGGAGCTGCAGTACCATGGGGGCTCAGGCTGGAGAGACACCTGGCCCCAGCACATCCTTACCTCTTTGAAGGTTTGCGAGAAACCTTACCTCTTTCAAGCTCGGTTTCCCCATCGTGGAAGTGGGAAGAATAATGAAATGACACAACAGGTGTAGTACCAAGTACAGTGTATGCCAACACATAGTCAGTGCTCTATAAGTTAGGGACAGTATACTAATGAGACACAGGCACAAAAAGATGATGATGGTAAAAATTGCCAATGCCATCTCATACCTTCTGGGTGCCAGGCACTGTTCTAAGACCTCACAGATAGAAATCATAAAATATATACTTACCAAACAATGAGGTCTCTGGGAAACATACAAGGGTTTGTAGGACCCTTAACTTTTCCAGATGGCCTTGAGGGACATGGAGATCAAAGGCCTGAAGGGAGTGAGTGAGGCAATAGCACTCTGGAAGTGAGTGGGACAATGGCAACAAGACAGTGAGTGTGACTGGGAGTGCAGGTATTGGGGAACTGTAAAAGGTGCTATCAGCTCAGTGCAGAGAGAACATGACAGGTCCTGTGCAGTCCGTAGGCTAGCATGGGCAGGAGGCAAAGCACACTGAATTCATGAGTTAAGAGAGGCATTAGAAGCCCCCTAGGCCACCCTTTTCCACATGCACACACTGTTCACCATACCTGCATCCTCTGGGAAGGAGAAGAGTTTGTTCCCTCCCCTTCTGATAACTCCTCTGGGACTTTCCAAGGACAGAAAAAGATCGTGGTACTCTAGGTTGGAAAGAACCTCATAGCCAGAACTCCACCAGAGCAGAGTGGAGAGGGAGGGCTGGGCAGCCATGAGGACCCCTTCCTTTCCTGAGTTCCACCAGGCCCACACAGTACCTAGAAGCCATTTGAATGCCCACTCCCAAGCCAAGGTCCCATCCTGAGCCTAAGAGGAGGCAGGGGTATGCTTGGTGATTCCCAGGCTCCCCAGTGCACCCATACAGTCTGAGATGGAGCCTGAGCTGTGTAGGAGCATCCACTCAGGATGGTGGCATGGGCTGGGTTCTGGTTGGACCTCATGCCCATCCCAGAGAAAGGTAGGCAGGGGTGCCCCAGAAGACCTGGGAAGTATAAGCCTGTAGGAACTGAGGGCAAGCACCAGGAAACAAGCAATGCTCTACATAGAGTACACCACCCATGCTTCAGACCCCATGGAGACTGCCATTGCCCCATGTCTACCAGGCTGTCCTATAGGCTTCTAAGGAGGGCCAGGCCTCTACCTGCCCACCTATGAATGACCATCTATGTGGACCTGGTTCATACCCTGGCCTTGTCCTGTGTCCTGGGTACTTAACCTCTGTGCTTCATTTTCATGGGCAACAGTGGCCCTGCCTCTTAGTATTGTCGCTAGGACTAATTAATGCATGTGGCAGGTAGTTTGCA